>NC_072402.2:19506973-19810921 GCF_028858775.2 Pan troglodytes | reverse complement strand
TTCTTTATCTTAAGTAGTGGTATGGCTATGCCTGGCTTCCACGTTTTTAAATCCTAGTAGAACCAACAAAATTTTTCTTCATAGTTTATGGTGTCTTTCATATAAGACCCGGGAGCACTATATGCAGAACAATTTCTAAATAGAATGCTTGTAAGCAAGTTAGAAATGACTAGAGTTCATCTCCTATGGTCTTTTTTGTGGTGAATGTGCGGGTGCTCTCAGAGAATAGAGAAATGTAGAAGCATCTGATTCACATTCATTTCACTCCAGCCAAACTCCAGTCTTACCACATATACAGATCTGTTGCCACGTGGTATTTGCTTAATGCTAAATAGAAATCTTGCTAAACTTTAAACATGTGCGTGTAGCCTGATGACCCTAGGCCCACAGGAATCTTACACAATTCATCCTGGACTTGTTGGAAAAGAAGCTTCTCTGTAGCAATGGTGCAAAACCTGTAAGCCACCATTACAAAACAGGATGTAAACAATCCAGAGGCCTGGGCTCAGAATATTCTCTTTCTCCTCTTTTGACTTTAAATCTATTTCTTTTAGTTTCTGCTTAGTAAGAAGTGCTCATAGCTGAGTAATACAGGCCACCCTTGCTAGACAATCCAATAAATTAATCTTTGTTTCAAATTGCTATTTGGCAGTCATTAACACGGGATAAGAGTAATTGGTCAACTAGATGGCAGAGACAGAATTCTGGATGCAGAAAGGGTATTTGACTTCATTTCTCACTGTTGAAGTAATTGTACTTACTTCTGTGTATTGCTGTGAAGTCCAAATAAATTATTAAAAGTAAAGTGCTTGGGACAGGGCCTGGCAAATGGGAAGTTTAGCAATTATTATTAATTCTAAATATATTCTATTGGGAATATTAGTGTCATTTTTTTAGTGCCTGAGGACAAATTTGAACTACACGTGACAAATACATAGGCTTTGGAAACCACTAACTATGGGTTAAGCAACTTTAGTCTGTATGTAGGCTTTTATATCCTTTTCCATCGAAATTGAAACATAACAGTTTAAGCCCAAAATACTTGAATAAGGGGTCCACATATTAGCTACTTTAAGCAATTTCAGTTAGGGAGAGGATTTATGAAAAATGCTAAGCTCTCAGGACCCTAAATTAGGAGAGTCTGTGTGTGTGTGTGTGCCTTAAAAATTAAAGACAGAATTCTCTATTTCTAAAAAGGCCTAGTAAATTTTTAACTGGGCCAGGAGCAGTGGCTCACACCTGTAATCCCAGCACTTTGGGAGGCCGAGGCGGATGGATCACCTGAGGTCAAGAGTTCAAGATTAGCTTGGCCAACATGATGAAACTCCGTCTCTACTAAAAATACAAAAAAAAAAATTGGCTGGGCGTGGTGGTGGGCACCTGTAATCCCAGCTACTTGGGAGGCTGAGGCAGTAGAATTGCTTGAACCCGGGAAGCAGAGGTTGTAGTGAGCCAAGATCGCACTATTGCACTCCAGCCTGGGCAACAAGAGCAAAAAACTCAGTCTCAAAACAACAACAACAACAACAACAACAACAACAAACAACAAAAAACATGGAATTGATTCATTAGCTGGATCTGGGATCAAAGGCAATGAAGCACCAAAAAAAGAAGGCAATAGAAAAAGACTGAAATATTCTAATAGTGTCACTTTAAAGTGGTTAGCCATGGCTTCTAGTAGCTAACTGAAATGGTTGGGGGAGCAAATCACAGTGTTAGAAAATATCACAATGCCCTTCTCTTTGGTAAAGTTGTACTTCTTGGCTCCCCTGCTCCCATGCTCCTGTTGAGTGCAATCCTCTTTCCTCCTCCACAGCACACTGGTCCCTGCTTTGTTGAAGCATGCATATTTCATAGAAGCACTGCTACTAGAAGCTCTGGGTAAATGACCCTGATATGAAGTAATATTTATCTTCAGCATTCACATATACATCCATAGCATGTGGTTTGGTAGAAAATTTGTCTAATAAGACTATGCTTTATAATTTCAGTGCTATGTGAATTTTATTTTCTATTGTATTTATTTTTATTATATATTGACAAGTTATAGTTGTGTATATCTTTGAGGTACAAAGTGATGATGTGACTTTTTTTGTGGAATGATTAAATCAAGCTAATTAACATATCCATCACCTCAAATATTTAACAGTTTTTTAACAGTTATTTAACAGTTTAACAGGTTCCTTGCACATTTCTTTATCTAGTTATTTCTTTTCTTTACAGTTGTTTGAGTTGCTTATGTATTTTGGATATTAATTCCTTATCAAATGTATGGCTTGCAAATATTTTCTCTCAATTTGTAGGTTATCTCTTGATGCTGTTGTTTCCTTTGTTGTGCAGAAGTTTCTTATTTTGTTGTAATCTCATTTACCTAGTTTTGCTTTTGTTGCCTATATTTTTGGGGTCAACTATAAAACATTATTTCACAGACCAATGTTGTATAGTTTCTTCCCTGCTATCTCTAGTATTTTTATAGTTTCAAGTCTTATATTTAAGTCTTTAATCCATTTTGAGTGGATTTTGTATATGGTGAGATCAGGGTCCAATTTTATTCTTTTTTTATATGAATATCCAGTTTTCCCAATACCATTTAATAAGGAGATTATTTGTTTCTCATTGAATATCCTTATCACCTTCGTTGAAAATTGACCATAGATATGTGTTCATTTCTGAGGCTCATGGAACTATTTTTATGCCGATACCATGCTGTTTTAATTACTGTTGCTTTGTAGTACAGTTTGAAATCAAGTAGTGTGATGCTTCCAGCTTTGTTTTTTTCAGCAAATGCTTGCCTTTGCTATTTTTTTTTTTTGAGGTCCATAGACATGTTAGAATTTTTGTCTATATCCATGAAAAATGACATTGACATTTTTACAGAAATTACATTGAATCCATAGATAACTTTGGATAGTATGAATATTTTAACAATATTAATTCTTTCTATCCATGAACGTGGGATATCTTTCTATTTATTTGTGTCTTCAATTTTTTTCATTAATGTTTTGTAGCTTTTAGCTTACAGGTATTTTACCTCTTTGGTTAAATTTATTCCTAAGCTTTTTTTTTTTTTTTTTTTTTTTTAGTAATTGTAAATGAGATTGTTCTCTTGATTTTGTTTTTGGAAAGTTCACGTTAATATAGAGAAATGCTAATAATTTTTGTGTGTTGATTTTGTATCCTGCAACTTTACTAAACTTGCTTTATCAGGTCTGTATTAGTCTGTTCTCACATTGCTATAAAGAACTACCTGAGACTGGGTAATTTATGAAGAAAAGCAGTTTAATTGGCTCAGTATTCTCCAGGCTGTACATGAAACATGGCTGGAGAGGCCTAAGGAAACTTAGAATCATGGCAAAAGGCAAAAGGAAAGCTGACACATCCTACATGTCTGGAACAGGAGGAAGAAAGCAAAGGGGGAAGTGCCACACACTTTTAAACAACCAGATCTTATGAGAACTCACTTGCATTATGAGAGCAGCAAGGGAAAAGTCCACCCCCATGATCTAATCACCTCCCAACAAGCCCCTCCTCCAACATTGAGGATTACAATTTGACATGAGATTTGGCTGGGGACACAGAGCCAGATCATATTATCCTGACCCTGGCCCCTCCCAAATCTCATGTCCTTCTTACATTTCCAAGCCTAATTATGCCTTTCCAACAGTCCCCCAAAGTCTTAACTCATTCCATCATTAACCCAAAAGTCCAAGTCCAAAGTCTCATCTGAAACAAGGCAAGTCTCTTCCACCTATAAGGCTGTACAATCAAAAGCAAGTTAGTTATTTCCAAGATACAATGGGGGTACAGGCATTGGGTAAATACACCCATTACAAGAGGGAGAAATCAGCCGAAACAAAGGGGCTACAGGCCCCATGCAAGTCCAAGCAGGGCAGTCATTAAATCTTAAAGCTCCAAAATCATCTCCTTTGACTTCCTGTCTCACATCCGGCCACACTGATGCAAGGGGTGGGCTCGAAGGGCCTTGGACAGCTCCTCCCCTGTGGCCCTGCAGTGTACAGCCCCTGTAGCTGCTTTCATGGACTGTCACTGAGTGCCTGTGGCTTTTCCAGGAGCATGGTGCAAGCTGTTGATGGATCTACCATCCGGGGATCTGGAGGACAGTGGCCCTCTTTTCATAGCTCCGCTAGGCATTGCTCCAGTGGGGACTCTATGTGGGCACTTCAACCCCATGTTTCCTCTCCCCCTGCCCTAGTAGAGGTTCTCCATGAGGACACTACACCTGCAGCAGACTTCTGCCTGGACATCCGGACATTTCCATACGACCTCTGAAATCTAGGTGGAGGATCCCAAGCCTCAACTCTTGCCCTTTGTGCACTTGCAGGCTTAATACCACGTGGAAGCCCTTGTGGCTTACAGCTCGCACCCTCTGGAGCAGTGGCCTGAGATGTATCTGGGGTCCTTTTAGCACAGCTGGAGCTGGAGCAGCTGGGACACAGGGCGCCATGTCCTGAGGCTGCAAAGAACAGCAGGGCACTGGGCCTGCTCACAAAACTATTTTTCCCTCCTAGACTTCCAGGTCTATAATAGGAGGGGCTGCACAAAGATCTCTGTAACACCTTGGAGGTATTTTCCCCATTGCAATGGCTGTTAACATTTGCTTCGTCTTTACTTATGCAAATTTCTGCAGCATTCCTGAATTCCTCCCCCAGAAAATGGGTTTTTCTTTTCTACCACATAGGCAGGCTGCAAATTTTCCATTTATGCTCTGCTTCCCTTTTAAATATAAGTTCCACTTTCAGGTCATTTCTTTGTTTATGCAGATAAGCATAGACTTTTAGAAGCAACCAGGTCAGTTCTTGAATGCTTTGCTGCTTAGAAATTTCTTTTGCCAGATACCCTAAATCATCTCTCTCAAGTTCAAAGTTCTACGGATCCCTAGAGCAGGGGCACAATGCCACCAGTCTCTTTGCTAAAGCATAGCAAGAAGGACCTTTATTCCAGTTCCCAATAAATTTCTTATCTGCATCTGAGACCACCTTAGCCTGGACTTCATTTACAATATCACTATTGGCATTTTTGTCACAACAATTTAACAAGGTCCAGAATGTTCCAAACTGTCCCTTATCTTCCTATCTTCTTCTGAGTCCTCCAAACTCTTCCAATCCCTGCCCCTTACCCACTTCCAAAGTCACTTCCACATTTTCAGATCTCTTTATAGCAATGCCCCACTTCTCCAGTACCAATTTTCTGTATTAGTCCATTCCCACATGGCTATAAAGAACTACCTGAGACTGTGTGATGTATAAAGAGAAGCAGTTCAACTGGCTTAAGGTTCCACAGGCTGTACAGGAAGCATGCCTTAGGAAACTTAAATCATGGCGGAAGGTGAAGGGGAAGCTGGCACATCCTACATGGCTGGAGCAGGAGGAAGAGAGCAAAGGGGGAAGTCTTACACACTTTTAAACATCCAAATATTATGAGAACTCACTCACTATCGTAAGAACAAGGCATAAGTCTGCCCCCATGATCCAGTCACCTCCCACCAAGCCCCTCCTCCAAGATTGAGGATTACAATTCCACATGAAATTTCGACAGGGACACAGAGACAAATCATATACAGTCTTAACAGTTTTCTTTTGTGAAATATTTAGGATTTTCAATACATAACATCATGTCATCAACAAACAGGAATAGTTTCATTTCCTTTCATATTTGAATGCCATTTATTTATTTATAGTATACTTTAAGTTCTGGGGTACATGTGCAGAATGTGCAGGTTTGTAACATAGGTATACACGTACCATGGTGGTTTGCTGCACCCATCAACCTGTCATCTACATTAGGCATTTCTCCTAATGCTATCCCTCCCCTAGTCCCCCACCCCCCGGTTTGTGATGTTCCCCTCCCTGTGTCCATGTGTTCTCATTATTCAACTCCCATTTATGAGTGAGAACATGTGGTGTTTGGTTTTCTGTTCTTCTGTTAGTTTGCTGAGAATGAGGTTTCTAGCTTCATCCATATCCTTGAAGAAGACATGAACTCACCCTTTTTTATGGCTGCATAGTATGCCATGGTGTATATGAGCCACATTATATTTATCCAGTCTATCATTAATGGGCATTTGGTTTGGTTCCAAGTCTTTGCTATTGTGAACAGTGCCACAATAAACATACCTGTGCTTAAGTCTTTATAGTAGAATGATTTATAATCCTTTGGGTATATACCCAGTAATAGGATTGCTGGGTCAAATGGTATTTCTAGTTCTAGATCCTTGAGGAATTGCCACACTGTCTTCCACAATGGTTGAACTAATTTACATTCCCACCAACAGTGTAAAAGCATTCCTATTTCTCCACATCTTCTCCAGCATCTGTTGTTTCCTGACTTTTTAATGATCACCATTCTAACTGGCATGAGATGATATCTCAAAGTGATTTTGATTTGCATTTCACTAATGACAAGTGATGATGAGCTTTTTGTCATATGTTGTTGGCCACATAAACGTCTTCTTTTGAGATGTGTCTGTTCATATCCTTTGCCCACTTTTTGATGGGGTTGTTTGTTTATTTCTTGTAAATTTGTTTAAGTTCTTTGTATATTCTGGATATTAGCCCTTTGTCAGATGGACAGATTACAAAAATTTTCTCCCATTCTGTAGGTTGCCTGTTCACTCTGATGATAGTTTCTTTTGCTGTGCAGAAGCTCTTTAGTTTAATTAGATCCCATTTGTCAATTTTGGCTTTTGTTGCCATTGCTTTAGGTATTTTAATCATGAAGTCTTTACCCATGCCTATGTCTTGAATGCTATTGCCTAGGTTTTCTTCTAGGGTTTTTATGGTTTTAGGTCTTACATTTAAGTCTTTAATCCATCTTGAGTTAATTTTTGTATAAGGTGTAAGGAAGGGGTCCAATTTCAGCTTTCTGCATATGGCTATCCAGTTTTCCGAAGACCATTCATTAAATAGGGAATCCTTTCCCCATAGCTCGTTTTTGTCAGGTTTGTCAAAGATCAGATGGTTGTAGATGTGTGGTGTTATTTTGCAGGCCTCTGTTCTGTTCCATTGGTCTATATATCTGTTTTGGTACCAGTACCATGCTGTTTTGGTTACTGTAGCCTTGTAGTATAGTTTGAAGTCAGGTAGTATGATGCCTCCAGCTTTGTTCTTTTTGCTTCGGCTTTTCTTGGCTATGTGGGCTCTTTTTTGGTTCCATATAAAATTTAAAGTAGTCTTTTCCCATTCTGTGAAGAAAGTCAATGGTAGCTTGATGGGGATAGCACTGAATCTATAAATTACTTTGGGCAGTACGGCCATTTTCATGATATTGATTCTTCCTATCCATGAGCATGGAATGTTTTTCCATTTGTTTGTGTCCTCTCTTATTTCGTTGAGCAGTGGTTTGTAGTTCTCCTTGAAGAGGTCCTTCATATCCCTTGTAAGTTGGATTCCTAGGTATTTTATTCTCTTTGTAGCAACTGTGAATGGGAGTTCACTCATGATTTGGATCTCTGTCTCTTGTCTATTATTGGTGTATAGGAATGCTTGTGATTTTTGCACATTGATTTTGTATCCTGAGACTTTGCTGAAGTTGCTTATCAGCGTAAGGAGATTTGGGGCTGAGACAATGGGGTTTTCTAAATATACAATCATGTCATCTGCAAACAAAGACAATTTGACTTTCTCTCTGCCTATTTGAATACGCTTTATTGCTTTCTCTTGTCTGATTGACCTGGCCAGGACTTCCAACGCTATGTTGAATAGGAGTGGTGAGAGAGGGCATCCTTGTCTTGTGCCGGTTTTCAAAGGGAGTGCTTCCTGGTTTTGCCCATTCAGTATAATATTGGATGTGGGTTTGTTGTAAATAGCTCTTATTATTTTGAGATACCTTCCATCGATACCTAGTTTTTGGGAGTTTTTAGCATAAAAGGCTGTTGAATTTTGTCGAAGGCCTTTTCTGCATCTATTGAGATAATCATGTGGTTTTTGTCATTGGTTCTGTTTATGTGATGGATTATGTTTATTGATTTGTGTATATTGAGCCAGCCTTGCATCCCAGGGATGAAGCTGACTTGATTGTGGTGGATAAGCTATTTGATGTGCTGCTAGATTTGGTTTGCCAGTATTTTATTGAGGATTTTCACATCAATGTTCATCAGGGATATTGGCCTGAAATTTTCTGTTTTTGTTGTTTCTCTGCCAGGTTTTGGTATCAGGATGATACTGGCCTCATAAAATGTGTGAAGGAGGAGTCCCTCTTTTTCTGTTGCTTGGAATACTTTCTGAAGTACCAGCTCCTCTTTGTACCTCTGTTAGAATTTGGCTGTGAATCCGTCTGTTCCTAGACTTTTTTTGGTTGGTGGGCTATTAATTGCAGTCTCAATTTCAGAACTTGTTATTGGTCTATTCAGGGATTTGACTTCTTCCTGGTTTAGTCTTGGGAGGGTATATGTTTTCAGGAATTTATCTATTTCTTCTAGATTTTCTAGTTTATTTGCATGGAGGTGTTTATAGTATTGTCTGATGGTAGTTTGTATTTCTTTGGGATTGGTGGTGATATTCCCTTTATCATTTTTATAGTGTCTATTTGATTTTTCTCTCTTTTCTTGTTTATTAGTCTGGCTAGTGGTCTATCTATTTTGTTAATCTTTTCAAAAAACCAACTCCTGGCATCATTGACTTTTTTTGAAGGGTTTTTCATGTCTCTATCTCCTTCAGTTTTGCTCTGATCTTGGTTATTTCTTGTCATCTGTTTGCTTTTGAGTTTGTTTGGTTTTGCTTCTCTGGTTCTTTTAATTGTGATGTTAGGATGTTGATTTTAGATCTTTCCTGCTTTCCCTTATGTGCATTTAGTGCTGTAAATTTCCCTCTACACACTGCTTTAAATGTGTCCCAGAGATTCTGGTACATTGTGTCTTTGTTTTCAGTGGTTTCAAAGAACTTATTTATTTCTGACTTAATTTTATTATTTACACAGTAGTCATTCAAGAGCAGGTTGTTCAGTTTTTATGTAATTGTGTGGTTTTGAGTGAGTTTCTGATTACTGAGTTCCAATTTGATTGCCTGGTGGTCTGAGAGACTGTTTCTTATGATTTTGTTTTCTTTTGCATTTGCTGAGGAGTGTTTTACTTTCAACTATGTGGTCAATTTTAGAATCAGTGCAACGTGGTGCTGAGAAGAATGTATATTCTGTTGGTTTGGCATGGAGAGTTCTGTAGATGTCTATTAGGTCGGCTTGTTCCAGAGCTGGATATCTTTGTTAATTTTCTGTCTCCTTGATCTGTCTAATATTAACAGTGGGGTGTTAAAGTCTCCCACTATTATTGTGTGGGAGTCTAAGTCTCTTTGTAGGTGTTTTAGAAGTTGCTTTATGAATCTGGATGCTTCTGTATTGGTTGCATATATATTTAGGATAGTTAGCTTTTCTTGTTGCTTTGATCCCTTTACCATTATGTAATGCCCTTCTTTGTCTCTTTTGATCTTTGTTGGTTTAAATTCTGTTTCATCAGAGACTAGGATTGTGACCCCTGCTCTTTTTTGCCTTCCATGTGCTCAGTCAATATTCAGCCCTCCCTTTATTTTGAGCCTATGTGTGTCTTTGCACATGAGATGGGTCTCCTGAATACAGCACACAGATGGGTCTTGACTCTTCAACAAATTTGCTCATCTGTGTCTTTTAATTGGGGCATCTAGCCCATTTACATTTAAGGTTAATATTGTTATGTGTGCATTTGATCCTGTCATTATGATGCTAGCTGGTTATTTTGCCTGTTAGTTGATGCAGTTTCTTCATAGTGTCTATGGTCTTTACAATTTGGCATGTTTGTGCAGTGGCTGGTACTGGCTGTTTCTTTCCATGTTTAGTGCTTCCTTCAGGAGCTCTTGTAAGGCAGGCCTGGTGGTGACAAAATCTCCCAGCATTTACTTGTCCATAAAGGATTTTATTTCTCCTTCACTTATGAAGCTTAGTTTGGCTGGATATGAAATTCTGGGTTGAAAATTCTTTTCTTTAAGAATGTTGAATATTGGCCCCCACTCTATTCTGGCTTGTAGGGTTTCTCCCGAGAGATCCACTGCTAGTCTGATGGGCTTCCTTTTGTGGGTAAGAAGACCTTTCTCTCTGACTGCCCTTAAAATTTTTTCCTTTATTTCAACCTTGATGAATCTGATGAGTATGTGTCTTGGGATTGCTCTTCTTGAAGAGTATCTTTGTGGTGTTCTCTGCATTTCCTGAATTTGAATGTTGGCCTGCCTTGCTAGGTTGGGGAAGTTCTCCTGGATAATATCCTGCAGAGTGTTTTCCAACTTGGTTCCATTCTCCCTGTCACTTTCAGGTACACCAATCAAACGTAGATTTGATCTTTTCACATAGAACCATATTTCTTGGAGGCTTTGTTCATTTCTTTTCACTCTTTTTTCTCTAATCTTATCTTCTCACTTTATTTCATTGAGTTGATCTTCAATCTCTGATAGCCTTTCTTCTGCTTGGTCAATTCGGCTATTGATACTTCTGCATACTTCATGAAGTTCTCATGCTGCGTTTTTCAGCTTCATCAGGTCATTTATGTTCTTCTCTACACTGGTTATTCTAGTTAGCAATACATCTAACCTTTTTTCTGAGGTTTTTAGCTTCCTTGCATTGGGTTAGAACATGCTCCTTTAGCTCTGGGGAATTTGTTATTACCCACCTTCTGAAGCCTACTTCTGTCAATTCATCAAACTCATTCTTTGTGCAGTTTTGTTCCCTTGCTGGAGAGGAGTTGTGATCCTTTGGGGGAGAGGAGGCGTTCTGGTGTTTGGAATTTTCAGCCTTTTTGCGCTGGTTTCTCCCCATCTTCATGGATTTGTCTACCTTTGATCTTTGATGTTGGTGACCTTTGGATGAGGTCTCTGATTGGAAGTCCTTTTTGTTGATGCTGATACTTTTCCTTCTGTTTGTTAGTTTTCCTTCTAACAGTCAGGCCTCTCTGCTGCAGGTCTGCTGGAGTTTGCTGGAGGTCCACTCCAGACCCTGTTTGCCTGGGTGTCACTAGCGGACACTGCAAAACAACAAAGATTGCTGCCTGTTCCTTCCTCTGGAAGCTTTGTCCCAGAGGGGCACTCACTAGATGCCAGGCAGAGTTCTCCTGTATGAGGTGAGTGTTGGCCCCTACTGGGAGGTGTTTCCCAGTCAGGATACATGGGGGTCAGGGACCCACTTGAGGAGGCAGTCTGTCCCTTATCATAGCTTGAACACTGTGCTAGGATGTCCACTGCTCTCTTCAGAGCTGTCAGGCAGGAATATTTAAGTCTGCTGAAGCTGTGCCCACAGCCACCCCTTCCCCCAGATGCTTTGTCCCAGGGAGATGGGGCTTTTATCTATAAGTCCCTGACTGGGGCTGCTGCCTTTGTTTCAGAGATGCACTGCCCAGAGAGGAGGAGTATAGAGAGACAGTCTGAGCTACCTTGCTGAGCTGCAGTGGGCTCCGCCCAGTTCGAACTTCCTGGCGGCTTTGTTTACAATGTGAGGGTAAAACCGCCTACTCAAGCCTCAGCAATGGTGGATACCCTTCTCCCCACCAAGCTTGAGTGGCCCAGTTCAAGCTCAGACTGCTGTGCTGGCAGTGAGAATTTCAAGCCAGTGGATCTTAGCTTGCTGGGCCCCATAGGGGTGGGACCTGCCAAGCCAGACCACTTGGCTCCCTGGCTTCAGCCCTCTTTCCAGGGGAGTGAACGATTCTGTATCACTAGCATTCCAGATGCCACTGGGGTATGAATAAAAATTCCTGCACCTAGTTCGGTGTCTGCCCAAATGGCCTCCTAGTTTTGTGCTTGAAACCCAGGGCCCTGGTGGCATAGGCACCGTAGGGAATCTCCTGGTCTGCTGGTTAGGAAGACCATGGAAAAAGCACAGTATCTGAGCCGGAGTGTACTGTTCCTCCCAGTACAGTCTCTCACAGCTTCCTTTGGGTAGGGGAGAGAATTCGCTGACCCCTTGCGCTTCTAGGGTAAGGTGATGCCCCATCCTGCTTCAGCTCACCTTCTGTGGGCTACACCCACTGTCCAACCAGTCCCATTGAGATGAACTGGGTACCTCAGTTTGAAATGCAGAAATCACCCGCCTTCTGCATTGATCTTGCTGGGAGCTACAGACCGGAGCTGTTCCTATTCGGCCATCTTTTGGATGCCTTTTAATTCTTTCTCTTACTTTATTGGTCTGCAAGGACTTCCAAACTGTTGAATGTAAGTGGTGAGAGTGAGCATGCTTGTCTTGTACTAGATTCTAGAGGAAAGGGTTCCAGTTTTTCACCATTGAGTATAATGTTAGCCATGAGTTTCTTACATATCATCTTTACTGTGTTGAATTACTGTTATTCCATAGCTAATTTGTTGAGTGTTTTTATCATGAAAGAACATCATGAAAAATCTTGTCAAATGACTTCCTTCATCTGATGACATGATTATATAATTTTCTGTCCCTCATTCTGTTAATGTAGTCTATCACATTTATTGGTTTGTGAGTGTTGAATCATCCTTACATCCCAGGAATAAGTCTCACTTGATCATGGTGTGTGATCCTTTTAATGTGTAGTTGAATTTTGTTTGCTACTATTGTGATGAGGACTTTTGCACTGATGTTAATCAAAAATATTTTCTGGTAGCTTTCTTTTCTTATGATGTCTTTGTCTGGCTTTGGTATCAGAACCATGCTAGCCTCATAAATAGGTCTGAAAATATTCCTTCCTCTAATTTTTTGTAAAAGTTTGTGGAGAATTGACATTAGTTATTCTTTAAACGTTTGGTTAAATTCAGCAGTGAAGCAATCAGGTCTTAGGCTTTTTTTTTTTTTTTTTTTTTTAAATGGGAGACTATGGATTACTGACTTAATCTCTTAACTCATTATTGGTTTATTCAGATTTCCTATTTCTTTATGATTCAGTGTTTGGAGGTTGTATGTGTCTAGGAATTTAACCATTTCTTCTAAGTTATCTAATTTTTTGGCATATAATTGTTCTTTTGATCCTTTGTATTTTTGTAATATCAGTCATAATATCACCTCTTTCATTTCTGGTTTTGTTTATTTGAATCTTTTCTCTTTTTCTCTTGGTTAGTCTAGCCAAAAGTTTGTAAATTATGTCTTCTCAAAAAAAAAAAAAAGCCCCAACTTCTATTTGTGTTGATCTTTTGTATTATATTTCTAACTTCTATTTTATTTATTTCTGCTCTGATATATATTATTTCTTTCCTTTACATAACATTGAGATTACTTTGTTCTTCTTTTTCTATTTCCTTGGGGCACAACATTGTTGTTTTTTTGCTACCTTTCTTCTTTTATGATGTAGGCATTTATTGCTATGAAGTTTCCTCTTACAACTGCTTTTGCTGCATCCCATACATTTTCATATGTTGTGTCTCTATTTTTGTTTGTCTCAAGATGTTCTTAAATTTCTCTTTTAATTTCTTTGTTGATTCATTGGTTTTTCAGGAACATGTTGTTTCATTTCATATATTAATGAGTTTTCCTAGATTCCTTCTGTTATTAATTTCTTCTTTTATTGTGATCGGAAAGATACTTGATATGGTTTTAATCTTAAATTTGCTAAGACTTGTCTTGTGGCCTAACATATTACCTATCCTGGAGAGTGTTCTATGTGCACTTGAGAAAAATGTGTATTCTGTTGCTGTTGGATGGGATGTTCTGTATATGCCTGTTAGGTCATTTATTCTAAAGTGTTGTTCAAGTCCAATGTTTCCACATGTCCATTATGAAAAGTGTTGTATTGAAGTCTCATATTATTACTGTATTGCAATCTATATCTCTCTAAATAGTCTTAATATTTGTTTTATATATTTAGGTGTTCCACTGTTGGGTGCATATGCATATATATTTATAATTGTTTAATCTTCTTGATGAAATCACCAGTTTATCATCACATAATATCCTTCTTTGTCTCTTTTTAGTTTTTAACTTAAAGTTTATTTTGTCTGACATAAGTATTGATATTCCTAGAAAACAAAAATTCTTTTTTTTTCTATTTGCATGAAATATTTTTCCATCCCTTCACTTTCATCTAAGTATGTCCTTAAAAGTGAAGTGAATTTCTTATAGACAGCATATAATTGGGTCTTGGTTTTGTTTATCCATTTATTCACTCTATGTCTTTTTATTGGATAATTTAATCCATTTACATTCAGGTAATTATTTATAGGTAAGGACTTATTATTACTGCAATTTTGTTAATTGTTTTCTTGTTGTTTTGTAGATACTTTGTTTCTTTTTTTCTCTCTTGCTGTCTTTCTTTGTGGCTTGATGGTTTTCTGTAGTAATATGTTTTGAATCTTTTTTTATTTTTGTTTTGTTTGTCTCCTACAGATTTTTGCTTTCTGGTTACCATGAGGCTTACACACAACATCTTATAACAGTTTATTTCAAGATGATAACAACTCAAATTTGATTGCACACAACAACCTTACACTTTTACTCTCCCATTGCTCCATTTTATGTTTTGGATGTCTGAATTTACAGCTAGATGAATTTTAAAGTTAATTTTCTCTACAGGCTCTCCTTTTATGAGTACCTGGTTGTAAACTTAGTGCCAGATGTCCTCTAAGATACCTCAGATTTCACAGTAGAAAATTAGTCTAAGGGTTACCCCTTTGTTGTATTTCTTGAGACCCCCTGATTTTTTTCCTTCCCCTTTGACAAACATTTTATTGACTCAAATTAGCTATTCCTGAAAGAAGCACTGCCCTGTCTATTTAGGGAACACCTCAGGAATTTTACATCCCAACACCAAGACTATCAAAACAAGGAAGATAAGAAATGTGTTTTTGAGAGGTAAGGCTGACTGCCCTGGTGAATTAGTCTTGGTTTTGTGGTTTGAAACTACTCTCTGTTAGTGTTCTAACTAAGAAAGCAAAAACAGCTGGTGCAGACACTAACTAGTAAAAGCAATCTTTCCATATTTTCCCTTTGTAGTATTCAGAATTACTTCATAAAATGAAAAAGTGCTCAAAAACATAGTTACTTGCCTACATTGTGCTAATATGCCTAAGTGTTCTCTTTTTACTAGTTTAATCTACATTAGCTATAAGTTCAATCAGAGTTCCTCATCTAAACCATAAAACAGAGAAAATAACTTGAGTGACTTTTTCCTCAGTTTTCTCAAAGATGGTACATAACTAGGACCTCTCTAGCTTCAGAGACGAGACATTTGTTCATTACATACTACGGATGTTGTAGTTATTAGGGCTTAATTCTCTCAAAACTGGCTGAAAATGGTTGATTGACATTCAAGTCTACCACTGGATATATAGGATATAAATTATTGCCAACAAAAGGATAAAGATCAAAAGCCTTCAGTAGTGAAAATGGTCAAACCATAATCAAACAAA
Organism: Pan troglodytes; assembly: GCF_028858775.2. Lineage (NCBI taxonomy): Eukaryota > Metazoa > Chordata > Mammalia > Primates > Hominidae > Pan > Pan troglodytes. The sequence goes on along the minus strand of NC_072402.2, from coordinate 19,795,589 downwards.
AAATCAAGATACTGCTTTCTTCAACTCAAGTTTTTTTCTGTCTTAGACATAAAAGTTTAATTTGTTTTAAGATATAATTTATATACAATAAAATTCACTGTGTTTATGTGTACAATTCAATGAATTTTGGCAAATTTATACAGTCAGGTAACAATCACCAAAATCAAGATATAGATTTATTTCCTCATGACCCTTTGTAGGAGTCAATCTGCCTCCTCCACTTCCAGACACTGGCAACCACTGATCAGATTTGTGTCTCATAGTTTTTTTCTTTTCCAAATATCATATAAATTGAATCATTCAATATGTATTCTTCTGAGTCTGGCTTCTTCCTCTTAGCATAATGCTTCCTAGATTCATCCATGTTGTTGTGTGTATCAGTAGTTCTTTCCTTTTTATTGCTATATAGATATAACAATTTATTCACCAGTTGATAGACATTTTGGGTTGTTTCCAACTTTAAGCATTTATGAATAAGATTACTTAAACATCCATATGCAGGTTTTTATGTGGACATAGGCTTTTAGTTCTCCAGGGTAAATACCTTCATGTAACCTTCACTTTATAAACTGCCAAACATTTTCCCAGTGTGGAAATCCCACCAGCAATATATAAACATTCAAGTTGGTTTGCATTCTCTTCAGCATTTGGCACTGTCAGATTTTTTTTTTTTAATTTTGAGCCATTCCAATAGGTGTGTCATGATACCTCATTTTGTCTTTCAAGTTTTAATAATTAGGTTTATAAAATCAGTTATGAAAAACATCAAATAATTGAAGGTGTATCAGACATCAAAAAGATGTTTCTGCTGTTTTGTTATCATTGAGTCTTGGCTCTTCACCATGTTTTCCTGTCCATTTTGGACCACTGAACTATCATTAATCCTAAAGTACAAGTATGCAGTACCCAAATATACATGGCTTCTGTATGCACAGGAACCTGCTTTCTAGCTTGTTTGGGACCTTGCTATCATAGGATTTCTAGTGGAATCATTAGAAGAGTTTTTGCTCATTTCTTCACACAGTGGGTCAGAGAAATATTTTGCTGATTATCTCTAAAACTGAAAACTTGTAAATTATTTTCTGTAATCTTCCAAGCCAGTCTCATGTAGAAAATTGACTTTTGCCATAGTGAGAGGAGAATTAAAGTTGTGGGAGCTACAGCACCAATTTTCTTTTCATCCTTGCTGAAGTTGGGCATCTTCCCTGTTGCCTTTATTTTGATTATTTGTTGGGCCTTGTGATCACTTGCTTTTGTTAGGCTTCCTCTTGCTGTTGCTAAATGTTGGGATGAATTAGGAACCTCATCCTTTCTATGTATTTGTAGCATGGGTGAAGCTGAGCAAATGGGGCTCCAGTGCCTCTTCTCCAGCTTTGACTAGACCAAGAGCCTTCTCTGCTACACAAACATGGCAGGATCCTTCATGACTGTTCATTTGTACAAGTTTGTTTATTTGTTTTTGTTTTCTGCTGAGAATGACTTTGGCTTCCTTTTCTGCCTGGGTAATTCTTACTTGTTCTTCAAGATCAGACCAAATATTACCTCCTTTATGATGTCAAATTCCCTAAGCCTTTTAAGTCATACCTGCTGAACCCTTTTCTTGTTTTATTTTAAGTTCTGTTACGTTGCTCTGTGATAACCTGTTCACATTTCTGTATCCTTCCTAGACGCTGAACTCCTCCCAGTCAAGAAGCACATGCTGATCGTTACTGACTTAACATAAAGTACACACTCAATAAATACTTTTGACTGACCCTTTAAATTTGCAACATAGCTACATTTAAATGCAGAGGTTTTCTTTAACTTCAAAAAGGAATGATAGAAGCATTTGCTAAACAAGAAAGTTTGTTTAGTAGAAGCCATTTATATATTAATATATTTAGGCAAAGTGGTGATCATAAGATTTGATTGATCTCAGGACTGGATTCCTCTCACCCTCACGCAATCAGTGTGATTATAAACCACATGTTATGGGAAAGAAAAGTCAAAGAATTAAAATAATTCTGTGACTCTTGTCCCCATTGTTAAACGGTGATATGTGTATAAGTAATTGCTTTAATCATGTCAGCAAAATATTAGGACTGTGGGATTAAACAATTGTTTAGTATAAGTATGTCCCATGCAATATTTGAGACATTCTAATAATAATAAAAAAGTTTGTTGTTTATCTGAAGTTCAAGTTTAACTACATACACCTTCTTTTATATGACAACCGTAGCCAAAGGGAAACCTCTGCACTTCACACAGTGGAAGGACTGATAGGGAATACAGATAGTGCTCTTGGAAGCCAGTTCAGAAATGTATAGTGAACAATGTGAGGCCATGATTCCTTAGACTGGTCAGTATATGTCAACTCAGCAGCATGATCATCTTTGCCAGGGTAGAGAGCAAGACCAGAAACTGAGATCAGAAAGAGAAGTGGGAGTGGTGAAGTCACTGACCATATGGTCATTTGGGTCAAAGATGGCACCATTTAAAGGTCTGTAACTATGGTAGATTAAAGATAGCCACAAATTCTTTGCTACTATTTTTAGTAGAGGTCTATTGCCTTCCCTTTGAATGTGGATGGGCTCTGTAACTGCTTTGACCAATGGAATAATAGCAGAAGTGACACTGTGCCAGTTTTCTGAGCCCAGGCCCTAAACATCTGTAGGTTTTCACTTTCTGTTTCTTAGAACACTATTTTTGAGATCTCTGAGCCTCCACGTAAGAAGTCCAGCTTTCCTGAGACTGCCATGCTGGAGTAGTCACATGTAGGCACTTTGGGTTGACAGATCCAGCTGAGCCCAGACTTCCTGCTGTCACCATCAAGTGACATGAGAGAGAAGCTGTTGTGGACCATTCAGACCACCTAAGGGTTGAATACCCCCAAGTGAACTCCTTCAAGCCACGCAGAGAAAAACAAAACCCATCCAGTTGAGCCTGAGCCTTTTCTGAATTTCTGACCCATGACATCTGGAGATATAATTAAATGCTTGTCTGTTTAAGCTGCCAAGTTTTGTATGGCTTTGTAACATAGTAATAGGTAACCAGAATAGTGAATATAAACAGAAGTTTCCCTGACCACATGGTGACTTAAGAAAGAAGTACTTGCCATCATTTTAGTATGTAAACTTCTCCATTTGCTTGTTTGCCAAGAAAATCTTGCTTAGAAAGAAATCTTACCTAGAATGCAATATATAATAGAGCTCAAAGTCAAGCTGCCTGAGCTGAAGCATAGCTAGGAGTCCAGAGTCACATCTTCTCTGTCCTCTTGTCCTAAACTCCCCAGATGCCAGGAGATGTTCTGTAGCCCAGCTGAGAAAGATTGTGAGGCATGTCTGAGACCTAATCTAAGAGGCAGGGGAACCACAATAAGATGTGCAAACCTGGGACTAGATGCAGAGAATGTTACCATGGGAAGCACGGCAAAACTGTCAGCATCAGATAAAGCCCTGCTTAAATGTGCAGAGGAGATCAAGAAGTCAGGTTGAAAGCACCTACAGCTGAACATGTTGTAACAAAGAAACTTTCTAAAGGTAGAGGGGAACCATGAGAGAATGCAGCCAGAATCTGAGAACCCCCACAGGGAGTGTCATCAGGAATCCCAAAGGATAATGATGCAAGAAGAGGACTCTGACCTAAGCCACCCAGGGCCAAAAGACTATACTAATTCCTTTGAGAGGAAAGATGAAATAAGACCACACCTGGGTTATATATGCTGTAATTACTGATATTTATCTAACTTAATTGCCAAGTAAATCTGTTTCTAGTTTTACTCTGGCTCTTCTCAAATTAAGTCTTTTGTTTTCCGAATATTACACATAAGATCTCTGTGTAGATAATGTTGAATAGAATGTTGAACTGGGAATGGTTGGCCTTAAAAGATTATCTAGTTATGTTCTTGGTACCTAAAGAGAGACTAGGTTTGAGTGAGCAAGGCCTCTGTATAAAAGACACTAGTTAGATAACATACACCGAAGGAGATACTTGTCCAGCTTGAACATTACCACACACATTTGACATTTCAGAAAACTACTGGTTTATTTAAAGCAAGGCACACGTACATTATAAAGGTGTCATCCTGGCCAGGTGTGGTGGCTCATGCCTGTAATCCTAGCACTTTGGGAGGCCAAGGCAGGTGGATCACTTGAGCCCAGGAGTTCGAGACCAGCCTGGGCAACATGGTGAAACTGTGTCTGTACCAAAAATACAAAAAAAAAAAAAAATTAGCTGGGCATGGTGGTGCACGCCTGTAGTCCCAACTACTAGGGAGGCTGAGGCAGGAGAATCGCTTGAGCCCAGGAGGCAGAGGTTGCAGTGAGCTGAGATCATGCCACTGCATTCAAGCCTGGGCAACAGAGTGAGACTCCATCTCAAAAAAAAAAAGAATGGTGTCATCCTATTTTAGAATGAAAACCTTAAAACCTAGCATATTTTGTTCTGTATATACTTGAAAAATAATTTTATCTGATGAATATGTATGATGATCATAATAATTATTTAGTCATATTACATGAACCCTTCTTCCAAGGAAGTGCAAAGCTTTTAAACAAGCCACTTCTAAAAACTGTCACATCCTATTGCATGCAGCAACAATCAGAGAAGCCCTGACTTGGCATTTTAGTATATTAATAGGCTGAGTGAATTCCTAGCTTAACTGAGGTGGGCCCCTTGGAGGATCTTATGGGTGTTTTATTAGGAAACAAACCAAACATATAAAGGTTTGGTAACATCTGCACCCTGATATTATTCTCAATATGCATCCACAGCCTACAAAGCTAAAGCTCCTTCAGAGCCAATAATGCTGCATCCTGGAAAGCAGATCAGCAAATAGCTCAAATTTATTCCCAATCCATAATGCTGACCACACAACAACAGAAAAACAGCTATGATAAAGCTATCATGGCGTGGTCAGTTGTTGTAACAGTAGCTCAATGGCTTGATAGCCTCAGCAGTAAAATATCTAGGCATCTGAACTTAAAAAAAAAATCACAGCAATTTTTAGTGAGAGCAGCAAAAACATATTTGTAACCATAAGATGCTGATTCATTTTCTTGACTGTTAACCTTCCTACTGGAGCAATTGCTCCCCTGGCTGGATTGCTGGATGATGAAGTGATCAATTTCTGGACACCCAGCAAGTTGCTATATATTTGAAACTCTCCAGTGCTGGAGTAGGCAATTATTTTCACTTCCAGCTCAGCCTGGTATGTTTAACTGAACTCAAAGAACCTTCTATGGGAAGTGAATGCTTTTTGCCGATGTATTGGCACACACATTTCAGAGATAATGGTGATAGCTCCACAAGTTTTCAGGAACTGTGTTTCTGGACTGATTAATTTTATTCTTGCTCCCACAGCTTTTGGTTCCAGAGGGCCATAGTCTTCATATACTTCAGCACTCCATGAAGGCTTTCTTGGTACTGTTCAAAGTAAGATATAACAAGTTGCTGTGTTGCATACATCTTTACACCTTCATTGCTTGTTCTCCCAGGCATGCTATCATACCCAAGGCCACATGGTGAGATGGAAAGACACTGCATCTGAAGTCAAGGGACCAAGGTTTCAAATTCTCAATGTCCCCCTTGCATGATGGGCAACTGACATATCACTCCGCACTTTGCTTGTTGATTTCTTCATTGAGTGACAGTAAAATGGTTGAGTCTGTTCCCAGCTGTCAGACTGCCAGGGATATCTAGTAGTTTGGTTTCCTCTTCTGGAAAATGACATTAGTAGTTGATGCTACAGTGTTTACTTTGTGCCAGGCCATTTCCTAAGTACTTTACATATATATTTACTCTTTTAAGTCTCATGACAACCCTATGAGGTAGTGTGTTAGTACATTTTGCATTGCTATAAAGGAATACCTAAGACTGGGTAATTTATAAAGAAAAGACATTTATTTGGCTCACGGTTCTGCAGGCTGTAGAAGCATGGCACCAGCATCTGCTTGACTTCTTACGAGGCCTCAGGAAGCTTATAATTATGGCAGGAGGTGAAGGGGAAGCAGGCATGTCACATGGCAAGAGAGGGAGCAAGAGAGATGCCAGGCTCTGTTAAACAACTAACTCTCATGTGAACTAACAGAGTGAGAAATCACTCATTACTTCAAGAACAGCACCAAGACATTCACAAGGAATCTGCCTCCATGACCAAAACACCTCCCACCAAGCTCCATCTGCAACATTGGGGATCACATTTCAACATGAGACTGGGAGGGGATGCACATCCAAACCATATCAGGTAAATGCTATTATTCTCATTTTGCAGATGATGGAAATGAAACACAGAAAAATAAAGAAACTTGTCCAAGCTTGTACAGTTGATAAGAAACAACTTTGAACCCAGGGATTTGAACCCAGGCAATCTGCTCCATAATCTGTGCTACACTACCTTCCCCATGGGTTGTTATATAGGTTAGTTGTGCTATCAATGAAATGTGAATAGTAAGACCAATCCTACAGACTTCACAGGCGTGCTCTGTGTATCACAGTCACAATAGATGTGAAAACAATGTGAGATGAGCTGAAAGTGCTTTAGAAACCATAATGTATTGTTACCTTCTCTTCAAAGTTACCAGTAAGCAACCTCACCTTTGGGTTCTAGAACTTCCAGATGATATTAGGTGATAGAAAACTGAATCACTATTTAGTTATTTGAGAAAGTCCATGCCAGGTGCTCCAAAGTGAGTGTCTGCTGTCCAAGTCAGGTGTCTGAACCTAGAAAAAGGCCAGATAAAATTTCCATCACTGAGCAGTGAGAAGTCCAGGGCCAGCCGGGTGGTTTTTAATTAATGATACCAATGAGGAGCCTAGTTAGATACGAAGAGGTGTCAACACCTTTCTTCACTACTAGGCATAGCAGAGATCTGTTGAATCCCTGTGTCCCCCTGCTGAAAAATAAATGTTTCTGGAGCCTTCACATTTCATGCCCTGGTGAAACATGAGGGCTCTGCAGTAACTACTCCTCCTAAGAAAGTTACAGCATTCAAAGCAGCTGAGACTGACAGCTCATTAAAAAGGCTGTGGCCTCTTTTGGAAAGGCTTTTGCTTTTTTTTTTTTTTTTTTGAGACGGAATTTTTGCCCAGGTTCCCAGACTGGAGTGCAATGGCATGATCTCAGCTCACTGCAACCTCTGCCTCCTGGATTCGAGCAATTCTCCTGCCTAAGCCTCCCAAGTAGCTGGGATTACAGGTGCCTGCCACCACACCCAGCCAATTTTTGTATTTTTAGTAGAGATGGGGTTTCACCATGTTGGCCAGGCTGGTCTTGAGCTCCTGACCTCAGGTGATCCGCCCGCCTCAGCCTCCCAAAGTGTTGGGATTACAGGCGTGAGTCACCGTGCCCGGTCGGCTTTTGCTTGATTTCCTCTGAGCAGCACTGGGGCTCCTGGATTAAATCTGACTTAAAGGAAGAGAAAATCAAGTTGGCATTAACATAAACAAAACCTGAATATAGGCTAAATTCAAGATTGAATAAGAAAAACACATTTAACTTGCTGCTCCTCATCACTCACTGCATGTTTTTCCTAGTTGTACAACTAGACAGTCCCTTGCCCCTGAAAAGCTATTTAACCTCATAGAATTGCAGAATAGTTCAAGTGGCCATGTTTCCTTTGAACAATTTCTCTGGCAGGCTAGGGGGATGCAGTTGGGTGTCTGCCATCTAAGACTTAAAACAGAAGTGGCACACCAGCAGCCTGCAGTCTGAATCTGATAGTCCCCCTTCCCCCAGAAATTTAATATGTTAAAATAATTGGTGAGTCGTCACCATGATTCAGAAGTCAGATGAGTTCCTACAAAATCTAGATTGATGACAGGAGGAAATGGAGGATTGCAGCAGCAGGCCCTCATCCTTACATGGGCACAGCCTGGTAAAGGTGAGAGTGCTTATCTCTCCAGGTTACCTACCTGTTTCATCACTCAGCTATCTGCCTAGCCATTATATTCATAGAGCTCCACCTCGGCCCTAGTGACATTTGGGACCAGATAATTTTTTGTGGTGGGGACTGTCCTGTGCATTATAGGATGTTTAAAAGCAGCCCTGGCCTCCACTTTCTAGATGCCAGTAACATCCTCCCACTCCTCAGCCTCTTACACCCCAACCCCACTCCAGTTGTGACAACCAAAAATGTCTCCAGACATTGACTGGTGTCTCCTGCCTGAGGCAGTGAGAATGGCTTCTGGTTGATAACCACTTCGTTAGAGCCTGCAAACTCATAAAACAGTATTGCATATTCTGACACATTAATACTGCTGCCTTCTTAAGCAAAGTGTAATAGTGATGAATAATTGGCAAAGTGTGTCTGGATGGTTGTCTTGAAATTTCTGACCAGACTGGAATGTTCTTTTCTTCTAAAAGAGCATTCTTATAATCATGGTCCAAGATTATTGGGCCATTAATTGGCTCTTGAAGGAATTTTACAAGTCACCAGTGTCCTCATTTTATAGGTAAGAAAACTGAGTCCCAAGGAGGCAAATTGCCCAAGATCACATAACTGGCTAGTGACAGAGCTTGAACTGGAAGCTAGATTTGAATTCTTAGCTTGTTACTCTTTCCACATTATAAAACGTTTGAGTTATAAAGAAAAATGTAAGCATGACATACAGATGTCCTGGTGAGTATCTTTAACTCTATTTATCATGGCTGCTCTTCTAGGTGACTTCAGGTCCATTGTTATTATTTCTGTATAATGCCATGCTATGGTATCTCCCTTCTCCAAGTAAACTGCTTTGTTAAAGAAAATGAAACAAACCCAACAAGAGCTTTATTCACTGATTACCTATCTGGATGTCTTAGGTTAAATACTTGGGATTTAAATAATTAATCACAAACTACAATCCTTTCAAACTGTCTATTGCCAAAATAATTTTTCTACTCCTTGGGGCCTGAAAGAATGGGTTCCCTTTGATGTGCAGTATCCATAGAAGGGAGTCTATTTTATCTGGTGTGCCCAATTTATTTGGTGGTCTACTCTTGGAATTTACATCACTGCTTAACTTGGGAAACAAGAATACAAGTAGAACCTCAGAGTTGGGAATTGTGATTCTTCAGCTACATTTTGGGAGGCTGCTTGGTTGGCCCTGAGGGTGCTACAGAGGCTAGTACGCTGTGTAAGGAATCCCAGAGAAGAGAGCCTTGCCAGAGGTGCGGAAAGTGCTACGGTCATTTGCAGGGACACCAACAATGAACTTTTCCTCCTTCCTCACATCCTGCCCATCATCCCTCTCCAACCAGGAGCCACATCCCTTATCTATTTACACCTGCTTGACAAGCTGCCTGTCACTGAATGACTCTTGTTTTCCCCTTTGAAAATGCCTTGCTGTTCATTCTTATGCAGCTTTTCTGGTGCCTAGGTGCTTGTGGAGAAGAGAGAACATGCCATCTGAGACCCTTGGGAAGGGCCCAGCAATTAGATGTTTCAGGCCTTCCCATCCACCCAAATGTGCAGCAGCTTCTGGCCCAGAGGAGAACAAGGGGACAGGGGCAGAAACTTTGAAAGAGACCCCATTGTTTGTCTTTTTTGTTTCTCTCAGTTGCGTGTTTTCCTGCCGCAGCTTCTGATATCTTTATATTCAAGTTCTAAATAACCCCACATTGCCTCAACATATCAGAAAATTACTAGATTTTGTAAAATGCTTTCCCCCAACTCCACTACTACACTGATGATGGTAGAAACCAGAGGTGGCTGCTTTCTTCACCCTTACATTGCATTCTCCCAGTATGGTGGGCTTATAAGGAGGAGAAAGGGACTCTTCCCTTACTTCTGCCATTATTCTTCCCACATGTTGCTTTTGTTTTGTTCTGGGTGAGTATACGGTGGCATGAAGGCTTTTGTCCCCTCCCTGCTTAACCTGCCTACCTTGCTTTTTGGCCTGAGGAAAATTGACTTTTGCAACTCTCTGCTCTGACCCTTCAGTTCCATTTGTGTAAACTTCAGCCTAGAAACTTCAGTCGATGTTCAGGTATTGAAGCCTTTTGGAGAAGTGGGAGGTAAATTGAGGTCCCAGCAAGCAGCTGTCTGTTCTGTCACTTGTCTCTGTGTACATAACACATTTGGTGCCTTTTTTCAAAGATGTTTTTACCTAACCACCAGAGTGTCTGATTAGCAAGGACAATTCCTAGTTTAACAAGTTACAGGAATTTTTAAGCTTTGGTTTCCAGAGAACATTGTCACTGAGGGGATTGAGCTTTGAGGTGAATGCTTTATGTTGTTTCTTATGACAAGGGGTATTTTGTCAATAGTTGTAGCTAGACCTCCTGTAACCATAAATTATCTGGTTACAAGTATCGGGAGCTGCAAAGAAAAATAAACCATAGTCCCTTGCTTTATTTTTCATTGCTATTTTCAGGTGCATGACTTAAGAAAATGGGACAATTCCTTCCATATTTTTCTTTTTAATTTTTTTCTTTAAAGTCAGGAGCTTTGATGCTTGTTGGTATCTAGTCAATAGCAATAGCCAACAATGACCACTTACTGTTCTGGCCCAAGTGTTCATTTTTAGTTTTTAAGGGTTGTCATTGTTAAGGACCTGTGTTTATAATTCAAATTTCAGAGCTACAGGGAACCATAGAGGCTATACAGTTCAATCATCTCATTTTATAAATGAAGAAACCGGGGGCCCTGAAGAGAAGTGCTTCCTTCCGGTTAACACAGCTCATCTCTGGCAGAGGTGGAGGTAGAACTGGGTCCTTCCCTCTAGACCACGTGCTCTTTTCCATGAACAGTGCAGTTCTCCTTTACCTTCTCCTTGCCTATTTCTGACCTTCTTTCTTCTTTCCTTCTCCCTGCCTATTTCTGTCCTTCTTTCTGGCCTCTCTAAAATGTTATAGGACATGAAATTCCAAAAATCCTGTTAATTAGAGTTTTATTTTTTAGCAGATGGCCTTCAGATACTAACCCTGACTGCCTTAAAAAATAGCCCATATCTTATTGATAGAAATTCTCCAAGCTGATCTTTATTTAATTCACCGTTCCCTAGGATGCTTATCCTTTCCAGCTGGTTATTAATTATCAGGCAATATCCTCTTGAGCTGTCTCCATTTCTTAATTACCTTATTAATTGTAATCACATAAATTGATCTCTCTGACATTCTAAGTCTGACTCACTGAGGAAATACGTCTAATATTCACAAGAGACTCCAACAATCTTACTACCTTAACTTATTATTTCCATTATGTAGAATGGTATCACTAGAAGCCAGATGTGACTGCTTAGCTGAACTGGCCTTTATCCTAATCGTAATTAGAATGTCTTTTAACAGTTCTTCCTTAGCCTTTCTTGCCTACTTAGACACACATGAGACATATCAGTTCATTTCCTCCCTACTTTCACTCTTTAGTCTTTAAAATAGAAGGAATGTTCCTCCTCATTTCATCTTGTGGTAATTCTTTATTTGTAATTCAAGGCATTTATGAGGAGAAAACATTAATATGAATGTATTTTAGTTTTTCAAGGTTTTTATTGTAACACTGCACCCTAACGACCTGATACCCAATTAAACATTTTAAAAAATGGTCAAGTTTTTATATACAAAAATAGTCTCTTAATATGTGTTATTTGAGAACTCATTTTTTTTTTCTTCATGACAAGGTACACTACTATAACCCTTACCTTTTTCCCCAGGTTCCACTTAACTTTTATGAAGTGACAAGAGTAAACAGGTTCTTATATATAAGTTGGTCATTGTTCCATATGATCCTTTCTGTATTTGTATAAGAGATGGTTGATTGGTCGCCAGGCACAGTGACTCATGCCTGTAATCCCAAACCTTTGGGATGCTGAAGTGGGTGAATCACTTGAGCTCAGGAGTTCAAGACTAGCCTTGCCAACATGGTGAAACCTCGTCTCTACTAAAAATACAAAAATTAGCTGGGTATGGTGGTGAGCACCTGTAATCTCAGTTACCTGAGAGGCTGAGGTGGGAGAATCGCTTGGGCCCGGGAGGTAGAGGTTGCAGTTACCTGAGATCACACCACTCCACTCCAGACTGGGTGACAGAGTGAGAGCCTGTCTCAAAAATAAAATAAAATAAAATGGTTGATTGGTAGGAAACTAAAGCTGAAGACTAGAATCTCTATGAAAAAAGAGAGTTAGAGAATTCCTATGCATGCTTATTTGCAGGCATATAAATAAATTTGGGATGTAAAATCAGCTCCAAGCAATCAATCAATCTTTCTTTCTTTTCTTTCTTTTTTATTTCTTTCTCTTTCTTTCTTTCTTTCTTTCTCTCTTTCTTTCCTTCTTTCTTTTCTTTTCTTTCTTCCTTTCTTTTTCTTTCATTTTATTTTTTATTTATTTATTTTATTTATTTATTTATTTATTTTTTGAGACGGAGTCTCGCTCTGTTGCCCAGGCTGGAGTGCGGTGGTGTGATCTGAGCTCACTGAAATCTCCACCTCCCAGGCTCAAGCCATCCTCCCACTTCAGCCTCCCAAGTAGCTGGGATGACAGGTGCACGCTACCACGTCCGGCTAATTTTTGTATTTTTTGTGGAGACAGGGCTTCACCATGTTGTCCAGGCTGGTCTCAAACTCCTAAGCTCAAGCAATCTGCCTGTCTTGGCTTCCTGAGGTGCTCGGATTACAGATGTGAGCCACTGCACCCAGCCTCCGATCTCTTAGAAAGAAGCAATATAAATTAACAATGCCAATGTCTTTCATGGTGAGGAAAATGGCACAAATGGGTAGATGGCACCAATGGGTAGATTTCTGTTTTGGCTGGGTATACAAAGACCCAACTTGGCAATCCACATGATACATTAAGTCTCTCCACGTATCTAAGGGTCTGCAGAACATTCACCAACGGTGTGCTATAGATACCATCTCAAACTATTCCCAACGGAATACCTTGTCTTTTCACCCAACTTGCTCATTCAGTCATCCAACCAAACCAAGAACTTGGATATCATCCACATGACTTTTCCCCACCCCCTATTACCTGCCAAACTGTCTCATCTAATCAGTCATTAAGTTAACTTATGTTGATTTGGTTCCCTTATTACCTTTCCTCTTTAACCCATTTCTTCTGGTGCTGCTGCTTTGCTGAGTTCCTAGACCACCCTTTCCCAATCTATTGTGGTAATCTCCCTTCTGATTTCAATGGCATATCATCTCACGTTGAATGACCTACAAGGTCCTCCATGACCAGCCTCATTAGTCTAATGTCTCTACTACCCTTACTCTCATCCTAAACTTTAGCGATGTTGAACTATTCACAGGTCCCCACTACATGTGTTTTTATATCCCATGGCTTTGAATGTTCTCTTCTTTTCTTGGAGTATCATTCCCACATAATTTTATCTGTCAAACTCCTATTCCTGCTATAAGACCCAGCTCAAGCATCTTTTTCTAGAAAGCTTTTTTGGAACCCCAAACTGTTGATCATTCTCTTCAATGGGCCCCCTCTTTAATTTGTACGTACCTTATTATTATACTTGTTAATGGTATTGCCATGGTTTGTTTGCAGGCCTGTATTTCCTTTACAAATGTAAATTACTCAAAGGCAGGAACTATGGCTTTTCATTTTTTTTTTTTTTTTGTCTTCATCATCTGTCGCATTATCTGGCACACAGCAGATTCTCAGTGAGTGTGTTAATTGAATGATTATGAATAGAGTTCATGATCACTTGAGATTTCACCAAGTTATATTCTTCTATGATTTATGATATTATACTTATTTTAGGTTTCAACACTGATTCAAATGTCAGGGGCCAATTTGTTACTTAACCATTGTTTTTATCAGTCTGCTCAGAAGTGGTAACTGCTCCTTCTCTGGAACGGTTGAAGGGGGATGGAGCAGAAGCAATCACCTTGTGCAGCAATGGAAATGGTAAAGTTTGCCATCTATAGTGAGAGCATATCATGGGCAAGGGGATGGTTTTGGAGTGAAACTGATCTCAGTTTAATTTTAGTTCTGTTTCTTATTCCGTGTATGACTTTGGACAAGGTTATTTGACTTTCCTGAGTTTCACATTTGTCATCTGTAAAGTGGTAATAATAATAACACCTGAATCTCAAATTTGTTGTAAGGATTAGATCAGGTAGTGTGTGTAAAGGACTTACTACAGTTTTTGGCATATAGTAACTTCTCAATAAATGGTAATTGTTATCATTATCATGACTTATTGCAGTAGCCACACAAGAGAAAAAAGCATGATACTGCCTTCTGATCCCCAAGGGATTCCTCCTTCAAAGATAAAGTATACTACTGGGATCCTTATTCAATCTACAGAACACAGAAAATTATTTGAGGAACTATTTTCTCATTTCTCTCAAGAATGGTAGCTAACCAGTGCCATCCTTTTTACAGGAAAGATGTTAATTCATGATTTACAAATAGTATTTTAGGGCATTAATTCTCTCCCCTTGAAAAAGGCAGAGTGACCCCCAACACTCAGTGGAATAATGGGCTGAAAATGTAATTTTAGAATCAGTAATAAAGTTTTCAAGACACTTAGAGACATCTTGGATTAGCACAAAATAAACGAGAAGGTTTTCTTCGCATGTATCTTTTAACTGTGTTGTGCTTCTAAGGTAGAGAAGACAATTCTGTGACCAATGGATCAGAGATCAGAAGAGCGATTCAACAACTCACTCTAGGGATAACTTAGGGCAGTCCCTTATGCACCAGCAGCTTCTGTGTATTTATAATGAGGATAACACTCACTCTGTTGATCTCACTCAGCCTTGGGCATTTTAAATTACGTCATATATTTGGAAGTGCCTTACAATTTGTAAAGTGCTGTACAAATCTTAGTGATTATGAAGATGATTATTCTGCTTTCCTGCCATCCGGCTTCCTCCACCAGATGCCCCTAATGAGCCCAGATCTCTACCAGCAACTCAACTGGTTCTGAAATGAGGACACATGTAGCTTTAGTTGAAATAATCAACTTTTGTTTATTCTTTTGCTGCCTTTCATTCTTGTGAAGCTGGGCTTTCCTTGGCATTTACACTGATGATTAAAGATCCCAGGTACTATTTCTTTCTAACTGCTCTTCTGAAAAATGTTAAAAACTCATGGCATCTGTCAGCTCCATCAGGCCACTTACTGGGTTCCCAAATCACAGGGAATTGCCCAGAAGGCCTGGATGAGTGTTTTATTGCACTGGATGGAGTTCTCTTCTGATTTGTTTTTGCAGGTCAGAAGCATTAACAATGAATTTAGCTTGCTTTTTTCTCTGTCTGTCTTTCCTTCTCTCTCTCTCTCTCTCTCTCTCTCTCTCTCTCTCTCCTTGTGACATGGCTACAGAACTGAATATCCATTTGCTACTAGGTTTCCTTTCTGGGCATTTGTGTACACTTTTCAGAGGAGCAGAAATCAAGGCAGATTCGGTGCCAGTTATTTTAATGGAGAAAAAGATTGACAAACCATCAGTCTTTCTCACTCGCTCACTGCAAGAAAAGATGTGACATGACCTCCAATAGCATTTCAGACCATCTGACTTAAGACTTGAGTTAGTTAGGTTTTATCTCCTCCAAGAAAAATATTTGACCCTTCATTTCCAGCCAAGCTCTTCTATACTCACTATCATGCCATTTCCTGCTTCTTGATCCTGGTTCTTCACTGGGTATAACTTACCTTCCCTTTCTCATTGTGGAAAAGTGAAGCAAAACAAGAAATCATCAGGTAAAGCTCTGCCTCCTCAGTTCTTTCCAGACCCCTCCAGTTTCCATCTGAGATTCCCTTTCTCCTTAGCCCTGTGGCATTTATTATTCATATGGTATATTTTGAAATTATGAAGAATGTCCTATCTGTGTTTTATTTAGTAACTTTTAAAATAATTTATGAATTCTTTTTCTCCAACCCATATGGCAAGAATCATATCTTAAATTTTCTTTCTTGGCATAAAGTTTTAGCTGGCCTTATTATTACAAGCTTATTATTATTACTATCTATCATCTTCTATTAGTAGCAGTAATGCTTGTGGATTCATTGATAACTGAGGGTCCAGTGGAGACCCTGGATCCTCTCTGAAACCACTTGGGTATGTGCAAGAGTGCAATTAGCCTCACTTTTGCACCAGGAAGAGAAATGTTAAGAAAACAGTGTGATAACGTGTGCTTTTAAATTGGTGAAAGTTGTGAATTTTAAAATGTCAGCATATTACTTCTCTTAATATTTTGACTCAACCACAAAGCTTTCTCTTATTAGGAATTTCAACTCATTATAAGAAACTGAAGCAAGCCCTTTCTGGCTCCCTCAGGAAAAAGCTGAACAAACAGATGGGCCTTGCTAGGAATGTCAATCAACAGGAGCCCTGCTCCTGCCCACAGATGCTGTAAATTTTACAGGAATCCCCCCTAGAACATAGGCCCCACTGCCCAGTTTCCCTGGGGAGCTACAGCTAGAAATAACAAAGCCAGAGTCGTATTTTACTGCATTATTGCTTTCTTTAGAAGGCCTCATGTCCAGTAGCACTAACACGAGAAGTTAGGCTACTCTTTATGCTCCTGACATTTTCTGCTCCTAACAAAGCTGTAATCGTTACTGTCAAGATTTAACAATTTCAGAAATGGTGCTGATGACCCAGATGCCTTTCTTTGTTAGCAAATAATTCCTGTGGCATTAGCTATTATCCATGTTTTGAAGGATTTCTCCCTCACTATCAGATTAATCTCAAGAAACTCTGCAAATATTCCTATATTCAGCAGTCTGTGCTTTGTGCAAATTAGGCTCTGAGCAGAGATTTCTTAAATTGAATTCTGTAAGAAGCATAACTCTATTTTCTGGGTTGGTTTAAAAGATATCTTGGAAGTTAAACATTTCTGTCTTTTTAGGACATTATTTTAATCATGAAGAAGGGGCCAACTTGATTTCACAGTGAATTACCCATCTCTCGTCTTTTTCTCCAGAGTTAGTCATTTCTGCCAAAGAACAATGAGTCAGGAACACCTTGTCATTATCCAAATGGTTAGGATGTCCTGCTTTGGAGATATTGCATAGTTGAACCATATGAAATTGCTGATATTTGACCATTTTTTAAAAAGATGGTTTTTTAAAAAACCATTTAAAAAGACCATTTACAAAGATGGCAGTTTTATATGGTTCCACCTAAGACATATTTTCTCCCTTGTTTGGTAAGAGTTAGCCAGACTCCAAGATGTGGATAGAAGAGAGGTACTTCCCCTTGGCTTCCCCCACCATCTCTGTGTCAGTGAGGAAGGGAGAAGGTTCAGTGCCCACTCACCTCTCACTTAGCTTAGTAAGAACAGAGGAAACATGGTGATGTCTCAAGGGGCTTCATTTTATGGACAAATGTATCGGTTGGGGATTTTTTAATGGTCACACCTTTTCAATAGCTCATCGTTTTATTATTACTTCTTCTCACCCCTTTTTCCCCAGTTCCTATGCAGTTTATCAGCCTCTGTACATTTAGATAGCAACGAAAATCATGCTTTTAAGAAGCTTCTAACAATCAGCATATGACTTCCGTCGCTCTAAAGCTTCCCTTGATAGTGTCATGAGGAATTTTCCCTTTAGTCAAAGCTAATGAAAATAAGATGTTGTGGGAGCCGGGCAAATCTAGTTTGTGAACATCCAAGAATTCTTTTATGATTTCATAACAGCAAAGGTGTTATGTCTTGTGTTCTGAACCCAGGGTTCCCTTCTTTTGAGAAGGTAGCCCATTATGTATGAGTGTGTGGACCCTGGAGTGACTTTGGGAGAGGGTGAAGAGTCATGGGTGCTCAGCATCAAGAGAGGAATAAGGAAAGCAGTAACTTCTGTGCTCATCTCTGTCACTTGGATCCATGCCACTGCATATCTGCTGGGATTTTCTGCCTGTGACAATAATAAAATACTAGATCAGGAAGTGACCTTAAAAATAATCTAGGACAACAGTTGATGACACTTGCAAATCAGATAAAAATTATGGATTCCATTTCCAGGAAAGATTTTTATGTTCAGTTTTAGAAGGTTTATGTAGCTGAGGGTGTGGACTACAGGTTAAGAAACCTTGACCCAGGAGTCCTATCACCTTATTTTACACATGAGAAAACTGAGGACCAGGGGAAGAGACTAAAACCCAGTTTAATGATTCCACATCTAGTTCTCCTTTATCTTTCCTTAAATGTCAGATTACCTCCGTTACTCTTGTTCCCTTTCTTACACACAGAACTCCATGAAACCAAACCGAAGGAGGAGGTAGGAGAAGATGACAAAGGGGAAGTATGTGGCATCCCCCACTTCGAAGTTATGCAACCGGGAAACACAGGCAGAGCCTGTACCAACAGCAGTAATGAACTCAATCAACTTGTTGAAAAACATTTCAGTTATTTTAAACAAAAATACTACATCATTCATGTTTTCAGTTATTTTAGGCAAAACACCAAATCATTCCTGTTTTTCAGTTCAATCAATCAGCTCATGCTGTATTGCAGTTTATTCTCCTTGTTTTTATATACTCACCAGCATATAAAAACATGCTTTTTAAATATGTTTTTATTTATTTTCTGCAAGTAACTAGCTGAATCAAAGGTCAGAGTTTAAGGAGATTATTTTGTTGACAACATTACGTATTTACTGAATCTCATCTTTATCCTGGCACTATCCCTGCCTGGTGGGTTTATAGGCAGAAATGTCACAGATTTGGAAGGCTTTTCAATGCAGAGATTACTATGGATTAAATCCTTGTCTAACTGGTTTTGCTTTTTCAGCCTTAGATGATAGTGATATGGAGAGGAAAGATGGGGATATAATCATTCATGGGCCAAAGTTTGTTTCTTATCACACAGTCAACATGTCATTGGCAGAAGGTGGAACAGTCACTCCTGACACTTTTCTGCTTCTTCTATAAGAGAACTTTGTTAGGAGCCAGAAGCCCCTCATGGCTCACCTAATCACTGGCTCTGTAAGTGATCTGGGATAAAGGAGGCCTCAGAGTCCCCCAGTTGTAAAAGAGGAAAATCAAATATGCCCATCTGGAAAGTTTATACAAGAGATCAATAAAAGCCTTCTTCTCCCAAAACAAACAAAACAAAACAAACCTCAGGGGTAGCCACGGAGGGTAGGAGAATTCACACCATTTATTATAAGACCATGTTTCAGCCTTGTATTTTTCCTTCAGGCTCATGGTGAGACACAGCTCATTCTGCAGCCAATGTTGCCCCTTGTTTGGGAGTACCTTGAGCAGCGTTTCCCAGACTTATGGCTGTTGTGTATCACCTTCATTAATTTTGCTGGAATACTTTTCTTTCTTTAAATTGATTTTGGCTTTTTTTTTCACTTTAGTAAATTTTTAAATGATAAATAAAATTAATATTGCTTATCCTAAGTAGTGGGTGATGATAAAAATATATTAAAATAAAAATGGTTGTGTACATCTAAAATCATGTTGCATGCAGAATATTGTGCCTTCCTTTGAGATACCTGGTCTTACAAGTCCCAGAAACTGAGATGTGAGTCCAAACTTGAGGGCAGAGTGACGACATGGACGTCTACAAATGTGACATGATGGGGTAGTTTTATCTCTAGGTGCAAGTCAGGGGGAGGATAATGAAGAAAACTGTCCGGCTCACACTTCAAACTGGTGACACTGCTTAGGTTCCTTAGCAGCTCCACAAGGACCTGCCGAGCTGTCCCACGCCTTCACATACACCCCATTGAGGCTTGAGTTTGCTGTAAAGGTATCCTAACAGCCTTTTCTGGCTGCCCAGCCCTGTTTTTCCCTCCTCCACACAAATTGGTCTCCTGGCTTGGGTTCCATCTGTACCTTTGACTCCAGCCAGGTGGTTTCCTTTTGGCCACTATCGCTCAGCGTGCTGATTGCTGCCTTGGTCCTTGTTGTTTGTCCTTTCTCTCTTTAAGGACCTGGGGCTTGAGCTGCCAATTTTATAAGGGAAGAAGTTCTTGTCTTTTTATAGTGTCTCTCCTTGCCATTCCCTGATTCCATTAATATCCCATCAATGAAGTGCAAATTGTTGCCTTTCCCCTCCCACTTCTCGGTGTGAAGCGGTGACCCAGTTAACAGGGGCAGGGGCTTGGGGCTCCTCTGGCTCTGTCTGCACTTCCAGGACTCAGTGTGTGCCCGAGTTAGAGTGACCTGTACAGTGTGTTCCTGGTGGGACTTTAATACAGGGAGGCTTTTGCTGTTTTCTGCACGGTCAGATGAGGAGCTCTATGTTTGGAAAAGAGGCTTGGAAAAAGAAAAACCAGAATGAGCAGCCTTTTCCTGTTGACTTAGACGCCCTAGGTGGCTGGGCAAGTCTCTGACCTGCTGGGAGGCCTCAGTTTCCTCCTGTGTGAGTGAAGTGAATGGAAAGGAATGGGGCCCCGTGAGCCTTCTCACCCTTTTTTTCCTGCTTGGTCTTCCTGACTGAAACCAGCATCCTCCCTGTTCTGATTTGGGCAGCCTCCTGGAGTCAGGTGGGGCCAGGGACCAGGTCCAAAGCTGAAGCTCCTTCTTCCTGCTGTTGGAGGTCAGCTGTGGGTAGGGAACTGGACTGCTTAAGCTTCTGTGGTGAGACCTGGAGTTGGGGAGGCCTCTGTGCGGAGCAATAGTGGTGGGTGAGGGGTGTACTCAGCACAGTGATTGCTCAGGGGGGCTCTGGAAAGGGTGTCTGTTCCAACTGAAGGCAAAATGAGAGAGAACAGGCTGAAGCTCTGCTAAGCTGTGTGGCCTTAGATGCAACCCTTAGCCTCTCTGAGCTTCATTTATTCTGATTTTAAAAATACATGCAAAAGGAGTACAGTGCAGCTTCAACTGGAGCAAGCAGCAGGTCCCTTCCAACATCAACGTTCTTTGAGTTCGTAAGTCCAAGACTCTATATTTTAAAAATATTTTTATGGGTCTCAGACCCTCACTTCAACACCCATTTCATATGCTCTTCACTATTAGCAAACTTGCTACCTACTTTGTTCAGAAAATTGAGTTGTATTAGGGCTGAAGTTTCTTTATAATACTCAGGTGCAAGAAATGTCATATAGCACAGTTTTGTTGTTGTTCATTGTTAATTCAAGTTTGAAATTCTCCCTCCAGAGTGTGGCAAGGGTCAGTAGCAGTCATTATTGGAGGTCCTGCTCTCCAGAGGCAGTCAGGCATCCTTGGAGGATTGCTCAGTGCAGAAAATTCTAGGAGAGACCTCTTTTCTCTAGCCTATCACAGTCACTGCTTAGTTGTTTATTGTCTGGGCCAGAAAGGTCCATTTAAAGGCTGCAGGTTCTATTCCTAAGCCCGCCCACCCACCTCCACCCCTAGTGCAACTTGGGTGAGGTGGCCTGGTTCTCACTACTGGGAAACTCAGGACCCTTCACATCCATAAGCCACACCATCGGAGGTTCTGCCATCTTCAGGGAACTGTATTGGAAAGGCCTGGTTTTCAGCCTGCTGCACAACTTTCTGCCACTGGCCCCTTTCTCTGTTCCAGAAAAGTCACCCCCACGGTCCTGTCACTCACTTCCTTCAACTACAATGCCACTTCCTCAGGTATGAATATAGCCACACAGTAGGCATAGTAGTGACTATTTGTAGAATCCCAATTAAATAACCACTTCAAACAAAAGCCTAGGATGGAGCTGCTACCTCAGTGTCCCAGAAACTCGTTTTTCACCTAGAAGCACAAAAGTGATCCTTACCCTTGGAGGCAAGATCAGGAGCTCACAATACAAGGGCTGACTTGTTCATCCACTGGAGACTCTGCCTACAGTATAAATGCAATATCAAAAATGATATCTAAATTCATTATCCTGCTATAGAGGCAGATGAGCATGAGCGCCTTCCATTTCTTGCCTCACCCACGCCTAGGAACAGAGCTCCACTCACACCCTGCATTATCGTCCTCCAATTTCAGAAGATGCATTGTCTCCTTTTGTTCAAGGCCGACCCCAGTTACACATGCCAAGACCAGGTTCCACAGCCATCCTCCCTCTTGAAACATCCACCTTTCCTCTTGCAGGGGTATGTCCTCTTCAGACTACAAGCTTACTCATCTCCTTCCCATTCATTAAAAAAGAAGTCTACCTTTGACCCCCATGTCCTCTTAGTGATGTCCTATCTCTTCTTCTATTTCATCCAAACATCTTTAAAGAGTTACCTATACTCAATGTGACCACTTCATGTGCCATTCACTCTGCATCCCCTGCAATCTGGCTTCTGCTTTTGGTAAGGCCACCCATATTGTAGCTGGAAAATCCAGTGGACATTTTCCAATCTTTGTCTCACTGTATGTTTCTGGGGCATTTGGCCATGTTGCTTGTGTGCACCACTCACTCTCTATGATAGTCATATTATATTCTCTCAGCTTGCCTATTTGTTTCTGTTCTTTCTCAACCATGGTCTCCTCTCCCTCCATCCACCACCCACATGCTGGGGTTACCTACCTTTCTGTTTTAGCCTACCGCTCTTCTCATTACTGATGCTCTTCTTGGGTGGATTTTTCTACACTAAGGATTTCAGCTACCATCTGTATAGTAATGACTGTCTAGTTCAATCTCCATCTCCAATTTCTCCCCCAAGCTTTAGGCTCACCAATTCCATCATCGGCTAGGCAGCTTTTCTTGGGCACTCTTCAGACCTTTTGGATTCAATTGCTCAAAAGCTACATGTATCACTTCCCTCCAACCTAAACCTCTATTTGTTCTGTTACCTTCTCTTTACCCAGTGACAAAAGTTATAAAATGTCTGCCTTGACTTTTTTCTTCTCCTCACTCCCTTTATCCAACTGATCATTACATCCTGATGTTTTCCCCTCCTATGCATTTCTCAAACCCATCCTCTCGACTCCACTCCTACCACCACTACCCTATCTCAAATGCCCCTTCTTTTAACTGGACCAATATAACAGTCTCTCAACTGGCTTCCTGGTTTCTAGACCTGGCCCACTCCATTCTCTCTCCAGAGCTACCTGAATGATTCATACATAAAACACTAATCTGACCCAGTCCCTCTCTTGCTAAAGTCATTCTGAATCTACACAAGGAAATTCAACCTCCTTTCCTGTGGCTATCTCTTGTCTGTCTCTTAAACCTTAGCTCCTACCACCCGCTGCCCCCTATTTTGACTCCAACTCTCAACCGGCAGTAGTTCTCTGCAAGTCTTCTGTTCTCTTTCTGTTCTTTACTTGCACATTTACCAATAAATATGTTTTACTCCAGTGTATTAGGTTAGTATTATAAGGGAAGTTTCAAGTTCATTTCATATTAAACATTAGAGCCTTCATGCTTAGGGAGAGAGGGAAAAAGAGAAAAAACCCATAGCTAAATACATAGTTAAGTCGCGTTCTTCTCCAACGCAGCCACAAATTGGACTGGGCCTGAGATATTTGTGTGCCCTGTTTGATTGAAATCTGTTAGAAAGTATGCCAAACATTTTAGATTTTCACTCCCAGAGTTCTTGTAAACCCGGCAGAACTTGTCTGTTATGAAGAGTGGACTGCCCTCTAGAGGTTCCCATTGGAAGGAGCACATCAAACCCACAGTGTTAAGGCGTTCTGCAGTTTCTTGTGAGGTTTTGCTGTAGACATTTACTATTACTGTTCTTTGTCCCCAAAATGCTTTTCCAGATATCTAATTCTGAGTCACACATTTTTAATTTACTTTGGGAATAGAGATTTGGGGTAAAGCACGTGATGGACCTCAAAACACTCAATTTGGAGTCAGGAGATGTGACTTTTAGTCCCGGTTCTTCCTTTAATATCTGAGGACTTAGATTTCATGTCTGTTAATCAAGTAGTAGAAGATCACACTTCAAAACTGTGAATCACCAGAAAGTATGTTTTAGGAGTAAAACTGGGAAGAGTTTCATTAATTCAGTAAATATTTAATATGCAAGACCCTGGGGTAAGAGCTGTTTTGCAGAAGCTAGGAGTTTACGTTTGATCTTTACAATGTTAGATGAAACGTATTTGAAAAAAAGACACTTGGAAAACATTTGGGCTTGCAATTTAAATGGATGAATTTAACCCTGATATCATAGAACCCTGAAAGTGAAACTGAGCTAAAACAAAGTAAAACTTACTCTGATTCCAAGGGTCTCTTCTGACATGAGAGTGGAAATGAATCACACAACCACACACACACACCCATAGACACCCTAATATGCCATTAAGCTCTGACCCAAACCCCTTTTAGCCTGGTTTCCCCTTTTCTATTTTCAATCAAGAGAGAAAAAAAAGGAAGTCTTTCATTTAATGGTCAACTATGGTCTCTGTATGCTCATATAATACTAAAGAATTATAGGTAAAATTATATTTTATGTACTTTATTATGGTACTATGTCAATTGACATTGAACTTCATAGTATACTGAAGAAAGGGAAAAAATATTAGGACACCATTTATGTCCGTAGTAACACTGGAAGTAAGATGCCGCAAAGCTCAGGACACAGTAGCTAGGAAACAAGACGTCTGAATTCCTGTGATTCCACCCATGTTTGGAGGGATCTGGGGACACCAGGTGGATCTTCTGTAATGCAGGTAGCCACATCTGTGCACCATGGTTATGATGCTCACTTCTGTGGAGTTCAATGTTAATGTCCTCTTTGGCATCTACCTCCTCCAAGTTCAAAGCTGGACTGCTGTGCTGGGAATCCAGCAACCTGAACCTTTTTCTTCATTACAAATCTGGACATCTTTGGACTTGATTTCTGACATCAAATCAATGGTTTTACTTCTCTCTTCATTAGTTTACTGTCTTTACAAAGTCCTCTGGGCATTAGCAAAGACATGAACCTAACAGAATACCTCTAACATTTTGAACACATATAAAACATTAGTACTTGAAATTTTTTCTTATGTTTCTATAGCTAAGGAAAACTTTTAATTTTTTTTTCTGTCTTAGCCTAGTCTATCCAGCATTCCTTGCTGGAGGCACAGCTAGGATGAAAGCTTTGGAATGAGAAATGAAAGGAGTAAATAGACTTGACTTTACTAACAGTGTCCATGTTTTTATTCCTGAAAGTTATGACACAACAATTGTTAGACCATAATCATTAAGAAGTTCTTGTCATCATCTTCTGTTAGGTTGAAACGTTCAACAAACAAAACAACAAACCTATTTTTATTCTGCTTTCATATTCCAAATGCATTTATGCACTTCAAATTTCAGTTTCAAATATTCTTGAGAGTTTCAAAAACTCTGCATCGTTCTTTGACTTATGACTTAATGCTATATGCTGCCTTATGCTGTTTTACTTCTGCTTTCTTCATACTTTGCTTCATTTATTATCCTATTCTTTCCTTCCTTCTTCCTTTGTAATCCTTGTTTATGGTATTATTAGAACTTGTAAATTTCTGTAGGTAGTGGTTACAATATAGGTAACTCACAAGGCCTAACAGGTATATTTAGATAATAGAAAGTATTGAACTCTGAGTCTGGAGTGGGAAAAGTTGATCACATCACTTCTCCCCCCAAACAACTTTGCTCTGAGATTTAGTCTAAAGAGATTCACTTTTCAATATGTAGAAATGTGATTTGGTGGATAGCTTGCTGCTCATTCCGAAGTATATTATGTTTCTCTTTCTGGAAGCGAACCCCTGGGAAGAGGGTGCTTGGTGAGCTCTGGATGCCCTGCCCAGAGGCCAGGGGATTTTGGAAATGCTGCAGAACATCCTGTTCCTGGGAGCCCTTCTGCCTGGTTGTTTGTGCTCTAGAGACTTGGCTCCTGGTGTTCTTGCTCAGACCTTTGGACTTTGGCAAGGCTACTTCTCATGTTTCTGTCTTCCTCTGTGTGCCATTCTGGCTCTGTAGATGGTTTGGTTTTTTGTGTTGTGACAGTGGAGGCTGCTTGGAGTGCACTGCCAGGCATTGGCTCATGGGCACTCTGCTCCATTTCAGTAACAGCAACAGAACTTGGATTTGACTGGGAAATAATAACCATTACTGGAAGAAAAAAGTAGCAAAACATATTTCCTAATATGTGCTAACATAATGAGGGGCCAGGTCTCCAGCTTTACGGGTGATTACTATAGTTTTTGATTGTTGCCAGTTACCAACACTAAGTACTTTAGCTGTGCAACTTGATTTGAACAGCATTGCCAGAAGAGCACCATCAAAGGCTTTTGATAACATGCTACCAAGAAAATATATGACCCCAAGATAACATATGACCCCAAGAAAATTATTTAATCTTCTTGGTGCATCTATAAAAATAGAACCAAGTAGAAAAACAGTATAAAAAGCAAAACCTTTCTCACTGGGGTTTTGTGAAGGATACCAACTAGCCCTCATGAAGTCTTGTGAGTTTCCTGGAAGGAAGGCCTTTTGTAAGTTCAAGTTATTGCCATTCACTAATTATTGGTCGTAACATTGCACATGATAGATGGGAAATGGAAGAGTGGGAGAATTAAGTGATTAAGCTAAAATCACACAGTGAGGTGGGGCAAAACCCAAAAGTGCGAAGAGATCTAAATTTGTTTCATTGGAAGAACACAGTTATATCTGGACAAAGCCCCAGAGTTTAAGTGACAAGGACACCTAACATAAAACTTGAAGTCATAGGCATGTAGCCAAATAATACAAATATCCTTGTTAAATGCAAGTGTATCCATACCAGTTATGGATACACTTGTCCTTGGAGGAGAGCTAAGGTGAGTCCTGCTGAGGACAGGAACTCTTCTGTGTTTGATTTGCAGGTAGAGCGAGTAGTTGACCCTCTGAGCCCAAAGCTGCAGAGAACACAGTAAACCTTGTAAACTGAGTGTGGCTATCTCCCCAGGGTGGCCCTCTGAGAATCCCTCCTAGGTTCCTGAGAGAGACAGGTAGACAGGCTATAGGTGGAAAGAGACAAAGTGCCTTGAGCTCTGTGGGTTAGGATCCTATCTTCAACCCCTAGACACTTAAAAGTCTTGCCTGAACTCATGGCCATTCAATGAGGAAAGCATCACAGAAAGACTTTATGGTAATCGGACAGGAAACAATGACTGGGCAAAATTTTTTAAGCAGTCAGTGTTAAGAGAAAGAAGGAAAGCCATGTCTTTGCTATTTACCTCAAGGTTATATTTTGCAGCATCTAATGCCAACTATTAAACAAGGATACACTCTTATCTAATTTGTGCTGTTGTCTTCCCAGGATCTGGAACATTTTCTGCGGGAGTCCACCTTTATCTCTAGAAGCCTCTGGCAAACTGTTTCATTTCAGCTCAGGTCCTTTTGTAGAAAGAACTTGATGCTGAAAGCAGCTCGCCCCTTCTGCCCTCAACCCCCACTCTCCCCCTACCCTCCCCACCATGGTTAACCTGTTTTTCATCTTTGTTCTGAGTTGCTTTGGCTGATTCAATTTTTATTTCCGTTTTTAACGAGTTAGTAATTCAGTGATCTTGGCTTTGAATCTTTGGAACTGTGGGTTGTTAGTAAGGATTGAATCAGCTTGTTGGCTCCTAATAGACTCTGAAATCCAGTAATATTCGTGATGTGTTTGTTCACTCCGTTGACTGCCAGGTCCCGGTAGGAGCAATGGCCAACAGAGAAGAATCAAGGTAAATCCTCCTTGGTTGCCTAAGAGCTGTTGTTGTTTACCCCAGTTTATAACCTCTTCACACTGAAGCATCACCCTTCAAAGGAGGATGTTGCTCCCCACTTTGATTATCATTTGCTTGACTTTACAAGAAACTTTCACATCTTCCAAAACAGTAAGCTGTAAGATTTGCTCCAAGCTCTACACAGTATATACTATGACTATTTTCCATTTAGAAATTAACTTACATTACAGCTGTAAGTCTATATACTGAACTTATGATGCTCGTTACTAAAGGAATGATAATGGACATGAAATAGTCTGTAATTCATAGTCAAAATCTACCATTGCTATGTTTGTCTAAGGAAGCTTCAGTGAGTATACTTCAGATGCATATGAAGTTAGAAAAACAGTTAACAGAAATAGTTCAGTAGAGAAATCCTGATCCTAGGACTAATAAAACTAGATGTTCTTAAATCCAAATGCCTGTGAGATTATATGCAGAAGGATAATTTGTATCCAGCATGTAAATAATCATGATTCTCAGAAGGAATTATTTGCACTTTAATTGCTCTTAGTAATGGAGAGTTGTGTCTTCTTATTTGGTCCCTTGTCATTAGAAAGTATCACTTACCATACATTTAATTCAAGTTTTCATCTTAAAAAATGTTACTCTAGAAATCTTGATCACAATCTCCTTTCATTCCTGCCCACTCCCATCCCCCCACCCTCCACCCCACCCCTCCACCCTGCTTGGTTTTGGTTTGTTGTTTTGTTTTTTACAAATCAGTGTATAACTCACTAAGGCTCAAGATACTATGTTTGAAACCTGAAAGCCAGCCTGAAGGTCAAATTCGAAATAACAATTTTCTTTTTGAATTTGAAGTCTCATTAGTGTAAGTGCCAGGATAACAACCCACAGTCTTCTTAATATAGTGGTTCCCATTTACATACTGTATCCTTAAACCACCTCTATTATCCCTTTCTGGGTGTTTTTCTTTCAAATGGTGCTTGTTTTACTTAAATAAACTTTCTTTAGATTAAACTTTCAGATAATGACTTCAAGTGGAAAACCAGTATCCTCTGTCATAATAAATGATATCCAGGAAGAGAAGTAATGGTAAAAACAATAAAATATTATTGAATTCTAGCTAGAAACATGAGCCTACCACAGCACTGAGCCTAAATCTTTTTCTCCTTATGTTAAGTGTTAAAGATATGTTGAATACACTAAATGGAGACTTTCTCTAGACATTATGATGAGTACAGGGAAGTTGAAAAGAACTTTCTCACAATATGATTTCGTGGATTTAATACCTTCTCCCAACCAAAAATTACCTTTACCTTAGAAAACAATGCCTTGATAAAATCAACTCAAATCCCCTAAGTTTAACAAGTGATGGTGGTAATGTACAGTCCTCAATGTGAGACCAAACTGAACCTAAGGCTGTATTCCCCAAGATTCTTCTTCCTCACTAATTCTCACTAATATAGAGTGGCTGCCGCCACCACCACCATGATGCCCTCCAGGTGTGCCCTCCTGGACATTCTGGCTCAAGCAAACACAGGCCTCCTTCCTTAATTCCTCTGAGGACACATGGGAAGAGCCTGGAAGTTTAAATATGACTTCATAGACAAATAGGATAATAAAAAGGAAATAAACAGAAAAACTTAACTCATCTGCTTTTTCATTGTTGGTTGGGGGTTGTTTTGAGGCAGTGGTTCCCCAACTTTTAGCACATATTGAAACCAGCTGGGGATTGTTAAAACAGAGTGCTGGGCCCACCCCCATATTTTCCAATTCAGCAGGGCTGGATTGGGGCCTGAGAATTTACATTTTGAACAAGTGCTCAGGTGAGGCTGGGGCTGCTGATCTGGAAGCCACACTTGGAGAACCACTGTCCTTAGGAGACGCATTGCTGCCTGGCTTCTGCCTACCTGCCTTTAAGCCAGGTCCATATTTCAGGTCTATCTGGAGAGTTGTCAAAGGACAGACCCTAATTATAAAATGAAAAGGCAGCTAGTCCCATACATAAGATTGAATTGAATTCTCTTTTTCTTGCAAGCTAGCATAGATTGGCTCTTCCCTCATAGCTAGCCATATGACTCCTTCTCATTGAGATCACCCAGCCATATCTTCTCAATTCTTTATTTCCCACATTTTCACGTCTCTGAAAATGGGATGTGTTTCACAATCATGCCACAAACGCCCTGAGCGTACGGGAATCCTGTTGTACTTGTTCGTAGTATCATTGCTTCACTGAGTTATGTGCATTTTTGGTACCGCATAAGTTGATTTCATTGCCATTTAAAATGTCTTTAAAATTATGATACTGTAATTGAGCATTGAGACAAAAAGTTATTGTGTATGAAGAAAGGTGTGGGAATAGGGCAATGAAGCTTACATTTGGTATTGAAGGAAATATTTTGTTTCTAGAAGAATGATCACAATTTCATATTTTTAAAAAGAGCTATAACAGTTTTATTTTAAAATAGCAACATGTACAATGCACTCATACATAGTTTGCAATTGTTAAAATGATGATGAAAATCTTTAACCTCACTAAAAAAAAAACACATTTACAGATTTTAAAAATTCTTTTAGGGGGTACACAAGATAAAAATTTAAAGACCTCAGCTGTAGATTGCAATTTTCCAAATGGATCTCACAATACTGGCACCTAGCCAAAATAAATTCTTTAACCAAAGATAGGAAAATGAGAAAGTAGGACAACTTATTGATTTTTTAATAAAATGATGTTAAATGTTTTCAGTTTAAAGTTCTGTTCTATTTTCTGAAATTAAGGTGCTTGCTACCTTTTTAGGGGGTTGAGAGGAGTTTAGTTTGAAAATAATGATGTTAATATTAACATGCTTTTCTTTTTTCATTTCTACATTGCCTTTGAAAGCAACAGCTATGTGCTTTACAGGGCTTGCCTAAGGAGGCTACCTGTAAGGAGAAGAAGCTGAGTTTCATTTTGCTACTGAGAAACACACAAAGGATTGCCTTTAACTTCCTAAGCATTGCAACTGAAAGCAGAAGAAATTGCCAGATCCCTGCTGATTTATGAAATGCATTTCAAAGCCACAGAACTACCATTTTAGGCATTGCAGCACAATTTAATTGGCATTATTTTTCTTACTGGTCCAGAAAATAATGGTGTGATTTACAAATGTTGATGTCTTCAATTTGATCAAACACTGTATTTAAAATTGTATACCTCTTCCTGCTGATCTACTTTATCCTGCTCTACTGCACTATATGATTCACTAATTAACTCTAAATTTACCATCAGTCTCCTTCAGCTGGAAGATGAGCTCCATGAAGGCAAGCATCTTTGTTTATTCATCGTAGGGTCTAGATAAACCAATGTTTAATACATAATTGTTGAATGAATTAATGACTGAAGGAATTGGATTGTAACCCCTACTTGAATGTAATTTTACACTTACCCTTGTGACCTTGATAGAACTAATAGTCCTGCCTTTGTCAGGCTGGCAGCTTTATGTCAAATCTACATTTTGGGTGTGTAGGAAGACTGGCCAAGGGACAATATCAAAGGCTAGTACCGCAAACCCTAAAGCAATAGTGAAGAGTGACATAGTTTCTAGTGATGAGTCTGTATGTATAGGAGGGAAGTGGGCATTGGGATGAGGAAGGAATCAAGGATTATTCTCTTATAGCCATGGATATATTCAAATGTGTGGAATGAATGGATGAGTAAATGCAACATTTGACAATTTCTCCAAATATGTTTTTTTTTCTCATGTACTAATGGTTATATTTTTTAAGTGGTAATCTCATTACCTCTCCAGGACCAAGCAAGACATCAATCAAATTGTGTGAGAAGCAAATTCACGCATTAACTTAACCAAGAAAGCAAGCAGTGGCTCATGTGCCATGAAAAGAATTCAGATTCGAAGGAATGAGAATCAGGTAGCAGGCTGAGTAAATATTCTCACAATCAGACTATTCTCACAATCAGACCTTGACCTAGTGAGAAATTAAACATACTCTACTTTTCCTTTAGTCTTCATTTATTTTTGCTTAAGTTTGTGGGGGATATGCTGGCTTAATTTGCATCTGATGATTGTATTTCTTCTTGGGAGAAATGGAACAAGTGACTAATACCTACCAGGTGGATGGCAGGTAGGCAGAGGTGAATGGAAGCAGAGCCAACACATTTTCTGTGCCAAGTACAATTCCCCAGGCTGAATTATATTTCAAATTTGTTTGCATTGGTTCTTTCATTATTGCTTACACAAATAGAGCTGAAAAACCAGATGGTTAAGTACAGAATACCGTGATATAATGACTTGTAGACACAAGGGGTCAGCATTTGAACACAGATGATTTGGTCGAAGTCTTGCCTTGTTCCCTTCTGCTGCTCTACTCTGGCTTGATGTGCTTATGTGTATAAGGGTAGATATGGAAATGAAATTCAATTTGTATTTTGCACATTGCTTTCTTTTCCAGTTTAGAATTTTGAGATCTCCCTTTTATATTTAATCAGTCTGTTATTGTCATGGGAGATGATATCTAACAAGGAGTCTTACCAGTCTCACTGGCCCCAATGGTTTCAGCAAACTTCAGTGACCTCCAGATATACGCTAATTTTCCTCTTCCCAAAAGAGCTTCTTAACCTAATCTACTCTTTTTTGAAGAGTCTTAACCTAACCTACTCTTTTTTGAAGAGTCCCTAATCTATGCTTGCTTAATACATGTTTTGGATGATACACTATTTTACTGATACAAATCTACCAGAAACAGGAGATTTGTGGTTGCAGAGATTGTATCTTGATTCTGAGCTTATTCTGAGCTTTCGACTTAGCATTGGGCTCCATTATAATTGCTCTGTCTTTGATCTGTCCTTTCACTTTCTACGCCTAACTCAGTGCAAATGCATGCTACAGTATCTCTTAAGAAACACTATATTATTCCCATAATTAAAAATTATTACAGTAAAATTCACTTTTTTGGGTGTACAGTTCCTTAGCTGGGTATCACTGGCTCAGGGTCTCATGAAGCTGTAATTGAGATGTCAGCCAGAGCTGCTCTCCCATCTGAAGGCTTAACTGAGGGAGAATCCACATTTGCTCATGTGGCAATGGGTGGGATTCAGTTCCTCAGGGACTGTTGGACTAGGGACTTCAGTTCCCTGCTGGCTGTTGCTGGAGGCTTCCCTCAGTTCCTTGTCATATCTCCATAGGGCAGAGTGACCCAGATGACACAGCTTGTTTCCACACAGGTGAGAAAGTGAGAGACTGAGAGAAAGATGAAAGTCAGGGTGTTTTTGTAACCCATGTAGAAGTGACATCCCATCATGTTTACTGTATTCTATTTATTGGAAGCAAAAGTAGGGAGGATTACACAACAGTGTGAACATCAGAAGGCAGGGATCACTGGGGACCATTTTAGAGTTTGCCACCATAAAGGCTGTCACAATGATCCAACTGAGAAATGACGGAGTTTGCATTTGGGTGGTGTCAGTAGGCTAACATCCTCCGATTGCAAAATATGAGTGACATTTAGAAGAATAAAATTGCTAAAACATGATGGTTGATTGGCTATGGTAGATAAAGGAATAAAAATTTTTGAAGAAGACTCCAGATTTCGGGCTTGAGCTCCTGAGTAGATGGCAGTACTACTCACTTATAATGATATTCTGCAGGAAGGGAGAGATTGTGACTGCTGTTTCGGACATATTAGCTTGCAAGTACCTGTGAGGCATCTAATTTGAATATCAGGCAGGTGGTTAGATATTCAGATTCTGAGCTTATAAGAAAGTTGTGGATCAGATAATGGATTTGGCTTTTGTCACTATAGAGATTGTAATTGAAGCCTGTCTTAGGTCCAGTTTCTAGGAGCACAAATTTCCCAAATAACAAGTGAGTCAGTAGGAATGAAGTGAACGGACTCTTTCTAGTTCTACCCCTTGACTCCTGGATTCGTATATTCTACCATTGGATACACAGTACCACATAATGACCATTGGTAGAAGGTATGTACTACATCCTAAAGCAACACCCAAACCTCATAATGTATCATCTCTAAGCTGGCACCTCAGTTGTGACTTTAAGAAACTGTTCCAATCTCTATCAAAATAGCAATATCTGGGCTATACAGTATGTGGGAATTGGTGGGTTCCATACTCACGCACCTGTTCTGTGACCCCCATCTGTCATAAGTTGGCTTCCTGGTCTGATGCAATATTATTCAGGATTCTGTGTCAGTAAATCAAGTACTCTGTGAGTCTTTGAATAGTAGGTGTGAATTGAGGCACTGCGGGCAGAAAGGCAAACCTATACCCAGAAAACATGCTATTCCTGGATAAGACAAATCACTTCCCTTTTCAAGGTAGAAAAGGAATTATTTGCAACTAAATGGTGTCTTCTTGAGAGATAGCATACTGGGCATCTTTCAGACAGGTTTCAGCAGTGGCAGTAACTAGATCAGCATTGGTGGGAGGGAGACCCTTCCACTGGGCTCACGCAGAGCCTCCATTTGAATATCCGTGACTATTCTTTGAGGAGGCCCAGTGTGCCAGCCCTGGTGTGGCCAGGGCTACCTGACATTTACCCGTCAGGTCATCCTGTCCATCTAGTTTTGTAGAGCCTCTTCTACAGTGAATACTCCCTAATGGACATTAATGCATGACACACAGTTTGCCCATTCCTATAGGTCCATGAACCTGTTTCTACTCCAGATCTCTTTGTTCCCAATCTTCCAATCCAAATAGTCCAATTCCAAGTGATCCATTCTGCACTGCTCAGAAGTCCGTGCTTATCCTTCCTTCAAGCCACTCTCTTCACACAAAGTGGATGACCAGGTGCACTCCTGTTCAAAGCTGGGACCTCTGTCATGCAGCAGCAGTCTATTTTTGTTTGTACTAGCATACCAAGCTGGTCTATCTGTAAATCAGACCTTGGTTTTTTTCTCTCCTTCATCACTGGTGGGTCCTCAGTTATTATACAGAACCATTTTGGCATACCTGCATCTTGGGCTTTTGAATCTCTTCCTTAGAACTCTGGCAAGACTACTCTGGTACCTCCACCTCATTTAATGTGAATCAGTCTTATCACCCCACACCAAGTTCCTAAGAGTCATCCCAGCAATGGAATAAGACCAGTTCTAAACCCCACAGGAAATCCTCTGAAGGGTCATTGGGAGCAAAAGTGAACTAAAACCAGGGAAGAGGCACAGAGACTGGTAAAGATGATTTGAAGAGAGCTGTGCAGCCACTAACCGTGTCTACTATGAAGCCATCAGGGTGGATGATGTGGAGAGAGGGTGAAGTGAGAAGAACACAGTAGTTCAGAGAGAGCCCTCCCTACAAAACCCCCAAACCCCAATAGTTAATGATTAATAGAGAAAGTATTGCCTACAAATAAGACAGAAATTGAGTTGCAAAAGATGATGCCAGACAATGTTTTAAGTAAAGGATTATTTCATTGAATTGGCAGATGCTGAGTCATTAAGTAAGCTGAAAAGTTCAAATGCATTCATCGGATGTAGTATCATGGAGGTCAATGATGACCTTGTCAAGGGGAGTATCAGTGGCATGGTGGGCCCAGGAGCCAGATTTAGAGTGAAGAGTTGGAGGAAAGTAAATAAAGCCAAGTAAAGAAAGGTAACAGAAGAAGGAAGGGAAGAAATAGGATGATGGATGGAAAGGACTATAGGATTAAGGGAATATTTTATTCTACTCTTTGTTTTGTTTTTAAATTTGGAGAGACATGAATAATGCTAGTTTGAAGGAGGCCTGGGAGAGAGAGGGAGAGGGAGAGAGAGAGAGATTTGTTGGTGCCTGATTCCTAAGGAGAAGACTCTAGGGAAAAAGATTCTAAGTCCAGATGAAGGAATTGCTTTTGATGGTAAGGGACAATCTCCATATCGCAACAGAAAGGTGGAGAAAATGATAGTTTTGGGATTTGATGGTGGGAAGTTGAGGCTATATAGTTCCAATCAGATGGTTTATTTTCCCCCAGTAGAAGACAGGGTCATTTGCTAAGAGTTCATGGGTTGGAGAAAGTAAGAGGATTGAGGATGGTGGACAATGTCTGAAAGAAAGGACAGATGGTGTACAGAGGAGGCAGATGGCAATGGCAATGAGGAAGACAGAGACTGTAAGCCTGGACTCAGCAGGTCCAGGATTTACAGAGGCTGGACAAATATTTGTCTGGAACATGAACCCACTTCCAGCCCTGAGATACTTGGGGAATTAGGAAATATGCCACTTCTATCAAAAGGGCTGTAACGGAAGTGGTGTTCCACATGGGAAGTTAGGGTTAATTATGAGCAGAAAGTGCAAGGAAGACATGTTTGAGAATGTAGAAGAATTGTTTCATAGAGCTGGGGTTTCTGAAGAGTAAAATGAAGATTTGGGGAGTTTGGGAAGGATTGGGACAGGGATTAAGTCAGGAAGGAGAAAACATAGAACATTACACAAACCAACAAAATATTCTATAATTTTTTTTTCTGGTCTCTCATTTTTCTTTTCAACCAACAAGGACACTATTTTTTTTTTTTTTTTTTTTTTTTTTTTTTTTTTGCTAGTTATCAGTATAAACTGTTCCCTATCCAAGGGAATTCAATTAGGACAACTTGCAAAATTGAACTAAAATAAATCTCAGCTGGAATTTAAGTTGACTGGTTGCTCTGGCCTAAATTGAGATACTGCTTTTAAGAATATATTCATGTTTGGGCATTAAGAGTTCACCATTTTCCTGTGATTATAATTAAATATTATTAACTTCTCTCTCCTTGACCTCTCTGTGGCATGATTATTTTGGTGTAATTTTAAAAAGATCTACTTTTAGCCTTTGGATGCAACACATGTAACTGTTCATCAAGGATCAACTACAGGTATTTTTGTCTTTCATATGTATCAAGAGGCCTAATTGTTATCATGAGTCTATTAAAAACTCTTTGGAGTCAGCAAGACATTTACACTTATAAGGAAGAGTAGATAAATTTGTATCTTTCAAAATAAGAGGATGTTAGCTGCTGAAAAATTTTCACTATTTTCAATTGCATACTTCATTAAACCTAAGAAGGTGCATTGGAAAATAAAGACTGAAAAGTAGATTGACCTGTAGTTGTTGAGGAAAGGGTGTGCTTAGGAACTGGACATTATTTTGTAAGTGACAGGGAGCCAGTAAACTCCTTTCTGTTTGTGTAACTTTCACCATCAGAACTGAGCTTTAGTAAAATAGCTGCTATGTGGAAGTTGGAATGGAGAGAGAGAAAAATTGAAGGCAAGAAGGAAAGGAATAAGCTAGTGCAGTGGCTTAGGTGAGAAATAACATCAGTCTAATCTACACAAATGACCAGGAATAGAAACGTGGTGATGAAGTAAACTAGATAGATAACACACACTTGATTGACAATCGACTAAATTGCTTGATTTGTCAAATTATACTGGAAAGGTCATAATTCCTGACCTCATGTTTGTAAGCCAAAAAGTGTCTGAGACAGGTCTCAATCAATTTAGAAAGTTTATTTTGCCAAGGTTAATGACGTGTGCCCAGGAGGCAAGTCTGTGCCTTTCTCCAAAGATAATTTTAAGGGCTTCAGTATTTAAAGGGAAAAAGCAAATATTGGGGAAAGAGAAATAAATTGTTAGAAGGTGTGTGTAGATAAGAGACAAACAGTTGCACTCTTTTGAGTCTTTGATCAGCCTTTCACCAAATACACAATTTGCATATGAGAAGGAGGTAGAGGAATAGTCACTTATGCCTTCATCTGGCTCCGTAAATCTGCATTTTACATCAGAATAAGCAATCAGATATCCACTTATCTCAGGTGAGCAGAGGGAGGACAAAGTTCTGTCCTTTGTCCCCCAACTGTGAAGATAAGCTGTCAATTTACATGGTCAGGGTAAAATTCAACAGAATTGTTTTAGGGTGAAGATATTGGAGCCCACAAGGAATTTCCTAGTGGGCAAATTGTAAGGGACATATGTAGCTTTTTTATCTTTGTGGCTATCTTATTTAGAAATAAAATAGGAGGCAGGTTTGCCTGACACAATTCCCAGCTTGACTTTCTTCTTTGGCTTAGTGATTTTGGGGTCCCGAGATTTATTTTCTTTTCACACAGTTTTCACTATTCCACTCCAACTTCCTCCTTCTCCATGTGCCCCCAAATATCTTTCTGAGCCATAAAGAGTTAATGTTAAAAGGAACAGCACATTTCCTGACATCCATAACACTAGGGAAGAGGAATAGAACACAACTGCGTAATTATCATTGCACAATCACAACTGGAACTGATTGTTTCAGCTTGAAAATGGCTCTTGATTTCCCCTGGTGACATTTTCAGACCTTCATTATAAGTGAAGAACCTTGGTAACCATGTCATGCATTTTTCTGTGGTCTGAAACATATCCATTTAATGAGATGATGACCTTTATTTATCTACAAAATGTGAAACCATTAGCTATTAACCAAACATACAGAGTGAGGTTGAGACAGTAACTTAGGACTTTGAATCTCAGAATTTAGATGTTTTTCTAAACAACACTTAGACAAAGTGAACAGAAATTTCTTCTATTACTAGGGATTTTGATATAAAAACACATAACATCATAACTCTGTAGTTGAGTGTGTATAATGGATTGTGTAACTGTTTACTAATATTCAGTGCCCCACCTGTAAGAAAAATTTGTATTTATCTGACCCTTAGGTTTGGCCATGTGACTTGCTATGGCCAAAGAGATATAATCGCAGTGGCATGCGTGTCCTTTTCAGGTGGAAGTTTAAGAACCAGTGCATTTTTTGCCACACTGTCTCTACACATTGCTTCAGCAATGGGTAATGTAGATTGTGTCCACTCTCTCAGGCTAGGTCTCTGGGTGAGGACAAAGTGACAGAAATCAGAACACTCAACTGGCACATGAGGGAAATGTATTATAAGCAAGAAATAAACTTTGCTGTTTTAGGCCACAGAGATGTAGGGTTGTTTGTTATCCCAGTATGATAAGCTATCTCAGTTTGTTAAGGGTATGTGTCTACTGCACACCTGTATTACGTATCTGGAGTCATTTTTACAAGAAAGAAACACTGAGGGGAAAGGTAGTGTGGGTGTAATGAGAAAAAACTGGTAGAAAACAGTCTTTAAATTGTCACTAGAAATTGGTGAAAAAAACTCACTGTTCTTTTATGTTTAACTATATACTGCTATAAAAATGATCAAATATTTTGTTTTAAGTGCATAGGGATAGAGAAGAAGGTGGAGAAATTGGGAGTGCAAAATAATAAATGTAGAAAGAAATGGAAAGTTCTCCAGATTTTCTAAAAGGATCACAGAAAAGTTAACTAACAGAAATGCCTTTAATTGCGGAGACCAAAATAACTGTTGGGTGGGTATTTTTGTGACTCCTTGTCTGGAATTAGCCTCTAGAGTGTACCTCACCATACAATCACATCTTAGAGGACCATCCCAACACTTAGAATATTAGAGAGGTCTATCAGATCTGCCCATAGTGTGATGGCCAAAGACTGGCTGGAACTCAAGAAAGTTCATGAAGAGCCTTTCTCCAAGGTGCTTAAGACTTTATCATGTTTATACATGTCTTTTTGGTCAGAAAGAATTTGTTCTGTGTCTCTTGTTGTGTTCTTCAAAGTGAAATGTGTAAAATGAATTTAAAAATCTGATGGGAAAACGTCTGGTGAGAGGATAAAATCAGGACCTTACTTAAGTGTTACTTTGAAGAAAGTAAGCAGGAGTTACTTCACCTGACTCATGAAATTTGCTTACGTTTCATTGCTTTGTATATGTGTTTGTGGAAGGGGCTCCAAGAAATTGAACATAACATAATTGACTAGCAATGTACCAGGCAACTGTTTCTAAGGGTTTCAGAAGGCTTTTTAAATTTTGTTGCTTGAGAATCTTGGCATCCATGATTCAGTGTGATAGGAGATCTGGTTTTAGCTTTTTCTCTATGTAGGAAGAATTTGTTTCCACCAACAGGGGTAACAACATTCCTTTTAACACAATTATCAAAATAAAATAAATCTGCGTAAAGGAACCAAAGTCTTGGTAAGACGTGCTTAGGTTTTCTGGACAGGTATGTGGTTAATATGGTTTGGTTCTGTGTCCCCACCAAGATCTCATCTCAAACTGTAATACCCACATGTCAGGGGAAGGACCTGGTGGGAGGTGATTGGATGATGGGAGTGGATTTTCTCCATATTGTTCTCTTAATAGTGAGTGAGTTCTCATCATGAGACCTGATGATTTAAAAGTGTGGCGCTTCCCCCCTTGCTCTCTCTCCTGCTGCCATGTAAGACGTGCTTGCTTCCCCTTCGCCTTCTGCCATGATTGTAAGTTTCCTGAGGCCTCTCTAGTCATGCAGAACTGTGAGTCAATTAAACCTCTTTTCCTTATAAATTACCCAGTCTCAGGTAGTTCTTTA
Source organism: Pan troglodytes (assembly GCF_028858775.2). Taxonomy (NCBI): domain Eukaryota; kingdom Metazoa; phylum Chordata; class Mammalia; order Primates; family Hominidae; genus Pan; species Pan troglodytes. The sequence goes on along the minus strand of NC_072402.2, from coordinate 19,755,800 downwards.
TAGTAATGTGAAAATGGACTAATACAGCAGTCTTACATGAGCATGGTCAGGATTTGCTGACAATACCAGAAAGAGGCAAAAACTTACAAATACTGACTGATAAAAAAAAAACAATACTCGAAGACTTATTTTTGAACAAGCACATAAACAAAAACCAAGACTTACTTTATCATTACCTATAAAAGCAGGTGAACAATAACCATACTTTTTAGATGGGGGATGTAGGAAAGTGAAGAAACAAACCCAAATTTTATCTTCAGTTTAGCTAGTACAGCACTCCAGACTTGTGTATATAATTTGCCTACTAATCACTTCCACTTAGATGTTTAAGTGGCATCCAAACTTATATGACCTAACTGCACTCTTGATCTTCCTCCTTCCTTATCCTGCTGGGATGGTTAACTTTATGTGTCAACTTGACTGGGTTGCAGAGTGTCCAGATCGCTGGTAAAACATTGTTTCTGGGTGTGCACATGAGGGTGTTTTCAGAAGAGATTAGAAGTTGAATCTGTAGACTGAGTAAAGACAATCCACCTTCACCAATGTGAGTGTGCATCATCCAGTCTGTTGAGGGCCTGAATAGAACAAAAGGACAGATGAAGGATAAATTCACTCTTGTCTGGAGCTGTGATTTTCATCTCCTTCTGCCCTTGGATAGCAGTGCTTCTGGCTCTCAGGCCTTTGACCTTTAGGACTTAACACTATTCTTCTCCTTCCCCTACCCAAGGCTTTCAGCCTCAGACTGAATAACATTACAAACTTTCCTGGTTCTCCAGCTTGCAAACAGCATATGGTGAATCATCTCAACCTCCATAATTGCATGAGCCAATTCTCATAATAAATCCCCTCTTATCTATCTATCTGTCTCTATCTCGATCATCTGTATCTATATCTCCTGTTGGTTCTATTTCCCTGGGGAACCTTGACTAATACCTGCTTTTCATATAGTCTTCCACATCTCAGGATATTGAAACTTCATCCTTCCAGCTTCTCAGGCCAGAAACCTTGTAGTCATGTTTGATTCTCTTCTTTCTCTCATATTCCACATTCAATACATTGGTAAACTTGGGCAGCTTTACTTTAAATACATATCAAGAATCTGACCAATTATCACCACCTCCATTGTTGTCACTAAACCATCACCAGTCTCCTGAACCAAGTGAGAGCCCCTGCTCATTTTCCCCTTCCCAATCTTATCCTCCTAGTGATTCTTTTCCACAAAATAGCCAACAGGATTTTTAAAAACTTTTAAAACATAATTTAAAAGTATTTTTAAAAAATAAAGTACACATATACATAAAGAGTCAAAATAATTTCACAAGGTTGTTACTACAATAGCAGTCCCTTACCACCCTCACCACCCCATCTATGTAGCTTCTCAGAGGCAGCCATTTTGAACTCCTTCAACTGATTGGTATTGACCACATTTCATTAAATCAATAATGCCTGAGATTCTATAATGCAACAAATGCTGCCAGTTAAACTATGATACACCATGGGTTGAGACGTATCCTGATTATGGAGATGTTGAAATGTAAAAAAAAAAATGTATGTCTCAGAATTGATGAAATATGGTATTTTCATTTCTTTGAATAACATGTTTATATATGTATGTGTATGTATATTTACACATGCTTATGTACCTATAGACAGTATATATTATGTATATTATATATAATATAAATCATGCAATGTAAATATAATATATAAGATGTTATGCATATTATTAATTATATATATATTTATGTATATATTTCTTTGTTCTGGAGCTTAGGCAATAAATGTTAACTTCCCACTGTGAAAGATGAAGGTCTAGTATGCTTTTATTTATTTATTTATTTATTTTTAATCAAACACTTAATTTACTTTTTATTTTTTCTTAATTTTTTAATATTGCATTTTCAATATCAGAGTATCTTCAGACACTAAAATATATTTTGGTCAGTACAGATTTCAAAAATTTTACCTATGTCTCTGGATGCTTCTCTTTTCATTCTTTATAGTTCTTTTTTTTAATATAGTTTAAGTTCAGGGATACATGTGCAGAACGTGCAGGTTTTTTACATAGGTATAAATGTGCCATGGTGGTTTGCTGCACCCATTAACTTGTCATCTAGGTTTTAAGCCCCGCATGCATTAGGTATTCCTCCTAATGCTATCCCTCCCCTAGCCCCCCACCCCCTGACAGGCCCCAGTGTGTGATGTTCCCCTCCCTGTGTCCATGTGTTCTCCTTGTTCAACTCCCACTTGTGAGTGAGAACATGCGGTGTTTGGTTTTCTGTTCCTGTGTTAGTTTGCTGAGAATGATGGTTTCCAGCTTCATCCATGTCCCTGCAAAGGACATGGATGCAAAAGGGAACTCATTCATTTTTATGTCTGCATAGTATTCTGTGGTATATATTTGCCACATTTTCTTTATCCAGTCTATCATTAATGGCATTTGGGTTGGTTCCCAGTCTTTGCTATTGTGAACAGTGCTTCAATAAACATACGTGTGCATGTGTCTTTATAGTAGAATGATTTATAATCCTTTGGGTATATACCCAGTAATAGGATAGCTGGGTCAAATGGGATTTCTGGTTCTAGATCCTTAAGGAATCGCCACCCTGTCTTCCACAAAGTTGAAATAATTTACACTCCCACCAACAGTGTAAAAGCATTGCTATATCTCCACATCCTCTCCAGCATCTGTTGTTTCCTGACGTCTTTTATTTTTTTTTGAGACGGCATCTCGCTGTGTCACCAGTCTTGAGTGCAGTGATGTGATCTCGGCTCATTGCAACCTCTGCCTCCTGGGTTCAAGCGATTCTCCTGACCCAGCCTCCCGAGTAGCTGGGACTACAGGTGCACACCGCCACGCCCAGCTAATTTTTGTATTTTTAGTATAGATGGGGTTTCACCATGTTGGCCAGGATGGCCTCGATCACTTGACCTCATGATCCGCCCAGCTCGGCCTGCCAAAGTGCTGGGATTACAGGCATGAGCCACTGCACCCGGCCTGTTTCCTGACTTTTTAGCGATCGCCATTCTAACTGGCATGAGATGGTATCTCATTGTGCTTTTGATTTGCGTTTCTTTAATGACCAGTGATGATTAGCTTTTTAAAATATGTTTGTTGGCCACATAATTGTCTTCTTTTGAGAAGTGTCTGTTCATATCCTTTGTCCACTTTTTGATGGGGTTGTTTTATTCTTGTAAATTTGTTTAAGTTCCTTGTAGATTTTGGATATTAGCCCTTTGTCAGATGAATAGATTGCAAAAATTTTCTCTCATTCTGTAGGTTGCCTGTTCACTCTGAGGATAGTTTCTTTTGCTGTGCGGAAGCTCTTTAGTTTGATTAGATCCCATTTGTCAATTTTGGCTTTTGTTGCAATTGCTTTAGGTGTCTCAGTCATGAAGTCTTTGCCCATGCCTATGTCCTTAATGGTATTGCCCAGGTTTTATTTTAGGTTTTTATGGTTTTAGGTCTTACATTTAAGTCTTTAATCCATCTTGAGTTAATTTTTGCATAAGGTGTGAGGAAGGGGTCCAGTTTCAGTTTTCTGCATATGGCTAGCTAGTTTTTTCAACACCATTTATTAAATAGGGAATCCTTTCCCCATTGCTTGTTTTTGTCAGGGTTGTCAAAGATCAGATGGTTGTAGATGTGTGGCATTATTTTTGAGGCCTCTGTTCTGTTCCATTGGTTATATATCTGTTTTGGTAGCAGTACCATGCTGTTTTGATTACTGTAGCCTTGTAGTATAGTTTGAAGTCAGGTAGCATGATGCCTCCAGCTTTGTTCTTTTTGCTTAGGATTGTCTTGGCTATGCAGGCTCTTTTTTGCTTCTATATGAAATTTAAAGTAATTTGGTCTAATTCTGTTTAGAAAGTCAATGGTAGCTTGATGTAGATAGCATTGAATCTATAAATTACTTTGGGCAGTATGGCCATTTTCACAATATTGATTCTTCCTATCCTTGAGCATGAAATGTTTTTCCATTTGTTTGTGCCCTCTCTCATTTCCTTGAGCAGTGGTTTGTAATTCTCCTTGAAGAGGTCCTTCACATCCCTTGTGAGTTGTATTCCTAGGTATTTTATTCTCTTTGAGCAATTGTGAATGGGAGTTCACTCATGATCTGGCTCTCTGTTTGTCTATTATTGGTGTATAGGAATGCTTGTGATTTTTGCATATTGATTTTGTATCCTGAGACTTTGCTGAAGTTGCTTATCAGCATAAGGAGATTTGGGGCTGAGACGATGGGGTTTTCTAAATATACAATCATGTCATCTGCAAACAGAGACAATTTGACTTCCTCTCTTCCTATTTGAATACCCTTTATTTCTTTCTCTTGCCCGATGGCCCTGGTCAGAACTTCCAATACTATGTTTAATAGAAGTGGTGGCAAAGGGCATCCTTGTCTTGTGCTGGTTTTCAATGGGAATGCTTCCAGGTTTTGCCCATTCAGTACGATATTGGCTGTGGGTTTGTCATAAATAGCTCTTATTATTTTGAGATACCTTCCAACGATACCTAGTTTATGAGAGTTTTTAGCATGAAAGGCTGTTGAATTTTGTCGAAGGCCTTTTCTGCATCTATTGAGATAATCATGTGGTTTTTGTCTTTGGTTCTGTTTATGTGATGGATTACATGTATTGATTGGCGTATGTTGAAGCAGCCTTGCATCCCAGGGATGAAGCCAAGTTGATTGTGGTGGATAAGCTTTTTGTTGTGCTGCTAGATTTGGTTTGCCAGTATTTTACTGAAATTTTCGCATTGATGTTCATCAGGGATATTGGCCTAAAATTCTCTTTTTTTGTTGTTTCTCAGCCAGGCTTTGGTATCAGGATGATGCTGGCCTCATATAATGAGTTAGATAGGAGTCTCTCTTTTGCTATTGTTTGGAATAGTTTCAGAAGGAATGGTACCAGCTCCTTTTTGTACCTCTGGTAGAATTCGGCTGTGAATCCATCTGGTCCTGAACTTTTTTTGGTTGGTAGGCTATTAATTACTGCCTCAATTTCAGAACTTGTTATTGATCTATTCAGAGATTCAACTTCTCCTTGGTTTAGTCTTGGGAGGGTGTGTGTGTCCAGGAATTTATCCATTTCTTCTAGATTTTCTAGTTTATTTGCATAGAGGTGTTTATAGTATTCTCTGATGGTAGTTTGTATTTCTGTGGGATCAGTGGTGATCTCCCCTCTATCATTTTTTATTGTGTCTATTTAATTCTTATCTCTTTTCTTCTTTATTAATCTGGCTGGTGGTCTATCTATTTTGTTAATCTTTTCAAAAAACCAGTTCCTGGATTCATTGATTTTTTGAAGGGTTTTTCGAGTCTCTATCTCCTTTAGTTCTGCTCTGATCTTAGTTATTTCTTGTCTTCTGCTAGCTTTTGAATTTGCTGGTTCTTGGTTCTTTAGTTATTTTAATTGTGATGTTAGGGTGTTGATTTTAGATCTTTCTTGCTTTCTCTTGTGGGCATTTAGTGCTATAAATTTCCCCCTAAACACTGCTTTAGCTGTGTCCCAGAGATTCTGGTACGTTGTGTTTTTGTTCTCATTGGTTTCAAAGAACTTATTTATTTCTGCCTTAATTTCATTATTTACCCAGTAGTCATTCAGGAGCAGGCTGTTCAGTTTCCATGTAGTCGTGTGGTTTTGCTTGAGTTTCTTAATCCTGAGTTCTAATTTGATTGCAGTGTGGTCTAAGACATTGTTTGTTATAATTTCCATTCTTTTGCATTGGCCGAGGAGTGTTTTACTTCTAATTATGTGGTCAATTTTAGAATAAGTATGATGTGGTGCTGACAAGAATGTATATTCTGTTGATTTGTGGTGGAGCGTTCTGTAGATGTCTATTAGGTCTGCTTGGTCTGGAGATGAGTTCAAGTCCTGAACATCCTTTCCTTGTTAATTTTCTGTCTCGTTGATCTGTCTAGTATTGACAGTGGGGTGTTAAAGTCTCCCACTATTATTGTGTGGGAGCCTAAGTCTCTTTGTAGGTGTTTAAGAACTTGCTTTATGAATCTGGGTGCTCCTTTATTGAGTGCATATATATTTAGGATGGTTAGCTCTTCTTGTTGCATTGCTCCCTTTACATTGTGTAATGTTCTTCTTTGTCTTTTTTATCTTTGTTGGTTGAAAGTCTGTTTTATCAGAAACTAGGATTGCAACCCCTGCTTTTTCTTGCTTTCCATTTGCTTGGTAAATATTTCTCCATCCCTTTATCTTGAGCCTATGTGTGTCTTTGCATGTGAGATAGGTCTCCTGAATACAGCACACTGATGGGTCTTGACTCTTTTTCCAATTTGCCAGTCTGTCTTTTAATTGGGACATTTAGCCCATTTACATTTAAGGTTAATATTGTTACGTGTGAATTTGATCTTGTCATTATGATGCTAGCTGGTTATTTTGCCCGTTAGTTGATGCAGTTTCTTCATAGTGTCGATGGTCTTTACAATTTGGTATGTTTTTGCAGTGGCTGGTACCTGTTTTTCCTTTCCATATTTAGTGCTTCTTTCAGGAGCTCTTGTAAGGCAGGCCTGGTGGTGACAAAATCTCTCAGCATTTGCTTGTCTGTAAAGGACTTTATTTTTCCTTTGCTTATGAAACTTAGTATGACTGGATTTAAAATTCTGGGTTGAAAATTCTTTTCTTTAAGAATGTTGAATATTGGCCCCCATTCTATTCTGGCTTGTAGGGTTTCTGCAGAGAGATTCACTGTTCGGCTGATGGGCTTCCCTTTGTGGGTAACCTGACCTTTCTCTCTGGCTGCCCTTAACATTTTTTCCTTCATTTCCACCTTTGTGAATCTGAAGATTATGTGTCTTGGGGTTGCTCATCTCGAAGAGTATCTTTGTGGCGTTCTCTGTATTTTCTGAGTTTGAATATTGGCCTGTCTTGCCCGGTTGGGGAAGTTCTCCTGGATAATATCCTGAAGGGTGTCTTCCAACTTGGTTCCATTCTCCCCGTCACTTTCAGGTACACCAATCAAACATAGGTTTGGTCTTTTCACATAGTCCCATGTTTATTGGAGGCTTTGTTCATTCCTTTTCATTCTTTTTTCTATAACCTTGTCTTCACACTTAATTTCATTTAGCTGATCTTCAATCTCTGATATCCTTTCTTCTGCTTGATCGATTCAGCTATTGATAGTTGTGTATGCTTCACAAAGTTCTCATGCTATGTTTTTAAGCATCATCAGGTCATTTATGTTCTTCTCTAAACTGGTTTTTGTAGTTAGCAATTCCTCTAACATTTTTTCAAGGTTCTTAGCCTCCTTGCATTGGGTTAGAACATGCTCCTTTAGCTCAGAGGAGTTTGTTATTACCCACCTTCTGAAGCCTACTTCTGTCAGTTTGTCAAACTCATTCTCCACCAGTTTGTTCCCTTCCTGGTGAGTAGTTGTGATCCTTCAGAGAGGAAGCATTTTGGTTTTTGAATTTTCAGCCATTTTGCACTGGTTTTCCTCATCTTCGTGGATTTATCTACCTTTGGTCTTTGATGTTGATAACCTTTGGATGGGGTTTTGGTGTGGACGTCCTTTTTGTTGATGTGGATGCTATTCCTTTCTGTTTGTTAGTTTTCCTCCTAACGGTCAGGCCCCTCTGCTGCAGGTCTGCTGCAGTTTGCTGGATGTCCATTCCAGATCCTGTTTGCCTGGGTATCACCAGCGGAGGCTGCAGAACAGCAAAGATTGCTGCCTGTTCCTTCCTCTGGAAGCTTCATCCCAGAGGGGCAACCGCAAGATGCCAGCTGGAGCTCTCCTCTGTGAGGTGTCTGTCAACCCCTGCTGGGTGGTATCTCCAAGTCAGGAGGCACAGGCGTCAGGGAGCCACTTGGGGAAGCAGTCTGTCCCTTAGCAGAGCTCAAGAGCTGTGCTGGGAGATCCACTGCTCTCTTCAGAGTCAGCAGGCAGGAATGTTTAAGTCTGCTGAAACTGCACCCACAGCTGCCCCTTCCCCCAGGTGCTGTGTCCCAGCCTAATGGGAGTTTTATCTATAAGCCCCTGACTGGAATTGCTGCCTTTTTTTCAGAGATGCCCTGCCCAGAGAGGAGGAATCTAGAGAGGCAGTCTGGCTACAGTGGCTTTGCTGAACTGCGGTGGGCTCTGCCACTCAGAATTCCTGGCAGCTTTGTTTACACTCTTAGGGGAAAACTGCCTACTCAAGCCTCAGTAATGGTGGATGCCCCTCTTCCCACCAAGCTCGAGTGTCTCAGGTCAACATCAGACTGCTCTGCTGGCAGCAAGAATTTCAAGCCAGTGGATCTTAGCTTGCTGGGCTCCGCGGGGGTGGGATCCGCTGAACTAGACCACTTGGTTCCCTGGTTTTGGCCCCCTTTCCAGAGGAGTGAACAGTTCTGTTTCGCTGGCATTCCAGGCACCACTGGGGTAAGAAAAAAAAAACTCCTGCAGCTAGCTCAGTGTCTGCCCAAATGGCTGCCCAGTTTTGTGCTTGAAACCCAGGGCCCTGGTGGTGTAGGCACCCAAGGGAATCTCCTGGTCTGAGGGTTGTGAAGTCCATGGGAAAAGCATAGTATCTGGGCTGGAATGCACTGTTCCTCACGGCATGGTCCCTCCTGACTTCCCTTGGCTAGGGGAGGGAGTTCCCTGACCCCTTGCACTTCCCATGTGAGACGATGCCCCATCCTGCTTCAGCTCACCTTCCATGGGCTGCACCCACTGTCTAACCAGTCCCATTGAGGTGACCCAGGTACCTCAGTTGGAAATGTGGAAATCATCTGCCTTCTGGGTTGATCTCGGTGGGAGCTGCTGACAGGAGCTATTTGTCTTCAGTCATTTTGCCAGCCACACCCCTCTAGTATGCTTTTTTTTTTTTTTTTTTTTTTTTGCTTCTTTTCTTTTTTTTTTTTAGTTATACTTTAAGTTCTAGGGTACATGTGCACAACGTGCAGGTTCATTACATATGTATACATGTGCCATGTTGGTGTGCTGCACCCATTAACTTGTCATTTACATTAGGTATATCTCCTAATGCTATCCCTCCCCCTTCCCCGCACCCCACGACAGGCCCCGGTGTGTGATGTTCCCTTTCCTGTGTCCAAGTGTTCTCATTGTTCAATTCCCACCTATGGGTGAGAACATGCGGTGTTTGGTTTTCTGTCCTTGCGATAGTTTGCTGAGAATGATGGTTTCCAGCTTCATCCATGTCCCTACAAAGGACATGAACTCATCATTTTTTATGGCTGCATAGTATTCCATGGTGAATATGTGCCACATTTTCTTAATCCAGTCTATCATTGATGGACATTTGGGTTGGTTCCAAGTCTTTGCTATTGTGAACAGTGCCACAATAAACATATGTGTGCATGTGTCTTTATAGCAGCATGATTTATAATCCTTTGGGTATATCCCCAGTAATGGGATGGCTGGGTCAAATGGTATTTCTAATTCTAGATCCTTGAGGAATCACCACACTGTCTTCCACAATGGTTGAACTAGTTTACAGTCCCACCAACAGTGTAAAAGTGTTCCTATTTCTCCACATCCTCTCCAGCACCTGTTGTTTCCTGACTTTTGAATGATTGCCATTCTAACTGGTGGGAGATGGTATCTCATTGTGGTTTTGATTTGCATTTCTCTGATGGCCAGTAATGATGAGCATTTTTTCATGTGTCTGTTGGCTGCATAAATGTCTTCTTTTCATAGGTGTCTGTTCATATCCTTTGCCCACTTTTTGATGGGGTTGTTTGTTTTTCTCTTGTAAATTATCTTGAGTTCTTTGTGGATTCTGGATATTAGCCCTTTGTCAGATGAGTAGATTGCAAAAATTTTCTCCCATTCTGTAGGTTGCCTGTTCACTCTGATGGTAGTTTCTTTTGCTGTGCAGAAGCTCTTTAGTTTAATTAGATCCCATTTGTCAATTTTGGCTTTTGTTGCCATTGCTTTTGGTGTTTTAGTCATGAAGTCCTTGCCCATGCCTATGTCCTGAATGGTATTGCTAAGGTTTTCTTCTAGGGTTTTTATGATTTCAGGTCTAACATTTAAGTCTTTAATCCATCTTGAATTAATTTTTGTATAAGGTGTAAGGAAGGGATCCAGTTTCAGCTTTCTACATATGGCTAACCAGTTTTCCCAGCACCATTTATTAAATAGGGAATCCTTTCCCTATTTCTTGTTTTTGTCAGGTTTGTCAAAGATCAGATGGTTGTAGATGTGTGGTATTATTTCTGAGGGCTCTGTTCTGTTCCATTGGTCTATATCTCTGTTTTGGTACCAGTACCATGCTGTTTTGGTTACTGTAGCCTTGTAGTATAGTTTGAAGTCAGGTAGTATGATGCCTCCAGCTTTGTTCTTTTGGCTTAGGATTGTCTTGGCAATGTGGGCTCTTTTTTGGTTCCATATGAACTTTAAAGTAGTTTTTTCCAATTCTGTGAAGAAAGTCATTGGTAGCTTGATGGGGATGGCATTGAATCTATAAATTACCTTGGGCAGTATGGCCATTTTCACGATATTGATTCTTCCTACCCATGAGCATGGAGTGTTCTTCCATTTGTTTGTGTCCTCTTTTATGTCGTTGAGCAGTGGTTTGTAGTTCTCCTTGAAGAGGTCCTTCACATCCCTTGTAAGTTGGATTCCTAGGTATTTTATTCTCTTTGAAGCAATTGTGAATGGGAGTTCACTCATGATTTGGCTCTCTGTTTGTCTGTTATTGGTGTTTAGGAATGCTTGTGATTTTTGTACATTGATTTTGTATCCTGAGACTTTGCTGAAGTTGCTTATCAGCTTAAGGAGGTTTTGGGCTAAGACGATGGGGTTTTCTAAATATACAATCATGTCATTTGCAAACAGGGACAATTTGACTACCTCTTTTCCTAATTGAATACCCTTTATTCAATTAGGCCTGATTGCCCTGGCCAGAACTTCCAACATTATGTTGAATAGGAGTGTTGAGAGAGGGCATCCCTGTCTTTTGCCAGTTTTCAAAGCGAATGCTTCCAGTTTTTGCCCATTCAGTATGATATTGGCTATGGGTTTGTCATAAATAGCTCTTATTATTTTGAGATACATCCCATCAATACCTAATTTATTGAGAGTTTTTAGCATGAAGGGCTGTTGAATTTTGTTGAAGGCCTTTTCTGTATCTATTGAGATAATCATCTGGTTTTTGTCTTTGGTTCTGTTTATATGCTGGATTACATTTATTGATTTTCGTATGTTGAACCAGCCTTGCATCCCAGGGATGAAGACGACTTGGTCATGGTGAATAAGCCTTTTGTTGTGCTGCTGGATTTGGTTTGGCAGTATTTTATTGAGGATTTTTGCTTCGATGTTCATCAGGGATATTGGTCTAAAATCTCTTTTATTGTTGTGTCTCTGCCAGGCTTTGGTATCAGGATGATGCTGGCCTCATAAAATGAGTCAGGGAGGATTCCCTCTTTTTCTATTGATTGGAATAGTTTCAGAAGGAATGGTACCAGCTCCTTCTTGTAGTATTCGGCTGTGAATCCGTCTGGTCCTGAACTTTTTTTGGTTGGTAGGCTATTAATTATTGCCTCAACTTCAGAGCCTGTTATTGGCCTATTCAGGGATTCAACTTCTTCCTGGTTTAGTCTTGGGAGGATGTATGTGTTCAGGAATTTATCCACTTCTTCTAGATTTTCTAGTTTGTTTGCGTAGAGCTGTTTATAGTATTCTCTGATGGTAGTTTGTATTTCTGTGGGATTGGTGGTGATATCCTCTTTATCATTTTTTATTGCGTCTATTTGATTCTTCTCTCTTTTCTTCTTTATTAGTCTTGCTGCAGGTCTATTAATTTTGTTGATCTTTTCAAAAAACCAGTTCCTGGATTCATTGATTTTTGGAAGGGTTTTTTGTGTCTCTGTCTCCATCAGTTCTGCTCTGATCTTAGTTATTTCTTGCCTTCTGCTAGCTTTTGAATGTGTTTGCTCTTGCTTCTCTAGTTCTTTTAATTGTGATGTTAGGGTGTCAATTTTAGATCTTTCCTGTTTTCTCTTGTGGGCATTTAATGCTATAAATTTCCCTCTACACACTGCTTTAAGTGTGTCCCAGAGATTCTGCTATGTTGTGTCTTTGTTCTCATTGGTTTCAAAGAACATCTTTATTTCTGCCTTCATTTCGTTAAGTACTTAGTAGTCATTCAGTAGCAGGTTGTTCAGTTTCCATGTAGTTGAGTGGTTTTGAGTGAGTTTCTTAATCCTGAGTTCTAGTTTGATTGCACTGTGGTCTGAGAGACAGTTTGTTATAATTTCTGTTCTTTTACATTTGCTGAGGAGTGCTTTACTTCCAACTATGTGGTCAATTTTGGAATAAGTGTGATGTGGTGCTGAGAAGAATGTATATTCTGTTGATTTGGGGTGAAGAGTTCTGTAGATGTCTATTAGGTCCACTTGGTGCAGAGCTGAGTTCAATTCCCAGATATCCTTGTTAACGTTCTGTCTCATTGATCTGTCTAATGTTGACAGTGGCGTGTTAAAGTCTCCCATTATTATTGTGTGGTAGTCTAAGTCTCTTTGTAGGTCTCTAAGGACTTACTTTATGAATCTGGGTGCTCTTGTATTGGGTGCATATATATTTAGGATAGTTAGCTCTTCTTGTTGAATTGATCCCTTTACCATTATGTAATGGCCTTCTTTGTCTCTTTTGATCTTTGTTGGTTTAAAGTCTGTTTTATCAGAAACTAGGATTGCAACCCCTGCCTTTTTTTGTTTTCCATTTGCTTGGAAGATCTTCCTCCATCCCTTTATTTTGAGCCTATGTGTGTCTCTGCACATGAGATGGGTATCCTGAATACAGCACATTGATGGGTCTTGACTCTTTATCCAATTTGCCAGTCTGTGTCTTTTAATTGGAGTATTTAGCCCATTTACATTTGAGGTTAATATTGTTATATGTGAATTTGATCCTGTCATTATGATGTTGTTACCTGGTTATTTTGCTCATTAGTTGATGCAGTTTCTTCCTACCATCGATGGTCTTTACAATTTGGCATGTTTTTGCAGTGGCTGGTACCAGTTGTTCGTTTCCATGTTTAGTGCTTCCTTCAGGAGCTCTTTTAGGGCAGGCCTGTTGGTGACAAAATCTCTCGGCATTTGCTTGTCTGTAAAGTATTTTGTTTCTCCTTTGCTTATGAAGCTTAGTTTGTCTGGATATGAAATTCTGGGTTGAAAATTCTTTTCTTTAAGAATGTTGAATATTGGCCCCCACCCTCTTCTGGCTTGTAGAGTTTCTGCAGAGAGATCCACTGTTAGTCTGATGGGCTTCCCTTTGTGGGTAATCCGACCTTTCTCTCTGGCTGCCCTTAACATTTTTTCCTTCATTTCAACTTTGGCGAATCTGAAAATTATATGTCTTGGGGTTGCTCTTCTCAAGGAGTATCTTTGTGGCATTCTCTGTATTTCCTGAATTTGAATGTTGGCCTGCCTTGCTAGGTTGGGGAAGTTCTCCTGGATAATATCCTGCAGAGTGTTTTCCAATTTGGTTCCATTCTCCCCGTCACTTTCAGGTACACCAATCAGACGTAGATTTGGTCTTTTCACATAGTCCCATATTTCTTGGAGGCTTTGTTCCTTTCTTTTTACTCCTTTTTCTCTAAACTTCTCTTCTCACTTCATTTCATTCATTTGATCTTCAATCACTGATACCCTTTCTTCCAGTTGATCGAATCAGCTACTGAAGCTTGTGCATTTGTCATGTAGTTCTTGTGCCATGGTTTTCAGCTCCATCAGGTCATTTAAGTACTTCTCTACACTGGTTATTCTAGTTAGCCACTCATCTAATCTTTTTTCAAGGTTTTTAGCTTCTTTACGATGGGTTCGAACTTCCTCCTTTAGCTCAGAGAAGTTTTATCGTCTGAAGCCTTCTTCTCTCAACATGTCAAAGTCATTCTCTGTCCAGCTTTGTTCTGTTGCTGGTGAGGAGCTGCATTCCTTTGGAGGGGGAGAGGCGCTCTGATTTTTAGAATTTTCAGTTTTTCTGCTCCGTTTTTCCCCCATCTTTTTGGTTTTATCTACCTTTGGTCTTTGATGATGGTGATGTACAGATGGGTTTTTGGTGTGGATGTCCTTTCTGTTTGTTAGTTTTCCTTCTAACAGTCAGGACCCTTAGCTGCAGGTCTGTTGGAGTTTGCTTGAGGTCCGCTCCAGACCTGTTTGCCTGGGTATCAGCAGCAGAGGCTGCAGAACAGTGAATATTTAACAGCAAACGCTGCTGCCTGATCGTTCCTCTGGAAGCTTCATCTCAGAGGGCTACCCGGCCATGTGAGGTGTCAGTCTGCCCCTACTGGGGGATGCCTCCCAGTTAGCCTACTCAGGGGTCAGGGACCCACTTGAGGGGGCAGTCTGTCCATTCTCAGATCTCAAACTCTGTGCTGGGAGAACCACTACTCTCTTCGAAGCTGTCAGACAGGGACATTTAAGTCTGCAGAGGTTTCTGCTGCCTTTTCTTTGGCTATGCCCTGCCCCCAGAGGTGGAGTCTACAGAGGCAGGGAGTCCTCCTTGAGCTGCAGTGGGTTCCACCCAGTTCGAGCTTCTGGGCTGCTTTGTTTACCTACTCAAGCCTCAGCAATGGTAGGCACCCCTCCCCCAGACTTGCTGCCACCTTGCAGTTCGATCTCAGACTGCTGTGCTGGCAATGAGCTAGGCTCTGTGGGTGTGGGACCCTCCATGCCAGGCGTGGGATATAATCTCCTGATGTGCCGTTTGCTAAGACCATTGGAAAAGCACAGTATTAGGGTGGGAGTGACCCAATTTTCCAGGTGCCATCTGTCACAGCTTCCCTTGGCTAGGAAAGGGAATTCCCTCACCCCTTGTGCTTCCCAGGTGAGGTGATGCCTCGCCCTGCTTTGGCTCATGCTCGGTGGGCTGCACCCTCTGTCCTGCACCCACTGTCGGAAAAGCCCCAGTGAGATGAACCCAGTACCTCAGTTAGAAATGCAGAAATCACCCGTCTTCTGCATCGCTCATGCTGAGAGCTGTAGACTGGAGCTCTTCCTATTCGGCCATCTTGGAATCGCCCCCTCTAGTATGCTTTTATAACATGTTCCTCATTGTCCTTCTCATCCACTTACATAATTTGATTATATAAGTATCCAATATTTTCATAGTCTAATTATGCAAATGTGTTCATAACTGAACCTTATAGTATCCTTTAATTACTTTTCTTTTTTTTCCCCTTTCCTTTCCTTCCCTTCTCTTTCCTTTCTGCTTTTCCTTGGAGTTACTAATTACCAATTTTTAAAAATTGTTTAAATTTCTATAGAATTGGCTGGGCATGATAGCTCACTCCTGTAATACCAGCACTTTGGGTGGCCAATGCAGGTGGATCACCTTAGGTCAGGAGTTCGAGACCAGCCTGGCCAACATGGTGAAACCCTGTCTCTACTAAAAATACAAAAATTAGCCGGGCATGGTGGCACATGCCTGTAATCCCAACTACTCAGGAGGCTGAGGCAGGAGAATCCTTTGAACCCAGGAGTTGGAGGTTGCAGTGAGCCAAAATTGCACCATTGCACTCTAGCCTGGGGCAACAAGAGTGAAACTCCATCTAAAAAGAAAGAAAGAAAGAAAGAAAAAACCTATAGAATTATTCTCAAACTCCACATGTGTAAATCTCAGACACATTCAGTTCTTCCTCTTGGAGCCTTCAGATTCGCTCCAGTAGGAAGTGGCTGATCTCTCAGCCTGCTGCAGATCTGTGAGCTTGGTATTTCTGTCCACTATCTCTCTGGGATTCTTGTTTTCTCTCTTAACAAGCTCCTGTTCCTTGGATCCTATGTTTTCTTGAATTGCTCCTTCATATTGAGAGAATATCTATTCTATTACTTTTCTGAAAAGTTTTGCAACGTAATGTTTTTGAAACCTTGCTTGTCTAAAAATAATTTCCTTTTACCCACACCCTTAATTGGCTAGGTAAGAAATTTAAACCTGGAAAGAATTTCTCTTAGTATTTAGAAAGTGTTACTCCATTTTGTTCCTAAAGCTTGGTATTGCTGTTGCATGAAACCTGTTTTCTCACCCATTTGAAAGTGATCCTTTCTTTGTGGTTAGAATTCTGAAACTTTACAATGATTTCTCAATAATCGCTTCAATTATTTAATGATTATTTCATCCATGCACCCTCAATATTCTATATCTCTTTTTTAGACTTTTACTATTTGGATGTTGACCTTATATTGTGTTTTTATCTATATATTTTATATATTTTTTCTATTTCTGATTTCTCGTATATTTATTTAATTTTCTTTTAAATAAATTTTACTTAGTTCTTGATGGATTATTACATAAATCTCTTTATGAGTTTTTCATTTTTTATTCTCCAAATTAGCTTTTTAATATCTATAAGTATTTCTTCTCTTCTCTCTCTGAAAATATCAAACATTTTTGAAGTTTTCTTCTCCTTGTGAAATCTTTGTTTCTTCTAAGTTACTGTTTTTGCTTGTTGGTTTTGTCTTCTAACCTTCAGATTCGTGGCTGAAGTTTAGAAGAAGGTCTGGCAGCCCTTAGCTGCCTCTTGGTATTTAACTATGGAGGACCAAAAAGCTTTCTCAGAAGCGGTGTGGCAAAAATTCACTCTGACGTGATCTGGCTGGTTGTTTTGTTAAATGAAAGCCAAAGGTAATTCCTTTAGATATTTTCTCTTGGGAAGATGATCGTAGAAGAATATGAGAAGACCTTTTAATCTCCTTTCTGATATTTAATTACACAGCTGCCAAAAATCTGAAATCCAAGTAAGGAAATATGGCTGAGAGTCTCAACATTCAGTAGGTACATTTTACTCAATTCTCCTTGTTTTAGTATGCCACTCCTCCCCTCAAGTGACTCTTTGTCTGTTTATTCTGTTTTATTTTCCTTCTAAGCTCTCTTCACTGCATGACCCACTATATTTTCATCTCTTAGTCTGTTTATTTTTGTCTTCAATTAGAATGTAAAGTCAATAATAACAAGTTTTATTTTTCTTCACTGTTGTATCCCCAATGTCTGACAGCTATGCTTTGCACATAGTAGCTGCTCAATAAAAATGTATGTCATGACTTAGGTTAAATAATATGAAATTTCTGCTATTCATCTGGTTTTGAACTTCAAAATGGATATCTCTTACATTTCAAACTAAATAAAAGAGGATCTGAATGGCTAAGGATTATCACCATTTTCCTTGTGATATGAAACTCATTATAGGAGGTATTAATATATTTTATAGTTTATTATATATAATTAATTTAAAAAATAGTAAGTGGAGAAATACAAACTCAGAGAAGTTAAATGTCTTGCTGACTTGCCTAAGATTACACAATATTAGGCAGTACTGTAGTAGAACCAGGACCAGAATTTTGTATGTACCAGGTACTGTTAGAGATTCTGGGGATGAAACAGCAACTATAATAGACTTCTGGGTATTTCTAGGAGTAAGAGAGACAAAAAAGAAGCAAGCAGCTGTAACAGGGTAGTGAATGAAATTGTTCTTACTTTCTTGAAACTTTAATGGTCCCAAACTGAGGACAATATGCAATATGGAACCTCATAAACTAAAGAGCAACATGGAGCTGCCAAACACCCCTTCAGGGCCAGACTGCTTCTTTAATTTTCACCCCCCACAACTGCATCCAACCTGTATACACAGAAAACTGAAATTCACAGGCATAGCGGCACTGATTCACAGTAAGGGGTAGGCCTGGAAGTCAACAGTACTGTTGCTTTATTCCAGCTCTCTTCATATTCACGGTAGGGATAAGAAGAGTTTGGATTGTAAGTGCCTAGCCTGCCTGCTTGGACTACATTGTGCAACTGTTGCTTCAGAGAGACCTGATGTGGTGGAATTATGAGAAAACATGTAAAGCAAATCCACAAGCAAAACAATAGAAGAAAGCACATCTAATTCCTATTTTCCCCGTAGAGAAACTGTGAGTAAACTTGAGGTGCAGTCTTAGGGATTCACCTGTTTATGATATAACTCAAATTGGAGAGCTCCCCAACTGTGTAGACCTAAACGAAGCCAAGTTAATGTCCACAATACACTCACTCACACTTCCAATTCTGGGTACCTATCTTTATATTTAAAGGAAATGAAGAACATCCGTTAGCAGATGGTAGTCTACATAAGGGCCCATGAAATACACCTGTGTCTTGCAGACCCCAGTTACAAAGGAAACAGCTGTTGACCTGGACCAGCATTTGTTAGTTTTCCATTAGCTCATAGTGTTCACTAGGCCATCTGTAGCATAGAACTAAGTAAATGGAGTCACTTTTCTATGGTTGGCTCATTTCCATAGCTCATTATGTAGGAAGGCTGATAAAGCATTATTGTGCCAAAGCATTAAAAACTCAGGTTCTAGAAAAGTTTCCAGAAAGGTCATCATTAACAGGGCTAGTCAATAAGCTCCCCACCTCATGTAGATGCTGTACTAATCCTGTGATAGCCCATGCGGGAGGAGACCTCTACTTGAATCGCTGTCAACTGTTGATGAGGAATGGGGCAGAGGCTTAGCATATTCACATTTATTTTCCGATAGCACACTTCCTGCCCTCTCTACCTTTCTTCCTTTCTTCTTCCAGAAACATTTATTGTCACTGACATGGAGATGAAGTATTTTGAACGCTCAAGGTGCAAAATTATACTTTCCTTTCATTATCTTCTATTAGGAGGCTCTGTGTCTCTTTCACTCACTGGACTATAAATCACAGGAAAGAAGGAACCATTCTGGGTGTTGGGTTCTTGTTACCTATCATACCATCTGACACATAGTAGGTGTTCAATAAATACTCATTGGTTGCAAGTATGAAAAAGGAATTTTGATCATGAGCCTAGACAACCAGTCTATACTGGTCTTTGAAAGCACTCCAGATTTATAGGCTGAAAATGGGATTAAAAATCCAAAGACAAACAGAAGAAAAACACCTTAAACACAGCAGGATTTATGACCATTACAGAGCTAAAAGTACATTATATTCTAATACTAAGGCAGTATACCAGGCTGCCTTTGTTATCATTCATATAAACTCCTCTAGCTCACTTTCTGATTTTTCCTTCCAATAATTTGCCCTTGATTAACTTTCTTTTTTAAAACTAAAATTTATTAAGTACCAATATTGTGCAGAAATGCTGTGCATTTGTTTTCTCCTGTAAATTACATGAAGCAACGTTCACCCCAATTTTGGAAATGGGAAAAATTGAAGCTCTCAGAGTTTAAGTAAGTTCTCACAGGTAGTAAATAGAATGGCTAGGATTGGAACCCAGGTTTATGGGCTGCTACAACACAGTTTGTTAAATATCAGGTGGCTCCTTCAGTGTTCCTTGCTATATACCTCACCCTTTTAAATTCCATTTTGGAAAAAAATTCCTGAGAACTCTGTTCTTCAGTCCTTTATTTGTTTTTCTTTTGCCCATGAATCTGATTACATATAAGTTATACCCATGACCTTCAATATTTTGCCAGACCTTGGCCAGGGGTGGCTCTTCTAGCCAATGGATATCATCATGGTGGCTGCCCTCAGAAGGCATGAGAACCTGCAGGAGGAGGACTTTGGAAATTTGGAACCCATTGGCCCAGGGAAAGAGCTGAATATTTCTAGGGAGGCCAGACCCACCAGGGACTGCTGCATTGGTCATAAATGTAATACCATGGGACTTAGGCAGAGAACAAGCAAGCCTGATCCCAGAGTTGAGGAATAGCCAGGGGGTTATGGCTCTTTCCAGATTCAAATACTGTCCCTGTCTCTACAAAAGCAATACATCTTTCTGGGGGGCCCCACACACCTTCCTGAGAATCCTGCCAGATTTCTGCCTTTCCTAAGGCTGCACCTTGGGAACCACTCTCTTATTTCCTTCATCTTCTGTGACCCTCTTTCCTGGCTTTATGGATATTTTCAGCAGGAGCCACCATCAATGCTGACTGAAAAGGACATCTTTTGCATCATCATCTAGGAAGATTGGCTCCGGGGTGTCTCTTTCATCAATTTATACTTAACCCAATGAAAAAGAGCTTCACAGATGATAGCACAATGTCCAGGCGCATCTAGGAAAGGACATTGCTAATTAGGATATATTAATATCCTCTCTTGAACTGATTCTCCAATTTTTTTTGCTTTCTTTCTAATGAAAGAATCCTTAGCATCTACTTGAATTCAAGCATGCATATTTTTCTGCTATAATACTTTCTTTTCATTTGACAGGCAGGATTGTCTTACAAGGAAAAGCTGAACACTCTGACAGCTGATTACGTTACATGCCTTTTTTATTCTGCTCCACAAAGAGAACTGGATGACAGTGATGATGACCTATGAAAAGCAATTAAGGCCTCAGGATCATTTCTACTTGTGGGCTGGAGATTAGATGACAGAGGGCACCAAGGGATTGTTTATAATGGATAATAGGTTCTTTGTGTAAGGTGCAGGGTAGGACATGAAATGTCTTAGATTCTGTAGCAATGTGTTATTTTTCTGTCCCAAAATACGTAGACAAACCCAATAGAACTCTTTAGTGCTGGTAGATCAACTTAATCTTTTCTGCTTTTGCCAACAATATTTCACAGAGGATGTGTCCATTTGTCTTTTTCAGGAACAGCCAGTTTTCCTCTGTTACTGAGGTGTAGGACTTTCAGAAAATTGCTTCATATCCTGGATGCATTGCAGCCCTGTGGACATTTCCATAGGGAATAAAAGCAGCTATCCCTTCAAAGACGGACTTGTGAATAACTTAACATCTAACAATAGAATCGTAATGCTTAAGAGCACTACCTAAGCAGTTTTATCATCTATGAGGCTGGTTGTGCTGGACATGGAGCATTTCATTTCTTTTTTTCTTTTCTTCTCTTTTTTTTTTTTTTTAAGACAGGGTCTCAATGTGTTGCCCAGGCTGGACTACAGTGGCACAATCACAGCTCACTGCAGCCTCGAGCTCCTGGGGCTCAAGCAATCCTCCCAGCTCAGCCTCCAAAGTAGCTGGGACCACAGGTCCACACTACCATGCCTGGCTAATTTTTGGTATTTTTTGTAGAGACAGGATCTCACTTATCTACTTGAATTCATTGTTTTTGCTGAAAGACGTGATGTTTTGCCTGTTCTGATTGTGGGCAGCAGTATTTGCTGTTCAGTTTAGCATGTGGAGTTGGTATAAAACGTGTAAAAACATTAAGATTTGGCACCTTATGTAGAAAACCTGCTACACTTCAAAGTAGAATAATTGCCAGCTACTCAGATAAACTTGGTGGGGAAAAGATGAGTTTCCATAACACCAAAGCAATGTCTGCCTGAACCATATGTTTTCCAATTCAAAAAACAGGTTTTTGGATTCAAAACGTCCTCCCTCTTTCTTTATTTTATTATTGGTAATATGACAAGTAGAAAAACAGCAGGAAACATTTAGGACCACATAATAGAGGGCCATTTCCAGAAAACAAACAAGTTCATTGGGACATTCCAGAAAGAAAACCTTGATATGCCCATGAATATTTGCTCTATTCTGGAACTTTTGACATAGAGGAGGTGTAATGGAAAGCATCCTGGACTGAAATAATTTCTGATTTCCACTCTTCAAGCTCAAGGTGTGAAAGGTAAGGGTGATAAATAAGGAGAATACTGTACTATGCACTAGACTCTCTGCATCAATCTGCGTATTCATGAGTCGATGGGTACAGTAATTATTTGTGTCTGCTCAACATCTTTTGAAAATGCTCTCTTATGTCTTGTAGTTTTCCATCTTTTGAGTCCTGTCTCATCAAAGCATGCTGCAAAAACTGCATCAGAATCTTTTGCTACTTAAGGTACAAGCACGTGACCTAGGTTTCCTCATTCAGATGCACCCCTACCAAAGACCGATGAGAAAGAGACCCGTGTTAGGATGTGGCCACAGAGAGATAGATTTTCTGGTAGTTGTGGTGGAAGAAAGGTTCCGGTTCTTCTGGGGTTGTGGCGCTGGAGTTTCCGGCTCTCAATCTCGGGTATGATCAGGGCTGAGCAGTGGGTGGTGGTAGCAGGGCTGTTTTCACTAATACATTTCCCCACAGGTAGAAGATGTGCATTGTTCCTGTATTTCTAGCTGTTTAGCATTTTAAGTCCAATTCTCTGACTCTTTGAGATTCTGACACTTTCTCATACATTCAATGTCTCATTTTGCTCAAATTAGTTAGAAATCATCCTGTGATTTTCAACTAAGAGTCTTGACCTGAATGATGGAGATAAGAAATAGTAACAGAGGGGCAGTTTAACCTCAGTTATGATAGCTAGAAAGGGCATTGGAAATGGAATATTGGATGTGACCATAGAATAAAAGAATCTGATAGAGATTTTCAGGTGTCTTCAAATATGGAAGTTGTTTTCTTGCTTAAATAAAGGAATGTTTTCTCAACTTCCCCTATAGCTGTACAAGAAATAGCATTAAGGGAAAAAATCTTGAGCATTTACAAGAGATTGTTAAATAGCATAAAGAAAATAAGTCCTGAATCATCATCTGGGATAATTTATTATTTGCTTTTTGATGTTTTTTTTTTTTTTTTTTACTATGCACATGAGTTTACTCTTATGAGTTTACTACACAATGTAGCTTCATTAAAGAAAAATTAGAAATATAAAAAACACAAAACCAAAGGAAAATTCTCCTGTGATGATTAATTTATGTGTCAACTGGCCAGGCTATATAGTTCCTAAAGTGATTTAATAAAACCTAACTTAGGTGTTACTGTGAAGATATTTTAGCAATGTGGTTAACATCTACAATCAGCTGACTTTAAGTAAAGGAGATTACCCTGTATAATGTGGGTTGGCCTTACCTGAGCAGTTGAAGGCCTTATAAGCAAAAACTGAAGGTTCCCACCGAATAAGAAATTCTGCCTCAAGACAGTCTTATAGAAATGCTGCCTATGTTTCTAGCCTACTGGCCTATCCTTTGAGTTTTAAACTTGCCAGCCCCCACAATCCTATAAACTAATTGCTTAAAATAAATCTCTCTCTCTATATATATATATAAATAAATATATAAAAAAAAATAAATATATAAAAATATATAAGTATATATAAATATATATAAATATATAAATATAAAAAATATAAAAAAATATATAAATATATAAATATAAATATATATAAATATATATATAAATATAAATATATATAAATATAAATATATAAATATAAATATATAAATACATAAATATGTATAAATATAAATATATAAATATATATAAATATAAATATATATAAATATATGTATAAATATAAATATATAAAAATATAAAAATATATATATAAATATAAATAAATATAAATATATAAATATATATATATAATATATATATATCTCCTATTAATTCTGTTTCCTGGAGAACCCTGACTGATACATTCACCCACAAGACCATCACCCTCTAATATCACATGCTAATATCATGGTATCTTTACTCATTTGCTTTTCTTTTCTTTTCTCAGAGCTCTCAGGGTGAATTCATATTTTTTCTATATACATTTATACAGTCATATAATGCATAACAACATTTCAGCCAGTAATGGGCCACATATACAATAGTGGTCCCATAAAATTAAAATGGAGTGGAAAAATTCCTATTGTACAACAGTGTTGTAGCCATCCTAATATAGCACAATGCATTGCTCATGTGTTTGTGGTGATGCTAATGTAAAGAAAACTACTGTGCTTCCAGTGGTATAAAAGTATAGCACATATAATTATGTACAGTACAGAATGTTAGCTAATGATAATAAACAACTATGTTACTAGTTTATATGTTTACCATACTGTACTTTAAAAAAATTATTTCTTTTTTTTTTTTTTTTTTTTTGAGACAGAGTCTCGCTCTGTTGCCCAGGCTGGAGTGCAGTGGTGCAATCTCAGCTTACTACAACCTCTGCCTCTTGGGTTCAAGTGATTCTCCAGCCTCAGCCTCCTGAATAGCTGAGATTACAGGCATGCACCACTATGCCTGGTTAATTTTTGTATGTTTACTAGAGACAGAGTTTCACCATGTGGGCCAGGCCGGTCTTGAACTCTTGACCTCAAGTGATCTGCCTGCCTGGCCTCCCAAAGTGCTGGGATTGCAGAAGTTTGCCACCATACCCAGCCCCATACTATATTTTTAATCATTATTTTAGAGTGTACTTCTACATATATATAAAAAGAGTTAACTGTAAAACAGCCTCAGGTAGGTCCTTCAGGAGGTATTCCAGAAGAAGGCATTGTTATCATAGGAGATGACAGTTCCATGAGTGTCATTCCCCATAAAGCCCTTCCAGTGGGATAAGATGTGGAGGTAGAAGACAGTGATATTGATAATCCTGATTCTGTGTAGGCCTAGGCTGTGTGTGGTTGTGTACTATTTTTTAAGAAGAAAATTAAAAAGTAAAACAAAATAAATAAAATAGATAAAAATCTTATAGAATAAGGACATAAAGGAAGAATATATTTTTGTACAGCAGTACAATGTATGTTTTAAGCCAACTTATTACAAAAGAGCCAAATAAAAAAGTCAAACTTTCATTTTTTTAAATTAAAATTTTAATTTTTAATTTTTTAA
The DNA here is from genome assembly GCF_028858775.2 of Pan troglodytes. NCBI lineage: Eukaryota > Metazoa > Chordata > Mammalia > Primates > Hominidae > Pan > Pan troglodytes. The sequence continues at coordinate 19,731,323 of NC_072402.2, read as the reverse complement.
AAAATTAAATTTATAAAGTAAAAGTCACAAGAAGCTAAGTTTAATTTATTATAGAACAAATAAAAATATCTATTTATGAATTTAGTGTAGGCTAAGTATACAGTGTTTATAAAGTCTACAGTAGTGTACAGTAGTGTCTTAGGCCCTCACATTCAATCACCACTTGCTGATTCACCCACAGCAACTTACAGTCCTGAAAGCTCTTTTCATGGTTAGATATACAGGTGAATCATTTTTTTCTCTTTTATACTGCATTTTAACCATGCCTTTTCTATATTTAGATATGTCTAGATATACAAATATTTACCATTGTGTTGCAATTCCCTACAGTGTTCAGTATAGTAACATATTCTACAACTTTGTAGCCTAGGAGCAACAGGCTATACCGGGTAGCCTAGATGTGTAATAGGCTGTACCTTCCAGGCTTATGTCAATATACTTCATAATGTTCACACAATGATGAAATTGCCTAATGACATATTTCTTAGACTGTATTCCCATTGTTAAGTGATACATGACTGTATATATGTGCAACTATTTACCCATTTATTTACAAAATAGGATAATACTATTCACACTGTATGTTAGGATGCTTTTTTCCCCCACTCAACAGTTTACCTTGAATACATTTCCAAATCAATGAATATACTTTTAAAAACATCATTTTTAATTTATTGCTGCATTATTGATAATAATCAAGATATGTAAACAACCTAAATATTCATCAACCAATGAATGAATAAAGAAAAAATGTGGTATGTATATATACAATGGAATGTTCTTTAGCCTTACAAGAAGGCTATTCTGCCATCTGTGACCATATGGATGAACCTGGGGGACATTATACTGTATGAAATAAACTGGACACACAAACACAAATACTGCATGACTTCATTTATATGTGGAATCTAAGATAGTCAGACTTATAGAAGCAGATAGTGGAATGGTGTTTGCCAGGGAATAGGAAGGGGGAAAGTGGGAAGGAGAAATTGGGAGATGTCAGTCAAAAGATATAAAGTTTCAGTTATACAAAATGAATAAATTCTGGAGATCTAAGGTACAGTGTGGTGACTACAGTTAACAAATACCGTATTGTATACTTTACATTTTTTAAGCAGATAGGTCTTAAATGTTCTCACCGCACCAAAAAAAGAGAAAAAAGAAAATAAGAATGGTAACTATGTGGGGTGATAGATATGTTAATTGGCTTGATTGGGATGATTATTTTACAGTGTATATGTATATCAAAACATCAAGTTGTACACTTAAATATATAGTTTTGATTTGTCAATTATATGTTGATAAACCTGAAAAATGTGTGCCAGTTTTATAAGCAAAAAACTAAAGAAACAAACTCAAGAAATAAACCCCATCATTTTTTAGTGCCAGTTTATTATCCCATTGTGTGAATAGTACAATTTCTGAAAATAGCTCTAAAGATATCCTTTAAAAGTCCTAGCTAGAATTAGAACTTCTGGATGAATAAAATTCATATATTTAAAACTTTTGGTACATACTGCAAGTTGCCGTAAAGAAAAAGAATACCAACTTATACTCTTATTTATGAGTGTCCTTTCCCCATGCTTTAACCAATTCATTTTATTATCATTCAAATTATTTTCTAGTTTAGAATTTTAAAAAACATGTATTATTTAAAAATTTTATGTTGGTGTATATGTATTTTTACCTAATTGAGATTACAGTGTATGTATATATGTAAGTAAATATATATTCTACTTTTAAAAATAGTTATTACAAATAATTTCTTATATTATAAAACTTTCGAATTCATTTTTAGTGACCTAATAACATTCCACTTCACAGATGTGCCATAATTGATTCATGCATTCTGCAATTAGTTATACTCTCTCATTTTTGCCAAAATTTCTATTTGCTTAGGATATTTTCTCAGAATGGGATTATAGAATCAAAAGTTAGGAATCTTTATGAGCTTTTGATACCAGTGAATGTTCTCATTAGTAGAATAAGTCTGTTTCACCATGTTCATCGATTTTGAATATTGGCTTAAAAAGTGAGAAAAATGTTACAAATATAGGTATGTATGTAAGAGCAAAACAGGTATTGCATTAAAAATACTAATGAGGGTTAATTTTGGCCCTCATCTAGATTCATTTGCTATTTCTATTTCTTGTTTTATAAATGAGAATGAGGGACTTGAAACAAGTATTTAGTGAATCCATTCACATTGGGAAAACGTTTCCCAGGTTTCTACATTTGTATTAACTACACTGTAGTATAGGAGAAATAGCTAGGGCAACAAAAATGGAGTTTATGAAGTATATAAATTATAAATATAAATTCTGATAAATTAAAGATATGAACATAAAAACCTTTTACAATTACCTGTCTTTTAGGGCCAGAGGATCTACTACCACAGAACCATTCTAGATGTGAGTTCCTAGTGTGAAAGGACTGGGAGTTAACAGAAGAGCCGCAGTGAGTGCTGTGTTTATATTTGCGTCGAAGTTATTTTAAAATATTATTTTCTCTCTCCTGCACACAATATTTTTGATTCTATAGCATACATAGAATCTATATGTTTGATTCTATAGCATAAGTTCATTTCTCCTCAATCAGCCCTTTTGGCCATTTTGTTAAAGATCAGAGGTGTAGCCACATTAAGGAAAAGCATTCGAATCTGGGTTAGCCCTATCCATGGTGGCAGTTATTACCTAAGTGCCAGCGCCAGGATTGGATAGAGGGGGTATACAGCAGCCTGTCCCAAATGGTGTCTGAACAGGACCATTTCTGGTTCAATGTAGCCTTCCTTGGTTTTAACCTGTATCACATGGGCTTGCCTAAAAGGAACAATATCCCTTAATATTGAAAATTCGCTAACACGGCAATTCTTAAATTGTCATCCACACAACCCTGGAAGTCCTGATATCTTTTCAGGGTGTCTGCAAAGCCGGCATGATTTTCGTAATAATCCTCATGTGATTTGGCTTTTTCACTTTGTTGATATTTAGATTGATGGTACAAAAGCTATTGGTGGTGCCTTAGTTACACCAAACTGTACTAGAAGTCATTTTATGCTTCACCCTTACATACTCATAATTTTTAAAAAAATTCCAGATGCAATTAAAAATACTCTTGGTGAAGCAGTAAAAATTAAATATAGACCCTTGATTATATGCCTTTTAAGTTGGGTGATGAAATGTGAAGTTTATATAAAGCACTTTACTGCATGCCAAATTATCAGGCTTTTCTTGAAGAAAAACATGTGTGTAATTGTTTGAGTCGCAAACTGAACTGGTTGCTTGTTCATCGAACATCATTTTTACTTGAAAAAGAAAAAGACTTATGGAAAAACTGTGGTTATTCTGACCTGAGTATTTGGCAGAAATTTTCTTGAAAATGAATAAAATGAGCCTGTCACTTCAAGGAAAACAACTGATAGTCTTTGTTGCCAGTGATGAAGTCTGAGCTTTCAAGTGAAATTAAAGTTTCAGAAAACTTGTATCTACTACCATGAGGCTGATGGTTTCTTAATATTTAGAGGTTTTATTATGAAATTAGGAATATTAACTAATGCATTTTAAAAAATTATTGTATGATGAAATGTGTCAATATTTGGAACATTTGCATAACTCAGTGAATCAATGTTGTCCAAATAGCAATGCTTGGGGGTTACAAAATTATGCATGGGTAAAAACTCTATTCAAAGTTCAAGATAGACCAACGGATTTTAATTTAGGAGAGCCCAAAAAGTTTATTGGTATAGTTTCAGAGTCTACATTGTATCTTTTAAAAAACAACTTGTTGAATCTTGGTGTAGTATCACAGGAGAATATCCACAACTATGTTCCTTCCTTTTTCAGCCATATCTTTATGAAGCTGCTTTTTCTTCATATACTTCAACCAAAATTTCATATTGCAGCAGGTTGAATGCTGAAGTACATATCAGAATCCAGCATTCTTCTATTAAGCCAGACACTGAAGAGATTTGCAGAAATATAAAACAATGCAATTCTTCTCATTAACATTATGTTTTGGAAATATAATTATTTTTCATAAAAATATGTTAATTATGTTAATATACAGTGGGTTTATTACTGTAATTTTAGAATTAATTAATAAGTAGATATTTAATTTTTTCCATTTTTAAATACAGAAAGTTTCAATAGATATAATCCACAAACAAAAACCCTTTGGGGTCCTCAATAATGTTGAGTGTGAGTGGTGTATGATTCCAAAAACTTTAAGAACTGTTATCCTAATAAATTATTCTTGGATAATTTTGCGTTTGAATATCATGAGGCTCTCCCAAGCAAGGTAATGTATTCAGCAATAGATTAGGATGACCTCCTGATTTGAATGTAAAATTGGGTATTATGGTCAATAACAGTCACACAAATAATTAATTAAGAGATGTCAAAAAGAAAAACACAGCTTTCAAAAGCCTCTTGAGTATTTCGCTCATGTGTGCCCGACTGTTGGACATGGTTACTGAGGTGTGCTGGTGAGTGCAGCTCTCGGTCTCCTAGGGGAGCTGTTTGCTTTGCCTTGTCACACACATGCTCTTTTGATCTCAGATACTAGTCTCTGTCTGGCTTCCTTGTGGTTAATACATCTGACATATGGCTTGTTTCTTTGTCTACCCTTTATTGTGTTATTTCATCAGGCTACTTTGAAATCAGTATAAGCAATAACCGGCAGACTACAATTCGGTTTTAAGTGCATTTTCTTATCAAGATACATAGAGTTATATGGCATTCTTATGATCCAGTGCTTCAACTGATGGCATATAATGTGGCGTTAAATAAATCTATACAGCCTGACATAGTTAAGTGTACTATTAGCTGACATTGAACATAAAAACAGAAGAGTGAAAAAGGTGTATGAGGTCTTCTTAGATAACTAAGCAGCCGAATGAAAATACAGAAAGATATTTCACTGCTGCTATTCTAATGTCGCTACTTCACTTTTTCTAAGCTTTGGATTTCTCTCCTCATTTCCTCTTTCCATAGGATTCTGTTCTCAGCTAGTGTTTGATACCACCTAAGGGTTCTGTCAGTTTAGTGCTCACACAGTTTATCATGCATCTTCACCACTTATTAGCTATGCGACCTTGATCAGGTGAATTCTGCTGTTTGTGCTACTACTGTATTTCCCTCTCTGTAAAGTGGGGGATATTAATAAGTGTTATTATTCTACAACACTGAATGAAGAATAAGTGAAACCATCCATGTACTGGGCTCAGCATCCTGACTACCACCCCCAGTGGATCCTCCCTGGGTATCAGCTATTATTCTTCTCTACTTTTATTCATTGGCACTTTCATCTCATTTGCACAAAGAACTATATTAATTAATTAAACAAATACATATTTAATGGCTATTGCATACCAGGCATTGTGCTAGGATGAGGGATACAACGATGAATAAAAACAGTGCCCACGAGAGCAGAGGGCATGTCCACATAGTATTTAATACATTATGCTATTTCTGGCCTCTATCACAGTGTCTGACAGAGAGTAGGTGTTTCATCCAAATAAGCAAATAATCAACCTTATGAGGTAAGTGAAATTATTATTCCCATTTTACAGATGAAGAAACTGAGACTTAGAAAGGAAGAGTAATCCATCCAGTGGCACCCAGGTAGCTAGTCACAAAATCCCTCCCTAGGGATCGAGGAAGAAAATGCTAACACTGCCAATTCATGCTGCTTGAGAAGGGTTAATCTGGCTTCCCAATTTCTAATTTCCAAAGCACATCATGGACCTGCAGATAAGCTAAATGCTCAACAACACTGTCCATAAGTACTCATTGATGTTCACCTTGCGTACAAGACACGGTGCTAATCTTTGGGATACTGCAGTTAACCTGAGAGACATTAGAGGAGCTTACATTCCATTCGGGGAGACAGCTATAAACAACTGGTTATGTGTGTGGTTGCCTTGTGATAAACACTATGTAGACACATATACCAGAGGTTCTGACTTAGGCTGGTATGATGGTCAGAAAGGCTTCCCTGAGGAAAGAATTTGTAAACTAAGCTCTGCAGGGTGAATAGGAAAGAAGTAACTAGAACAGAAATGGAGGAAAAGCATTTCTAGCAGAATACCATGTTCAAGAACTTGGAACATTAGCATACCGGAGGAAGGCTAGTGTGCTAGTGTGCTAATGTGCTATACCCTGAGACTGAGTGGGGCAGGGAGATGACATGGAGCTATGGAAACAGGTTAGGGACAAATTGCCCAGGGCTTCAGACCCATGCTATGCATTTTGATTTTGTTTTGTTTTGTTTTTGAGGTGGAGTCCCGCTCTGTCGCCAGGCTGGAGTGCAGTGGCACAATCTCGGCTACCTGCAACCTTCACCTCCCAGGTTCAAGCAGTTCTCTGCCTCAGCCTCCCGAGTAGCTGGGACTACAGGCGCAGGCCACCACGCCCAGCTAATTTTTTGGTATTTTTAGTAGAGATGAGGTTTCACCATGTTGGCCAGGATGGTCTTGATCTCCTGACCTCGTGATCTGCCTGCCTTGGCCTCCCAAAGTGCTGGGATTACAGGTGTGCATTTTGGTTTTATCCTAATTTATCCTTCAGTGAGTTTTCAAGAAGAGAGTGATGTGATAAGATACGCAATTTAGAAACATCACAGTATGAATGGAGACCAGGGGCCCTCTGTTGCAATAGCAATGTGAAAGAAGATGGCAGTGTGGACCAGGATGGTAGCACTGGAGAAGAGTAAGTGGGCAGGCTTGAGAGATACTCAAGACGTTGAGTTCATAGACTTGTGACTTAGATCAGGGAGATGAGCAGGAGGCAGACCTGAGTTTTAAGGGGTCTGAAGCTCATGGAACTGGAGAGCTCTTTCAGAAATGGATACTGGATATGGGAAGGTCCCAGGATGACTGTCCAGGTCCTAGGCATTTTATACAGGCACAGTGAGGTATGTACAAAGAAGAGGAGGTATCTCTTCTCTGCACCTCTTTTTATTAAGAAGCCACACTTTTCTCAGAATCCTCCCCAGCATTCCTTTCATGTGTAGGAAATTGGGTAGAAAATTAGATAATTCCTTCCAGTTCTGAGACTCAGTGATTGTGGTGGGAACAAAACATTTTAGGAAGCACAATTCTCATCAGCAAGCTGAGAAGACAATCCACATCTGTACTCTAGTGACAAGATATAATTATTGTTCAATAAGATACTTTTGATATAATTATGCTGGGACAACAGGGATAAACGAAAGCTGTCCTTGATAAATTGGAACAAAGACCACTCTATCTCTTATGGACATACGTGACTGGGTGAGTTCCCTCTCTTCTTCCCACCTCTGAGCTGTCTTCCCTGCCCTTGTATCCCTGCTGCTGGGCTATGACTCATCTTCCTCACTGACCACAGTTGGCACCTCTTTTCCGTCAGCTGACTGGCACTGCAGCAGTTTCCACTGGGGCAAGGAGAAGGCATGAGCTGTAAGCTCTCAGAAATAATCAGGAGCATGGGGATTATTAGCCTTGCTTCTGATGGAACCCAGACTCAGGCTGGGAAATTATTGACAGGATGTAGTTGGCTAGGAGATAGTGTCTTTCCAAGTGAGCCGAGAGAACACTGGTCCCTGAATATGCTCCAGGAGAAAGGGATTCTGTCTGGACAAATGCTGAAAAATGCACCCCTAAAGAGTCTTAGTACACACTAGTATATATAAAAGGCTATTGAGAAGTCCTACAGTGAAAAAATGCAAAAAACTCAGGTTTTATCCACAACTATGCAAGACTTGGGCATCAGAGTTTTTAAACATACACACCCCACACCACTGATAAATATCCCAAAGAATAGACTTGGAGAAGCTTTTTAAAAAGAAGACACATTAACATCAAGCCAGGAAGGCCAAGAAATGGGGAGACAAATAGAATGGCCCAACATACTAGAATACTCCTAGAGTCAATGTGCTGGTTATTAACATATCTTAGCATCCCTGGGGATGAGCCACACATGAGTTCATGGGATTGATTCTTCATCCAAATGTTGCTTGAGTTATTGGATTGGTCTGTTGCCTCCTAAGAACTTTGGTTCCTTTCAAAATAGGTCAAAGAGTGATGATTGACAAGGACAACTTCTCTCACCCTTAAATTTGTTGGGGTTTCCAAAATTTGAAGAAGCGGTATAAACTCTCTAGGTGTTCCTGGAAGCATGAGACTGCTTATTAAGGCATCAGTTTGCAAAATTTGGAAGTAAAGCTAAAAAGCGAAACAGAGTGAAGGAGCAAAAAGATAGGGTTGGATAAACCAGTTTTAAAATCGCGGCTTAACTGTACAACCTTTGGCAAATGATTTAACCTTTGTGAATCTCAGTTTCCATGTATGTAAAAATACTTCACTTGTAGGATAATGCAACCATTAGAAATAACATGTCTTATTCATGAATTATCATTGTGAAAATATAGAAAGTGTGTGCTTAATGCAAAGAAAATGTTCAGTTAACAAAAGCTTTCCTATTATTTCAAATAACAGAAAAGAATCTGCAGTAGATTCCTATGGTTCAGGAAGGCATACTCTGTTCATGGAGCAGAAGGAGCAGAGTGGATGATTCAAACTGTCATGTATATTAATGCTATTGCCTTGCAAATTACAAGGCAGTTAGGAAAACATTTATCTTCCTTCTCATGAGTTTAGAATTGTTTTTAAGAATAAATATTTATTCCGTGCTATAAATATCTTCTAAAGTGTCATGTCACCTTTTTTGTCTTGCTAATATAAGGCATAGCTTGGATGCTGGAATTACTGCCAGGTTAAAATCTCAGCTCTACTCCTTGATATCTGCATGACCTTAAGCAAGTAAACAAAACACGTTACCCCTCAGTGTCTCACTTTCCCATCCTCAAAATAAGGACAATAATATTATTTATCTCAGATTCGTTTTTACGATTCTTGTGAGAATTTAATTAAACAATGCACTGTGTTGTGAATATAGTTAAGGAAGAATCTGTTTTGTATTGTTATTATTGGCATCTCAATGCTTTAGAAATTTTTTTTTTGTTTGAAAATTGTTACTTCAATTTCTTTTTGGATGCTAGGAGAAATCCTTACCAATTGGATGTGAGACAAAATTAAACAATGATTTTCTTTATTCAATATCTTCTTTTCCCTCACTTGTTGCCTCTGGCTTTCCTTAGTCCTGGGGAACAGCCTTTTGAACCTCAACTGTCACTTCAAGGATTCCTCGTTGCAGTTCAGTCTACACTGGTGATGATTAACCCATTTCCAATGTGGCATTAGGAAAGGAAGGTTCACATTGGAATGACAATTCACGAGGCCACATAATCTTAGCCAGAGATATTTAACAGTATTTTCATCTTCTTCATCGATTCTTACATTTTCTCCTTTATTGGATTTGCAGATAAGAGCTACAAATTCAAATCTGTTTGGTTCTAAAGTCCGTTTTGTTTTCATGACACCACAATAAAAACAACAATCTCACAAATAATGAAAACTAACATTTACTGAATATTTACTTTCTACAGAAACCATACTTTGCCAGGCACGGTGGCTCACGCCTATAATTCCAGCACTTTGTGAGGCCGAGGCAAGCAGATCACTTGAGGCCAGGAGTTTGAGACCAGCCTGGCCAACATGGCAAAACCCTGTCTCAACTGAAAATACAAAAATTAGCTGGGCATGGAGGTGGGCACCTGTAATCCCAGCTACTCAGGAGACTGAGACAGGAGAATCAGTTGAACCCAGGAAACAGAGGTTGCAGTGAGCCGAGATCATACCACTGCACTCCAGCCTGGGCAACAGAGCAAAACTCCATCTCAAAAACAAAAACAAAAACAAAACAAAACAAAAACAATGAAATTACTTCTCTGCATTATCTTATTTAATCCTAACAGCAAATGCATAAGAGGTAGACTTCATTGTTGTATATGAGTAAATAAGGCCCAGAAAGGTGAGGCCCGCTCAATGGCACATAGTTAGAAGGTGGTAGAGCCTGGATTCAGATTCATTTGTGGCTGACTCAAGAGTCCACACCTCTAGCCTTTAAGTTGTTAATATATTTTCAGACATTTTTGGCCCTTTAATGATTAGAATAGTATCATTTACAGCAACTGATTGAGAAAAGCTAAGGCTTGTGGCTTTTTGGTTTCTGTAAGTAAAAATAACAACAGCAGGTTCACGGCCATTCATTCATGTCCCAAAAGCTTATTAAGTGCTAGTAAAGAATGACCAGAGCCAAGGGCCTAGATGCTCAGATAAACAAGATGGGTTTGATCCACCTCTGAGAAACCTGATGGGATGGATAGGACCTCATAGGTGGGCTTTCTTCCTTCTAATTCTCTCTGGCAAGAGAATTTGAAACAGCCCATAAATTTCTTTATTATTACAAATCTCTCTTATCTTAACATTTTGGGCTCAAAATTTATACTATTCAGTAAGCATTTTCTTATCCAAAACAGACTGGCATTAGGCACCCTACCATGGAACGCTCAAATGATACTCTTTTCTATGAATGTGACTATGAACTGAAAATTATGCATGATATGTGGGGAGCACTGGACCCTCCCCAAGAATGAGTTTTGAGCTGAGCCCTGGTGGTGCCTGGAATAGGAGAAGTGATGATGCAAGAAGTGTTGTAAAATATGTAAGACAGAACTAAGGCCAAAGGCTACTCTCCTCTCACTGAGACATCATCGAGGTTTATAAATCACCTGTCACTGGGGCCACTAGGGACAGGGATACGGGAAATGAAGGGATCAATCATGACAACCCTGCAGGAAGAAATTCGAGGATGTTTTCCTCTATCCTCTTCTAAGAGCAAGAATTCCTTTCAAGATTGGGGGTCCCTGTTCAGATACTTATTTAATGAAGATACTCTCAATATGGGGGTGTATAGAGATGGGGTGCATATGGATGTGGAGGAGAGAGAAAGTGCTTTATGGCATTCCAGCCAAATTGACTGAAAGTGGCACACATGGTAGAGAGAACCAGTATAGAAACCAGGAAAGTGGTCTCTGCCTCCCTGGCACATGCCATGAGAATGATGGGCACATAATGACTGCAGTCACCTCCTTTTACTGGTACATTAATGATAGAGTAATGCTTATAAAATATGTACATATAGCAACAACATACAGGCTTAGTTAGACTGTTCTCTCTCAGGATGGCTCTGCTTCTTGCTATGAGTTGGCTGGGCTTGGTTCCAGAATGTGGTTTTGATTTACATCTGGTTCATATACATCTGTTCTGGAAACCAGGCTTAAGGGGCAGTAGCTCCTGGGGCACACTCTCCTCACAGCGCTGGGTCACTGAAAAGCAAGGGCCAAGCCAAACTGTGCAAGCACATTTGAGGCCTCTGCTTGCATCACATTCATTAATATTCCATTGGCCAAAGTAGATTGCGTGGTCAACATCAGTGGTCCAAGAAAGTATACTCTGTCCACAGGGGCAGAGGGAACAGAGTGGATAATTCAAACAATCATTTATATGAATGCTATAGCTTTGCAAATTACAAGACAGTTGGAAGGCATTTCTCTTCCTCCTCATGAGTTTAAACTTGTATTTAAGAATTAATCTGTATCCTTTGTACATGTGCATGTATTTGTGTTTGTACTCACAGCATGTACATGGTTAATCCAATAGTTACCAGATGGACATTCAAAAGAAAGTAGAGACCATCTATGGAAATTGTTTTATATACAACACAAACACACACAAACTATTTCTGTATATATATATACATATATATACACACACACATGAAATTCAGCCTTTAAAAGGAGCTCTTGCCACTCGCAATAAATGAATGAACCTAGAGTATATTATGCTAAGAGAAATAAGCCAGACACAGAAAGAAAAATGCTGCATAATGTCACTTATATGTGGAATTTTAAAAAAGTCAAATAGATAGAAACATAGAGTAGAATGGTGGTTGCAGTGGGGTGGGAGAGGTGGGGGGAAATGGGGAGATATAGGTCAAATAGTATAATGTTGTAGTTATGTAGGATAAAAGTCTAGAGATGTGATGTACAGCATGAGGACTATAGTTAATAAAAATGTATTACCTACTGGAAATTTGCTTGAAGAGTTTTCTTAGCATTTAGGTGCTTTTACCACAAAAGAAAAAAGGTAACTGAGAGAATGGATATGTTAATTTGCTTGACTGTAATCATCCTTTCACTATGTATTTATATATCACAATATCACATTGTACACCTTAAATATGTACAATCAATCAGTTAATCGATTAATCAATGAAATGAAAATAGAGATATATCTTCAACTAATCCTGATGGAAAGAAGTCCTTCTGGAATTTCTGAAAGATCATTCTAGTTTTACTGAATGATTATGACTTAGGAGAAATGAATGGATTCTGGGGAAAAACCAGTTCCCAAGGGAAAAAAGGTCAGATTCTGAGATGGTGGGTCGAAATTCCAGGAATGGAAGTTTGAAGCAAGAGAGAGAAGTGGGCCTGAAGTTCAGAAATCAAAGTTGGGAATTGGGGCCTGGCACAGTAGCTGATGCCTGTAATCCTAGCACTTTGGGAGGCTGAGGCAGGTGGATCACCTGAGCCCAAAAGTTTGAGACCAGCCTGGGCAACATGACGAAACCTGTCCCTACAAAAAACACAAAAATTAGCTGGGTATGGCGGTGCACACCTGTAGTCCCAGCTGTGAGGGAGGCTGAGGTGGGAAGATCATTTGAGCCTGGGATGTGGAGGCTGCAGTGAGCCATGATCATGCCATTGCACTGTAGTCTGGGCAAAAGAGTGAGACTCTAGCAAAAAAAAAAAAAAAAAAGTTGGAACTTTGAGGGTTCTAATGAGAGAACCTCTGGGAAGGATTTCACACTTAGCTGCTTTACTCTAGCCTGTAAACTAAGTCCTATTTGGTGAAATATTGGGAATCATTTCTCTTACATGTAGTACGTCTGTTTAGTTTAGTTTAGATAGTTTGTTCATTTCTCAACATTTCAGTTAAGGCTCAGTCATACAGCTTTGCATGTTGTCAAGAAAGTGAAGGATGGGCTAGAGAGGAAAATAAAACATACCTTGTTCAGGTAGATTCTTAAATTGACTCCAAGAAAGCCCAATTTCCTAAAAAGGAATTAACTCCTTAATGTAAACTGTCAGCTTTTCTTTTGTATAGTCCATTTGGGAAACGCAATAAAAGAGGGAGATCTTGTTTGTGGTGGAAACGTGAGCTCTTTTTCTTTTGACTTAGTGAGAAACGATTTATTTTTCTGATTTATAAGCATATTTTACATATTCTGGTCAATACATCAAATGTATAATGTGGAAGTTCCCTTAAGAATACCAAGACCACACATGTTAAACTCAGCTACACGTTGTATTAGGCTATTAGACAAATGTCACTTTTAATATCACAACACATACATGTACTTTTTTTCATTGACAGAGGAACATGCCTTTCAAAAATATTTTATTGGGTGAAACTTTCTTATTCTCAGGAAAACTTTTGGTTCTTTAATATAATTTATTATGCTCTTTAAAATTCTGTTTGATAAAAGCATTGGTATATTATAAATACCTGTAAAGAAAATATAGTTTAAAATTTCAAGGGAAATAGTATATAAGTTTCCTCTTTGACATTTTCACAAAAATCCACACAGGCACTAAGAAAGACTGACAAAACTATTTTATATCTGAATATTATACTCCAGGTTGGAAACATTCAATATGATTTTATTTAAATATTAAAGCTTCTTGAGAGTGAACCTTTGGCTACAACCCAATGAGTTGGCTGGGGTTTTAACCCAGAAAATATTTTGTTGGGAAGAATCAAAAGAAAGATTTATACATCTAGCACTAGCTTGGGAATGGAAAAGTGATGAGTTTTCATTCTAACTCTTTATTGGCCTTTCTGGGCCAATCTAAGAATTCTCTGGTCCTTTTTAGTTTTAATACTTTTTGATATGCTCCAATATTGGAAATTCTATCTAACACTTTATATCAAACAACATATGAAACTTCCAAGGACAGAGTGATTCTGCAAGTCTTTTAGGAGAACATTCTCTAAGCATTATGGGCATTGCTCTGCAAACACCCTCGTTCTACACAAATTCAAATGGTAGAAGAGCAGGTGAAAATTTGTGTTACCAACCATACTTCAAGCCAAAGCAAATGACAGACTCTAGTGTTCTTTTCATGAACCAGTTCAATGCCATGAATTGCCTTATGAAGTTCAAACTTCATGGAAGAATTGCAAGCAGCAAACTCAGTGGGAGAAAGCCAGCAATGTAGGTGACTGGAGACTTTGTAAGCATATTGAGAGAAGGAAGCCAGAAGGTTAGTAATAAATGAATTAGTATTAGCGAGCATCCAGGTGAGGCGAGATTACATAAGCAAACTCATAATTATTATTGTACAGATCCTGCCTAACAGAAGATGCGGGTAGTTTGTTTTTTCCTAATGCATTTACACTTTGTACACATTCACTTAGTGTAGGAGTGGGCAAAATCAAATGCCTATTGGATACTGCCCAGCAAGGAATCAAGTGCCTGCTCTAGGTAACATGGAGCAGGGTGCCATGGGGACTGAGAGCTCATCTAATCAGGCAGCTGCTACTCAGCTCCAGCTAACTGTTGCCATGAGCAAAGATGGGTCCGAGAATGAGGTTTTATGTGAAACATCATATCTTCAATAACCACTCATATTTTAAAAACATTCTGCATACCAAACAAAATCTACCTGAGGGACAATTAAGGTCCATGGTCTGCCAGTTTCTGCTTCTGATTTGAAGCTTAGGAGCAATTTGGTGAGAATTTGGACACTATCAGTGATAGGATTGGAGAAGATCTTTAAGTATCAAGGAATAAACATTCAGTTTCAAAGACCTAGAACACCCTGTTCTAATGAATACAGTTGGAAAAAAACAAAAACAAAACTTGTCATGGTTTCTCCCTATTATGAGTATTTTTCTATTATTACATTAGGTCTCCATGTGATGAGTGGTTTCCTGTTACTGCTGAAAAAAATTGTGACTAGGAATTTGCCAAGTCCCAAGTGTAAGTTTTTTTTTTTTCTGGGAAAGTGGTATATATCATTTCTCCCAACATTTATTTTGTGGCTGAGAAAGGAGACAGGTATAGAAAACTTTCAGAAGAAGGAGAAACAGAGGAAAGACCAGGCATGCAGCACGAGTCATAACCACCTCTGGATCCACGGACGCCTCTGGCACCACAGACACCGTGCGCCAGGCAAAGAATGTTCGAAAATTGCTCAAACCAGAGCATTCAGATTTCAAGATCTGTTTCTAGATCTAAATAATCCAGCTTTTGACCAACATGACCAGATTTTGACTACAGGAATGAGTGGCACTTTGGAATAGAAAGATCTAGGGAATGAGTCTTACAGTGAACTCCTTCATTAGGCCTACTAAATACTTTCTTGGCATCAAAATTTGAAGAACCACATGGACAAGACAGGGAACAAGCTACAGAAACAGTTTCTGACTCCTTCTCATTCTTTGCAGATTATGTTTTCAAATTAATTGATATCCCAGGTTTTGCCTTTTCTTTTGAGAATTGAAATGGGCTCTAATGCAGTGTTCTAATGTAGTGTAAGAGCTTTTTGTCAACTGTGACTCCAGAAAGAACAAAACACTTCACTTGTGCAGACAGGAAAGATGTGTTTTGAAATACCTATGATCAATTCTGGAAGTTGAACTTCCTGCTTGAGCTCATCCCCTTCACATGTACAGTTTAGGGAGAAAAACAAAAGGTACCACAAAGGATATTATAAGCATAAGAATTCATGACAAAACAACCACTTCAGACACAGGCAAAATCGCAGGGTAAGGAAGAAGCATGAATATTTCCAACTTGGGACCACACACTTATTTTAATTTTCCTCATTCAGAATGTCCACCAGAGCTTGAAGCAGCCGGTCGTCTCTGTGCTTGTAAGGTTTAGTGTTATAAAAAACATCAACATAGTCATTATACAGACTGTCTTCAGAGTCTTTAAGCTGGGAAGGTTTGTTCAGCTTTTCCAGGGCTTCGTAGAAGTTTTCATAAGGGATGTTGAGCTTTGCACTTGGGGATTTCTTTGGTGATTGCTTTGGCGGTGAGTTTTTACTGAAAGCACTTTGCAGGAGTCGCAGCATGGCCTCAGAAGGGGCTCCCTCCTCCAACTCATCCCTCCGGCCCCCTACGCTGCTGCTGCTGGGGCTTTTGGACACCAGGGTGTTCTCCTTAGGGTTCTCTTGTGTGGGCTGCTCCTAAAACATAGAATGCCATCCACAAAGGGAAGAAGGCTCATTATTTATGGCCAGGCAAGCTAGGTGCAACCCTACCACAGGAACGCTGCCTGCCGCTTGAGAGGCAATGAGGGGATGGGAGAGAGTTCAAGACTGGGAGCCACATGGACTTGGGCTTCAACCCTCATTTGCCTACCCTCTGGGGTACCTTTAGCAACCTTTTTAATCTCCCTCAACTTCACCTGTCAGGTGGAATAAGAGTACCTCCATTTGTGGTGGTTTTGAAGACTAGATGAGACTGTATAGGTAAGTACTCAGTACATGGTGGTTTTCTTTACTTGTCAGCCTGCTGTCATGGAATCCATTTTGGGAAGCAGAGGATATCAAAATATCTAACAAGTCATATAGAAGGCACCCACTGGTTGCGGTAGCATGGGGGTGCCTTCCTGGAGGCACTGGCTTTCAGAACTACCCTTTTAGCCACTGAGTTGTAAGAAGTGGTCGGGGGAGAGACTGAGGTGCTAGGCTGGGGAGGAGGGAGCTGGAGAGCTCAGAGAAGCCACCCTTGGCCAACTGCTGTGGAAGTGTTTCAATATTCCAACACTCACAAGGTTAACCTGCTTCCCAGACTGTGAAGAAAAGTACTCAGGACTCAGGTCCTGGAGGGAAGCTGCTTTGAAGAATATAAATGGAACTAGAATTCAAGCTGAGGCCTTCACAGTTCATGTATAAGTTTCTTGAATATGTACTTTGCCTCTGTATCTTCCAAAACACCCAGCTCAGAGCTGGACCTATTCAGAGCAGGGCGTTCTGAAAATTCTGAAAACCTACCTATTACACCTGAGGCACTGTGCTAGATGCTGGGATACAGAGATAAAGAAAATGTGGGCTTTTCTCACCATCTGACAGAAGGAAGCCAGGAGCCATAGCAGGCTGAAACCCAGGAATGTGAACGACTTATTTTAGCTATCCTCTGAAATTTTTTGAGAAAAAGTGTGATCTATCGCTCACCTTGGTGTTGCCAAGAAGTGTCAGTTAATGAATTAATAAAAAGAAGCCTACATGATTTGGCCATTTGAGCCTTGTTTTTCTTTCTGCAAAATGGATACACTAATGTCTATCCTTCCTAGGTTATAGGGATTATATGTTAATGAGACAATGTGGAAAATGCTTAAAAACAAAGTACAGTACAAATGTTAGATATATGTGATTGGGCATAAAGACAACTTTTTTTTTCCATTTGTTATCTGTCATAAGTGGAGAAAATTCATGTTAGGAAATTTAATACTTTTGAATTCATTAATTGTGATTTCTAAGTTCTGGATAAAATATTGAATGAAAAAAATACAGTTTTATCCTATGGAAAAAAATAGTTTACCACTATCACTTCTTATCCTCCCCATCCATGTTTGACTTATTTCCTGCTTGGAAGTTGGGTACAGCTTCACTGACTACATTGTCTACCCCAGTTCAAAAGAGAGCATGCCAAGAACAGAGCCACACAGACCTCCCCTGGATCCACCATCTTCTCCACCCCTCTTCTGTCATTCTGAACAGTGTTGTAGGACGTGTACACACGAGGCTGCTTCATATGCTCTGGCTGAGAAGAGGTCCCGTGCAAAATCAGCTTCCAGTTCACAATTCTTCCTTCATTTTGAATTCTTCCAGACTAACAAATAAGCATACCTATATTTAGTATGTGTTTTAGATAATATAAAACAAACTCATTCAAAATAGCTAAAAAGGATTTCATTGTTAAAATCTCATTTTAAGATTCTGTGCATTTCATGTGAAAGAAACCATTGGATCCACTCTTGCTATAAAAATTGACAATTTGTAGGTTCAACAGTTTAGAAACTGATTGCTTCATAATCAAACATTTAATTTAAAAATCAGAAATCTCTATGTAAGTCTTCTTTTCCATATTGGATGTGTTCTTGAAAAGCCGACTGTACCTTCTATAAATATATTTCCCAATTATCAACTTATAGAAACATTCCACTGGGAAAAAAAGTCAGCCTCTATGGAGTATTATAAACAACCTCTAGCATTAATAAGCCCTTAAAAATTGTGTGGCACATATGCACTGTGGAATACTATGCAGCCATAAAAAAGAGTGAGTTCATGTCCTCTGCAGGGACATGGATAAAGCTGGAAACTATCATTCTCAGCAAACCAACACAGGAACAGAAAACCAAACACTGCATGTTCTCACTCATAAGTGGGAGTTGAACAGTGGGAACATATGGGCACAGGGAGGGGAACATCACACACCGGGGCCTGTCAGGGAGTAGGGGACAAGGGGAGGGATAGCATTAGGAGAAATATCTAATGTAGACGATGGGTGGATGGGTGCAGCAAACCACCATGGCATGTGTATACCTATGTAACAAACCTACACATTCTGTACATGTACTCCAGAACTTAAAGTATAATAAAAAACTAAATAAAAGAGGTCTATAAATTTCAATGACAAAAAATAAATTAAATAAATAAAAGAGGTCTATAAATTCAGTTACAAAAAGTTGCATATTTGGGGGAATAGTCATAATTTTCAAGGCTCAACAATTATAAATAATGTGTTAAAATCTAAAATATCTTTAAAAATTTAGAAGTGTAAGGTCAGATTTTGCAGACTTGACATGAAATAAATCCCACCTTGGTAAATAGATTTTCTTAGTTTCCTGATGGTGAAATTGAGTTGAAGAATAGAGGCCAAGTTCAAGAACAGGCCCATATGCTAAGAACATTTTTTTTTGCTCTATGAGAGCAGGACATTTTACAACTTCCATTTCTAAATCACAATTTTAGCAGTCTTTAGGAGAAAGCTATCCTCAGAGAAAAAAATGTAACAAACGACTATAGAATTTGTATTAATTTAATTGACATCTCCAAGAACTTTAAATGATTTATTTTCAAAAAGTTATTTAGGCCGGGTGTGGTGGCTTACACCTGTAATCCCACCACTTTGGGAGGCCGAGATGGGTAAATCACCTGAGGTAAGGAGCTCGAGACCAGCCTGACCAACATGGTGAAACCCTGTTTCTACTAAAAATACAAAAATTAGCCAGGCTTGGTGGTGGGTACCTGTAATTCCAGCTAGTCGGGAGGCTGAGGCAGGAGAATCGCTTGAACCCAGGAGGCAGAGGTTGCAGTGAGCCGAGACTGTACCATTGCAACTCCAGCCTGGGTGACAGAGCAAGACTCCGTCTCAAAAAAAAAAAAAAAAAAAAAGTTATTTAGGCATATAATTCTACACTGCTGATATTTATTACACTTTTGTCTCAGAAGAACTCAGAGCCAAAACATTATTCATTTATATTCTCACCTACAGAGAATGTTGGAGAAATGATGCAAAAATAAATAATTAAGCTATATTTGGCTTTTTTCTAACTTTTGCTCTGTCCTTTCATTTTTGTGACTGTGTGTTAAAATTACAGAAGGATGTCAAAGAATGTTAGTAAACAGAATGAAAAAGAAATAAGAAATGCTTTCGGTTTGTTTCATGACTAAAACTGTTTAAAAAAGTCATATTAAATAAGGTATCTCCAAACATTAAGCTACATCGAAATAGCTACTGCAGAATAATCGTAAGCATGCCTTTAAGATGTGACTCTGGCAGAATGTCACACCAAAGTTGGTCTGAGCGTTTAAGTATCTTTGTGAATATGATTGATTTTGTTGGCTGAATAGGTCAGATGGCTGGCTGCATGCAGACATGGGAACACCTGGATTTGTCCCACAGTCTGTCACATTGTTTATATAAGTGTTTTTTCCCCTCTTATAGTATGGCTGAAGCCTAATCTTTCTTTTTGAATATTATCTACGTAACCAAGTGGTCAGGGCTTGAAACACTCTACTTTTCCCTTACTTCTACTAAGAAGGGGTACAATTCTTTAGGGCCCTAATTAATGATGAAATCAACCTTAAAAGTGCTTCAAAATGTTTAAAAGTAAGCTTGTGTTTTTTCATCCTCTCATTCACACTTACCATGTCTGTAATTCTCAAAGTCCAAGTACCTATAGGGTTCTCTCCCCATGTGTGAACAGACATGAAGTCCCAATTCTTAAAGCCATTAGGAGATGTATCCCGTTCTCTTTCAGCCAAGAGCACAGTGCTAGTTCCTATGAAAAAAATGCAAGTTAATGAATGTCCTAATAGCTCTGATAGTAGGATACACTCTAGCATCTGATAACTGAAAATAAAAGCTGAAAAAGATGAGTTCTCCTAATTTTCTCTTTTAGTGTAAGACCAGGATAGAGACATTCACAAGGAAAAAATATGATGTTTTTATCTATAGTGCTTAGCACATTGCCTGGCATATATAATAATGAATAATATTATTTGCCTCAATAAATATTGTGGAAAAAATAATGAATGAATGAATGAAAATGTTGACTAAGGTTTATTTAAATAAGGAAAACTCGGTGAACTACATTTACAAATTGAATTAGAGAGTCAAAAATCTAAAAATATTTTAATGAAACTATAATTTCTGAAGTGTGAGAGGAAATCTTGAAAATTTAGTAGGTGCCTGACTCCATAATGATTTAGACATAAAAATTATTATTTAATTTATTATGCAATCATTAATAATCATAATTATTTAATTAATGTATTAATTTCTTAAAGATATATTAATTTAACAATCTCTTATATTAAAAGACAGGTTACCTGTAAATTTTTAAGTCCCAGCCCTTTCTAGATCAATTGATAATAGTTCTATGTGGAAGGGTTAAATAACTGCAGGTCTATCAATTAAAAAAGCATTCCACCAATATTTCAGGTTAATTCCAATACATCTAGAAAGCATAACTTCAAAATTAACAGAGCCTATTCCAAACCTCTAAGAATTAATATTCAGGAGGAAGATCATAGAGATAGCTCATCTTTCCTCACATATCACCCACAGAAACCAAATTTCGTCAGTTGAGTCCTGCTAAAACATAAAGGAGTATTGGGACTGCTCCTCCTGGTTAGATTATGGCTTATGGTTCACGAGCTCTTTCCTATCCACTATCTTATCTGAATTAGTGCCCTCGCAGGAAAAAGCAAATGTTCATACATCATATAAAATGGCCTTATTCATGTTACTATGATAAATTTGTTAATCTTCTCAATCTCCTCTAATCGATCTGAATTCCCAGTTTTCAATGGACTCCTTGTATGTTTCGGATATGTCTGTGAGTTTGGTTAATTATCAGAGTAACTTTCACTAATTTGTTATCTAAGAGAAAAGTGATAGGTCAGTAAAATGGAAAAGTAAACAGTTTGAAAATGCATGACTTCAGAAAAGTGTATTAATTAGCATTATTTGAATGGGCCTCATTCTCTGCTTATCAAAGGATCAGTGGAAATGGGCAGGGCAGAGGGATATCTAACACCAAGAAAAAGGAAAAAATAAGCATGTTTTTTAAGACCTGAAAATATCTATTAGGAGACTTTGTTCTATGAATAAACAAAAGCAATCAGTTATTTGAATCATTCAACTTACACTTAAAAATATAAATGGCTTAGAACTTTTTTCTTTTAATTTACCAGCAGCAGAAGTAAGTGTGACATGAAGGTCTCCTCTTCGGGAATATTCAATTGTTGCTTCAAATTGTACATGCTCCAGGGACTTGATAGCATTTTCTTGTCCTTCACAAGCTCTTGTTGGAATTTCAATGATAACTTCTCCATTAGCTTTCAGGGCTCTAAATACATTAAAGAATCAGCATTGAATAAAGTATATCCAAACTTCCTTGCATTTTATGCATATCTGCACGCATCAATCTTGACTAGATACTCAACTAAGCTTTTTGTTACTCCCTGTGATGTGTAGAACCTAATTCAGAATTATGTATACATGAATTTTAATGCATAAGAAAATGGTAAGGGGCACTAATACTTAAATACAATGCTATTTGCTGTGGAGTCAAATTCAGGCAGATTTATTGTAGACCCATCAAAAAGCCCCTCTTAAGAAAAAAATGATTTTATCTAGAAGGCCTTCTGAAGGCATGCCCCAAGCCTCCCATCCTTGGATATTTTGTGTGAGCAGGTCTTCAGTATTATTTTGATTGCTTTGATAGAAATTACAAAACACTCCTAGTAGAAATTTCTTCTGTGACAAGATGTGGTGTGCTAGAGGGAGTCTATGTAAGTGTATGATAAAGAATCCCTCATGGAAGAAAAGCCATGAATCACACAGCACTGTGGCATGAAGCAAGGCTATTCTGCAAGAAGATTTGGGGTAAAACTGGTTGGCAAGTACTGCATTTCATCAACCCTAAGATGCATTTTAAAAAAATAGTTAAACATTGAATTTAGAATGAATCTTAAAACTGATGGGTGGTTGATCACAGTTTAATTGACAATAAAACAATGCTGCATCTTAGACTGGGTGCTATGTGGTAGGTGGACTACAAGAGGAACATGCAAATGGTTAACATGGTTTCTAGAGCTTTGGTCTCTCAGTTAGTCCCCATGGACACCCACAGAGAACACTAGAAAATTCCACCTCCATCTACTTCAGAAGGGTAGATACAAAAAAATCAGGCAGAATGGCCAACATAGTAATGAAATTATGCCATGGGAACACATGTGTTTAAAATTCCAGGAGATATTTACCTGGGCTCAAAGTCATTGTCCTTTACAACACACTCTTTCTTCTCAGGCACACTCCTCCAGGTCCTGGGGTCAGCTAAATCCACCAGAGCTTTGGCATTTAGCAAGCCAAATCCAAATCGACTATTCACCATCAAGCCTGCTCCATTCTTTTTCCATCCAGGGTTATTGGCCAGCGGGTCATACTCAGAGGTCCAGACAACCAGGTGCTGCATATCTCGCCAGGTGAGATTTGGGCTGGAGGGCAAGTGACCCAAAGTGTCTTTCAGAGAAAAATGAAGTTTCCTTGCAAAAGCAAGTGCTAACAATAAGCATCTCCATTCAGGGATTATGAAGTGCCTTTTGCTATTGTAGTTATATTATTCTAGTGTCTATTACTGTTCATATATCTTTTCATTCAGAATTCAGAATACAGAGCTGAAAACTTCTCCCTGTAACATATAAGTTATGACTTCTCTCCAGAGCATATAAGCTTTTACTATGAGTAAAATTCAGTCCTCAGCAATATAGAAGTATAAAACTTTGTCCTTAATTTCTAATTACTTCCATTTAACTGAGCAAACATTTTAAATGGTAACACTTTATTTATGCCCTCCAGTCTCATGCTGTCCATTAAAAGCCTTAGTACTTTCAGCATTATGAACCCACAGACGAGGCCTTGACTTCCTTCTTAGGAAGAGTGAGATGTTAAAGACAGACTGGCTACCTGCTGTAAACATGTATTGCCTTTTTCTTTATCTATCAAAAGCGTCAAGAAACTCTTAGCTATTTGAGCTCACTCTTGCAAGGCACTATGCTAATACCGTGGGGATATTCAAGGATGTGGTTCTTGTCTTTTAGAAGTTTACAATCCAGTAAAAAGAATTAAGGCTTTTTATAATTCTATCTGGTGAGTGCTATATTCATAGCTTAACGCATTGTGGGAGTTTAGAGTAGAAAGAATTTCCATGGAATAGAAAGATCTACGAAAACTTTGTGGGGGAGAAATATTTGAGCTGGACTTTGACAGGGGGTAGAGTGTTAAGAAGTGGAGATAGAGAAGAAGGCCACTGGAGCAAAAGCACCAAAGTGGGACAGTACAGGTGTGGCCAGATGACAGCCTGGTTTGCTGGGGCAGGGGAGAGGCAGTGAGGAGTACTGGGCCAGAGCGATGAGAACCTGGCATGCCAGAAAGGGAGCTTATACTTTATCTTTTGGGCAGTGGGAATCAGTGAGAATTTTTGAGTAAGGAAATAGTAAAATCATAAGTCTTAGTAAGATTAATTTAGCAACACTAAAAGATAAATCAGAGGTATAAGGGATTGTTGGATCTATTATACTATGATGAGGCCTTCCTTGATCAACCTATTTAAAATTTCCACTCTCCCACATGGTTCCGAGCTCTCTTATTCTGCTATATGTGCATGTTCTCCTTCCATTGCACTTATAGGCTTCTAACATGCGGGAAACTCATTTGTATTGTGTTTTGTTAATGTCTCTCTCCCTGGTTCTAATTTAACCATGATAAGTGGTGAGATCTTTATCTATCTTGCTCTCTGATGTGTAGCACCCAGAAGAATGCTGGGCACAGGGTATATGCTCAGCAGATATGGTTGGTTCAGAGACTGAACATGCCTAAGTGCTAACTAGCCCCAAATATAATTTTAAAACATATTGCTCCTAGTCATCAGTCAGATTCTCAAACTTTTCCTTGACTTTGAGACCTGTATTGTTCCCTGAAGCCAATCAAGCATTATGTAATAAGTAGATGCCCCAGTTTTTAGTCCTCAAGGTTCCTGTCTCAGCACTCGGTTGGAGAACAATCATCAGGGGAGTCTGGCTCACTTTGCTGCCTTCTTCCCAGAGCCCATCATGTACTGGCTCAGTAATCCCCTGTGACAAGAAAGAGGCAGTGGACATTCCTAAACACTGAAGAGTCCGGCTCCTAGTTAAAAACTGTGTGTGATTTTTCAGGCCTGACCATAGGCAATTTCAAAGGTCTTACCTGGCACGACACACGAGGAAGCTGCCCTCCCCATGCAGACACAGTGCGCAGTTTGTGGCTCGCAGCCTCTGAGAGGAGTTTCCATGAAGGCCGCAGGCCCCCTGGCCCCTCATGTTCTTTCCATACTGACATTCCTAGCTGGTGAGAGCTTTCCTTCCTAGGTCCCTTGGTCAGGCCTCCTCGTGGAGAGAGGAGGGGAAACATCTAGACACTTTCCTCACTCAGACTCAGTGCCTGGTGCTTCTCCACTCCCGGACTCTCTTGGTCCCTCCCCGCCTCACACCTCAGAGTCCATAAAATTGCCAGAGCCTTTTGTTCGGGGCTCCCTCAGCAGTGAGATGACCCTCAAGTCTGTGCTGAGCCACTCAACCAGTATGCCAGGAACAGGGCGAGTAAGTGTTTTCTCCGGTTTCAGACTCTTGCTTATGTCATAGCAGTAAGTGACTAAAGGCTCAATGCTTTCATTTTTGGCTTGTTGAATTAATAGGCTACTCCACACCTGACAGCTCAGCTCACCTGAGCTGAGTTCCCGACAAACATACCACTTTACCCTGGAGAGTGACTGACAGAGGCCTTGGAAGGACACCAGTTTAGGGATCCTCAGTGAGTCCCAGAATGCTTGCCTCATAATCACCTGGTACACTTGTAAATAGAATAGGACATTTTATTGAAATGCTTGCTTCCTTCCAGTCTTTTAAAAGGAGTTTTAGGTAAAAGCCTCTTATCAAGGCAGTCAACGGGCAACACACCAGTTTTCCATTTGGATCATCAGTGTGTGCAGGTGCATGTGTGGAGGCAGGAAGGAGGAAGCGTACTGAGGAGGCTTAAGGCAAGGTGCTGATAATCATGATTATCACATATAGCATGTGTGTCCTATGTTTCTGTAGTAGAGCATTTATTTTATATGTAGTTGCAGGTTATTTTGTTTTAAAATTTTCCTTTATCTAGTCTCTGCAAAATATTAAGGAGCTTCATTGTCATGCAATTAGAAAAACCTATTTTTCTTTTTTTATTATTATTATACTTTAAGTTCTAGGGTACATGTGCACAACGTGCAGTTTTATTACATATGTACACATGTGCCATGTTGGTGTGCTGCACCCGTTAACTCGTCATTTATATTAGGTATATCTCCTAATGCTATCCCTCTCCACTCACCCCACCCCATGACAGACCCCGGTGTATTTTTCTAACAGTTATTGTTCATTCGTGTGCTTGTATTTCATAAATGAAAAGGAGCTGCTAACAACAGTGCAACTCATTCCTGACAGCCTTCCTTTGTTAATTTGTGCTCAATGACATCCACAATAATTACATTTTTAAACACTGCATTGAGTTGCTAATCAAAGATATGTTTACAGAAAATAAGGGTATGGAATTAAACACCGAATTAAGCATTGCTTCTAATTAGAAGAGATGTAGGTAATGTAATTTGGAGACAAAATTCCAGAGTGAATAGTCTTAGGAGCTATCTGGTTCAGCCTCTAATCATACCTAAATTAGCCTAGATCTTAAAATTTTTCTAACTTGGACTTTCTAACATTTCACAACCCACTAAGTCAAGAATTTTTTGTTGTGATTTTTTTCCAAAGGTTTCATGCAGCATTGAAAGTCCATTTCTCTTTCTCCAGGTTTTAATAAGACCAGAAGTTTGGCTTATCTGTTTGTTTAATATTTCCAAAGGTGTGAAGGGATTCAGTGGTTCACTTCAGAATTTTCCTCACCTATTAAAAATTATTCTGATTCTTTTGATCTCTCCTCAGAAGGCTGAGGCTATTTTCTACAGCTTTCTTAGGTATACTCACTACATAATAATAATAGTGCCACAAACATTTATGCAAGGAATTCCTTCTTCTCTTAGTATATTTATCTCCAAGATACACCTACTAACTACCCTAATGGGTTTCTACACAAACACAGGTGGATGAGGTTGTAGAAAAACACAGTGGTAAAAGTAACTCTTTATAGCATTTGTTTCTCAAAACTTGGTTAAGGTATTACTAGCATTAAAAAGTGCCTGGGAGATTTGTTAAGAAAGGAATTCCTAGGTTGAATACCAGAAACTCCTAGGCAGATACAAGGTCTGAATAGTTGCTGGCAAAATGACCTGGGAACCTGCATGTTCAATAAACTCCCCAGGTGATGACTATATATGCTGGTACTTGAGAAACATCGCTTTGGGGAAGGAAAGTATTTCTTTGTGCATATTCAGCCAGAAACCATTCCTTCTCCTTTCCTTTTCTCCTCCCATTCCCCAATACTCTGGCTATATAACATTTAACACAGCATATTGAGTAGTCTGCTTGTGACAGAAAACTTATAAGAAACTCATAAATGCATGTTCATTTATCAGCCTCAATCTTCTGAACCCTCCTTTATTTGAGGAGATGATAGGCTGCCATTCAACATTGCCTCTCCCTCACAGGGCTGTGGGAGGCTGCAAGGTGTGGTTGCCGATAGCACAGCCTTTGCAGTCAGAGAGACTTGAGTTTGAATTTCTTTGTGGGATCTTGGTTATATATCTCAACCTCTCTAAGCCTTATTTTTTCCCATTTATAGGTGAAATTAATAATTTCTATGTCATAAGAATGTTGTAAGGGTTATAATTAATATTGTATATAAAGAGGCCAGCTGTGTCTGGTCTACAGTAAGAACCTAATCAATATTAGGTGCCATTATTCTTGATAAGTTTAGGCAAGGGCTCTTCAGTCTCCATAGTTGTTCCTGTGGGATGGCACATGATTAAATGATTTTCTCATTCTTGAGTGCCTTGGGATAAAGCTTGGTCACATGTCTAGAAATTCTGGCATTCAGCTTTGGTATAGACAGTTGAATAGAGTTCAGAAAAATGTTCAATTGAGAACAGAAATCTTAATAACTTCTATGTACCTTGGCAGTAAGGATATAAATGTTAAGATAGATCAGTCACGCTTATCTTACTGATGAATTGAGTCAAAATGAAGGGAATTAAATTCTTATGATATGCACCTGGGAGATCATAGACTCTTAATATCTCTTAAATCACGAACACTGAGAATCTGTTGAAACCTATAAGCCATTCCCCAGAAATATGCCATACATACATTTATAAGCAATTCTGCATTTAGTTGCAAAGAGATTCATGGACCCCTTGGAACCCATCTGAGTGTTTCACAGAAATGAAACACCTGCTTTAGAGACTGTCCATCAGAGACTGAGATTAATGAGGCTAGATCATTCCTAGATCATTTTCTCCTATATAGAAAAAAGAAGGATCAAATTAGCCAGGCATGGTGGCACATGCCTGTAATCCCAGCTACTCGGGAGGCTGAGGCATAAGAATTTCTTGAACCCGAGGGGTTGAGGTTGCAGTGAGCCGAGATCGTGCCACTGCACTCCAGCCTGGGTGACGGAGTGAGACACTGTCTCCAAAAGAAAAAGAAAAGGAAAGGATTATTTTCTGTATAGGGTCATTTTCTACTATACAGAAAAAGAAGCCTTGAGGTTTTAGAAACCAAGGATTGCACTTTTACAATTTCAGCTCTTACATAAAATTGACATTACTTCTGTTCAGCAGATGGATATTTCTACTATATTGATCACTATACAAGGATGGGCTAGGAACGGCTAGTTATATTTACATGCATCTGACAGGTGTTGGATAGAGAAGAAAGGTTCTAGACATAAAATTTTAAGATTGCTTTCTTTTAACAGCTCCCTGGGGTAGTAGTCTGTGTTTTGAAATCTTAAATATAATAAGTCTGTTGCACAGGATCCTATAATCCATAGGACCCTATTTTCTTCTGGTCCAGACCCCTCATCACTGACCCCAACAATTCATGTTGGATTACCTATACAGGCTGACATTTTCAATCTCAACTCTGAGAATCTTAGGAAGAGAAGAAGTTTGTAAAAAAAGGTCTCGTTTGACCCCTTCATTTTATAGATGGAAAGACTGAACCCCACAAGTAAATTAACTTGCCGAAGGCCACATAGCTAGTGGTAGAGCTAGAACTTGAAGCCAGGTGTTCCTTGCAATTTTCACTGCTTGGACAATTATTTCTCGGTTAATTTGGATCTGCTGATGCCAGTCTCAGCTTGTGTTCATAGATTTTTGTCTTTTGTCCGTCTACTTCCTATTATAAGTGAACTTAGATTCTGAACATAGCTTTTCTGGAGGGCCCAATATCTATTTCTAATTGAGCACCTGAATTTACTTCTTCCCTTACCAAGCATCTTGCCAGCCCCTCCAAGTAGGTGGACTCTTGGTAAGAGCCTTGCTAGACTTCCTTGCTTAGCCACTGTAGCCGTCTCACAGCCGAGATACCCAGGAATATACCCCATCTCCATAGGAAGCCCCAGGGATCCTAGAGATAAACTGGACTGTCCTGGACAAAGGCTCAGGAACCTCACGGCTTTTCCAGTCATGGCAAAGGCCAAGATATTTTTCCTTTCTGTTATTACGAACTGAGTCTACTGAACATGACATAAGGACACTGCTTTGTTCTCTCTCTAGAGAATATGTAATTTATTCTAGGATAATCTCCTTATTAGGAAGGATAATAGTAATTTACAAGTTTAATCACTTCTTCTAATATGCAACCATAGCACCTGACTTGACATTTCAAGATTCACTGTCACCACACATCAGAAAGCAGGAATGAGGACACATAAAAAGCTGTGATGTGCAGTGTGAGACAGTTCAATTTTTTTCCTCTGTGTTAAGTATTGGACTATTGGGTAATTATGAGAAAAAAAAAGTTAAATCTTTTTTTAACATCATACACTAAAATAAATTCCAGAGGGATTTAGAATTTAAATATGGTAAAGAAACCATAATAAAAGACATATAAATAAATGTTTATCTAATTTGGGGTTGTGAAAATTTTTCTGAGCATAAAAGCAAACGAAGAAGCCTTAAAGAAACAGACTGACAAACATAACTACATACGTATTAACTACATTTCATTAAAAATTACATAGAAACAAATTAAAAGGTAAATGTCAAACTTATAAAGCATCTAGCTTTTGTGAACCAAGGCCATAAAACAAAACTAAGGCCATAAAGAAGCAACCCCAGAAGACAAAGAGCTGAAGGGTATGAAATATTGAGCTTCATTAGTAATTAAATACAAGCATATTAAAATGAGATACTGTTTTCACCTATCAACATAGCAAATATTTTAAAAGATAATAAAAGTAGTTTTGACAAGGGTTTTGGAAACTGGCACTTTCACACATATATTCCTGGAGGGAATATAAAATGGTATAGTCATTCAAGGCAGCATCTTGTCAATATATATCAAAATCATTAAAACGTGCTTGCCCTTTGACCCAGAAATTCCAATTCTGAGTGTTTATCCTGAGGAAATTATCAGAGATGACAACTAATATTTACTGACAATGGTGTTTAAGCATGATTAGATGACTTTAAGGAAATTTGTGTTTATACAATGGAACACTGTGAAAATATAAAACTGCTGCCTTTAAATCTCATGTCCCCTGATGTGGTTATATCAGCTCCAGGACTAGGCTTGTATATTCAAAGAAAGGAGTTTTTTAAACTTGTTCCTAATACTGCCCACTGGAAACTATTTAAACAAAATCCTGCTGGAAGAGAATAAACAAAAGGCGTTGTAGCTGAGTGGGAAGAAGATTTGAGGGATAGCTTGAGTTTTAAAGGTCAAAGCATATTGATTTAGACAGGAGAAAGTATGTTTAATATATTGTAGAATGGGTTATAAAAACAGATTACAAAATAATGTCTATATTAAGATCCCAATTTTGTAAGATGTGTGTGTATTAAATCTACATTGAGACGTTAACTATGGTTAGTGACCTCGAAGTGGCAGGAAAGAGCTTATCTTTATTTGCAGTATTCCAAAATTTCTTCTGTAACCATGTATTCAGGAAAAAAAAGTGTTATTAAAAATAAGGAGAATCAGCCTTTGTAAAGGTGATTAGAAGCTTTCTGGGCCTTACTTTGCTTCCAGGGCCAGAGCGAAGATGCCAGCAGCCAGAGGTGCAGAGGCCGAGGTGCCTGTGTGCGTCTCCGTGCAGTCATTGTGCAGGTCAGCGCTCGTCTGGATGACGTCAGGAAGGAGAGAAAGGCAGGGAGAACACGTGAGGAGTGTGGGCCTGTCTTGGGGGTTAACTGTACCAAAGGCTGCATCTGCTATGACCAGGAAACTCAGCTGATTCGATTGCCTACTTTCTCCTCTAAACCACAGGCGGATGTTTGCCATCTGCTGATATTTTAGTTCACCCTCTATATGCAACTTCTCTATAATTCTGGCAGCAAGATGCCTTTTCTGGGGATGAAGTACTCCCACTATGAATATTTTCTTTTCTGAGATTCCCAAACGAAATGCTGTCTATAAAAAACAAAGTTTCAAAATCACTATGAATCATGCTGGCCCATTAATCATCAGGTCCATTGTGTTTGGTCTGGCATATTTAGAAATTCTGTCTCATACAAAATTCCCTTTTGCCTTCAGATTGACATTTGGCTGCCTCTTCAGCCCAAGAATATGAAGACATCCTGGCCTTAGCCATTTGAACTACTTGCACAAAAAATGCTTAGTATGTAGTTTGCACTCACTGTTGAACTAGATTTGATACCTGTGAGTTGGTGTCCACATTTACACTTTGAGGAAAACGATGGGTCTTTAAAATGAAAAGTGTGCTGGACTTAGTTCTGGGTTCAAATTCTCTAACTGCTACTTAATAGATTTGTCCTCGGGCAAGTCATTTGGCTCCCCATCTGTAAAATGTGATTTATATTTTCTGACTCATATGCTGAGACTTACCCGAGATGTTCTCTGTGAAAGTAGTTTTACATAATTTTCTTGCAAGTAAGGAATTACCCTGGCTAACTTTAGGGTAATGAAGAGATT
This sequence comes from Pan troglodytes, assembly GCF_028858775.2. Lineage (NCBI taxonomy): Eukaryota > Metazoa > Chordata > Mammalia > Primates > Hominidae > Pan > Pan troglodytes. The sequence continues at coordinate 19,699,679 of NC_072402.2, read as the reverse complement.
GCTGAGATGAAGGGAAGAAACTGAAAAGACTTCCTGTCTGCCTTAAGGACCACGGCGCTGCTGGTTGGGCCAAGGGATTACTAACAAGACACCCACCCAGGCTCCAGCACCGAAGTTCTAGCTCGAGATTTCGATGTGTGGGAGGGAGGTGTAAAAAAATAATTTGTTCTATTATCACCTCCATTGGCTTCCTGCTTGGAGTTGCTGAATTTCTCAAGTTATGATGGCTCTGCTCCTCAGAGGGCTGCGGAAGCAAGGTTGCCCTTTTTACCTGTTGACGCAAGCAAGCCCCCAGAGATGACTATGCTGAGGAAAAGGTTTGCGTAAGAAAAAGGTTATGTTACTGAGACTGTCTCAAATAGAATCCACCAGCTGTCTCTCCTAAGGCTGGCTTTCTTAAGGAGGGAGTTTTATAAAGATAGAAAATCTTTCTTCTGCTTCAGTGCAGGGTACCCAAGATAAGGAACAGTCTGTGAAATGGTGATTCTGAAATGCCCAACAGGCCATTTTCTAAAGGCAGCTCTGGACACCCAGGGAAATGACAACAGCCAGGGGCTCTGAAGACAAGTGGGGCAGATGTCTGATATGCCCCTTTCAAACCCTATAAAATGTGCCTGCCATAAAAACCCCTCGGTAGAATGCCACTGTCTATTCCTTGAGTAGCTGAAGAGATGCGCGTGAGAAGCAGGCTCACACTTCTAAGTTGAGACCACAGCTTTACTGTCTAAACTAGCTTGCAGAAGTGATCCTGTATGACGAAGATGTTCGTGTTGACAATTTTGTTGAGATGCCATTAATAGGAATCTTGCACGCATTCCAAGGTCATTATTATAGGGTTCACCCACCCTCTAATTAGATCATGACCTGCTATTTCACTGAGATAGGATCTATATACTTTAGCTAGTTGGTCCTTTCTGTGTCAGGAGTTAAATTGGGGGCCTTACATTTTTTAAATTAAAAGTGCCTCCCTTTGTTCTCAAAGCCCCTAAATGCCCCTCCATCATCATGCCCTTGAAGGGAAATCCAATAATTGCCCTTGGCCGTCTGACTCATGGAAGCAAAGGCGCAGGCAAGCGTGGGCTGCAGGAGCTCTCTGAGCATACGACCTCCCCGAGCTGCTTACCCAGATGCTGAGCAGTTCACCTCAGGGGACACTGAAACTGCTATTTTCCTGCAGGTCATCCATTCTTAGGAGACATAGCTGGTGTAGACTCTGTATTTTTATCATCTGCTACAGGGCAGACTATATCCCTGCTGTTAAAGGATCAGCAAGTACAAGGGTGATAAAGCCCCTACAACCCTGAAATCTCCTTTAAGGCTGTTTCCAGGGAGGCATCAGACAAGCAGAAAAGACATTTGGAGTCTCCGCTGTGTGTAATGACAGGTTTGGTGGCTTCTCAAGGCTGGGTTTAAAAATGACAGAGGGGAAGATCATCTTGGCAGAAGTGTCATTATCCCTGGAGAGAAAACTTTCTGATGGATGCCAGCCTTTCAAGTGAGTAAGTGTGAGTTTCCCCAACTGAGACATCAAGCTTAAGCGAATCAGTCGTACCAAAGGTCAGTTAGGGGAATCATTTCACATGCATGCCACGCTCTCCTAACTAAGCAGAGAGAATTAGACAAAAGCAACATACGATTCTCTGGTCGGTGTAATCTCCGCTGCTGTAAGAGGTGGCCAGTGTGGAGGAGCACTTCTCAGCGTACCAGGGGGATAGGCCTTGCTGGGAGGCACTGCTGATGGAGATGGTGTAGATGCTGTCTGTGTAGCCATCACAGTCACAATTATCTCCCTGACGCCCCCCGTTTCCCGAAGCCCAGACGAAGATGGACCCCTTCCCCTGTCTCCCCTAAAGGAAAAGCCAGAATGCATATTATCTGTTATCGTCTATTGGGGTCGTTGTTATATCCCAATAAAATCCCCAACGACTACATGTGTGAAATTCTCAGAGACAGCTATTTGGGATCTATTTTCAATTCCAGATCTTTTGGCTTCGATACTGGAAATCTCACAAGGCTGTATATTATAAGCCACTGGACTCTGGCCCTGCCAGTCTCTGGAGCCTCCTGGGGTAGGGCTGAGCACACGCTTTTCTTTCTTATGCAGATTCATAATCTAGCGTTTTGCACTTGCTCATATTTTTCCACCCTTCTCTTAGTTTATGTCACTGCACTTAAATCTTTGAACTTCCTCTCTTTCTTTCTGCTTCAATCTTCTGGCTGACTGATAGAATGACAAAATTAGGAATTATTCAGATCTGCCTTGCAGCTGCATTAAAAGGGACTCTTCAATTGAATGGAACTCGTCAAAGCCGCCCTTTCTGTGATTTTTCAATTTGTGCTCTCCAGAGTTTCTACTTTTGTTTCATCTTGTGGAGCACAAGGCTTTAGAATCTGTGCAAGAATACAGTAAACCCAAGTGACAGAGCAATCCAACCAAGGCACAGGTATTCAACAGGCACGTGCAGAGCAGAAGGCAACACGTTTCTATATTTGAAAAGCATTTCCGCGCTTGGAAGAAGTCTGGGTAGTTTTTTACTAGTGTAAAAACCCAAAAGCAGCAGGAAAATGAGTAAGGAGAAGGAAATGTCCAGAAGCACTTTTAAAATAAATATGCTAAAAGTAATAAATTTCCATTCAACCTCAGACCCAATTAGGGAAAATTCATTTTATTTATTTATGTTTAGTTTTGAGGCAGGGTCTCACTCTGTCACCCAGGCTGGAGAGCAATGCTGCAATCTCAGCTCACTGCTACCTCCGCCTTCTGGGTTCAAGCAATTCTTGTGCCTCAGCCTCTCAAGTAGCTGGGACTATAGGCGTCTAAGTTGAGACCACAGTTTCACTGTCTAAACTAGGTTGCAGAACAGTGCAACCTAGTTACACCTGGCTAATTTTTGTGTTTTTAGTAGAGGTGGGGTTTCTCCATATTGGCCACTCCTGGCCTCAATTGATCTGCCTCCCTTGGCCATCGCGCCTGGCCACAAATAGGGAAAACTTTCTTAAGCCTTAACTCCCATCCCTCTGAAGAATGATTTGGCCCTCTAAGTGCATTTAAAATTGTAAAGGACTTTGTTAAGAAATCCACAACAGTGTTATTCCATGTAACCTAAATGTTCTTTCCTTCTCCTCATATCCAGATGGTCAGGTTTCATTTCATGTGGGTCTGTGTAAAGCATCTTACCTGTTTGACACCATATTCAAAAGCCTTCTGGGCTAGCCGGCCAGGCCCCTCCACAGTTTTCCCATCATCATTGGGGCCCCAGCTTGCACTGTAAATATCCACGTGTCCAGGATTGAATCCAATTGAACTGGCCTCAATAGCATCCGTCACAATGCCATCCAGCATTCTTATGCCTGAGAAACAAAATAAACAAACACACACAAAGGTTGATGTCAGTATGTACATGGACAAAAGCCCAATACTCTTACTATTTGTATTTTTAAAGGATTTTAAGAGTCAAAAACCAGGTAACTACTAGATAGATGTCCCCAATTTCTGTAACCCAGCTACTGACACCACAGAAGGAAGGAACATGTTGCTGCCCCCATAAGCTTTTTTGTCACACTTTAGAGATAATACTATGCACTGTGTAGGCAGCTGTGATTTTTTTTTTTTTTTTTTTTTTTTTTTTTTGGTCCCACTCAAGGCTCTCTTCCCAGCAAAAGCTCTGGGCATTGAGTCTGAAGTGGAGCAGCATCCTTGGATGAGAGGAAGTGGCCGTGATTGTTGTCAATTACAAAATGTTTGCCCTCCCTCCCACCCCAACTAAATGACAGACCAGCTTTCAGAAAGACCCTCCAAGCAGCCCTCTGGTGATGCACCTCCTCATGGCTGTCCCACAAATGGCTGTGGCCCAGTCTACGCCACACAAGGACTCTGGACAGGAAACATGTAGCTTCAAAAGATCTAGTCACAACAGGAAACTAACAAATAGGGAAAGCACTTTTGTTTCTAAGCCCTGATTAAAAATAACCCAGAGGCCATCCTTTCATGTGTTTGCTAAGAAACATTTTCAAGGAACATGCTTCCTATTCTTCTAAATAATCTCAAGGATGAAATCATTGCCATGGATTTCACCCCCAAGGGGAATCATTTTTCATCAGGACAATGTAGGTGCGGCAGCTCTTTGTGCTTTCCAATGGGCTGTCACCCATCATCAGACTTATGAATTCAAGAGCCAGGAAGGCAAAAACAATCTGGACAGATTACAGGCAGCTACCAGGTTATTTCTGGCTTCAGGCTCATAATGCAATAAAGTGCACAGCCTTAGATTTTCACACTTATTTACTATGGAGCAAAGGTAAAATGATATGAAATTGATATGATCAGTGAAAGTTGTATTTGTAAAAAAGAAATTGTTCAAAAATGCATTTAGGGCCAGGCGCAGTGGCTCATGCCTTTAATACCAACACTTTGGGAGGCCGAGGTGGGTGGATCACTTGAGGCCAGGAGTTCAAGACCAGCCTGGCCAACATGGAGAAACCCCATCTTTACTAAAAATACAAAAATTAGTCGGGCATGCTGGCACGCACCTATAATCCCAGCTACTCAGGAGGCTGAGGCACAAGAAATGCTTGAACCCGCGAGGCAGAGGTTGCAGTGAGCTAAGATTGCAACCACTGCACTCCAGCCTGGGCAACAGAGCATGACTCTGTCTCAAAAAAAAAAAAAAATGCATTTAGAAAAAAAATCGGCCAGGTGCGGTGGCTCATGCCTGTAATCCCAGCACTTTGGGAGGCCAAGGCGGGCGGATCACGAGGTCAAGAGATCGAGACCATCCTGGCTAACATGGTGAAACCCTGTCTCCACTAAAAATACAAAAAAAAAAAAAAAAAAAAAAAAAAATTAGCCAGGCGTAGTGGCGGGTGCCTGTAGTCCTAGCTACTCAGAAGGCTGAGGCAGGAGAATGGCGTGAACCCGGGAGGCGGAGCTTGCAGTGAGCCGAGATCGCGCCACTGCACTCCAGCCTGGGTGACAGAGTGAGACTCTGTCTAAAAAAAAAAAAAAAAAAAAAAAAAATCCCAGCTCTGCTCTTACTAGCTGTGGAATCTTGGGCAAGCCAGTTAACCCTCTGTGCCTCAGTTTCTTCAACTGTAAAATAGGGATGATAATAACAGCTCATGTACATTCATGATAGTCTATATGCAGCCACCAATCCACAGGCTTTACATGTATAAACTCATCTAAACCTTACAACCACCATTTGAGGTGGGTGCCGTAATTCTCCTCACTTTATAAATGGAGAGATTGAGGCCAGGGAGGGATAGTGACTTGCTCAAGGCCACATAGCTTGAAACTGGGGAGCCAGAATTTGAACCCTACAAATCTAGCCCCTAAATCTGTTAACCACCAGGATATACTGCCTATATTTGTAGAGTAATTAACTGACATACAATAGGTGCCTAATAAATGAAGATTATTGGTAAAAAATGCATTTGGGGCCAGACCATCAAAGGATGGAGTAATGGAAAACATCAGTAGGCTTGGAATCTTGTGTTTCAGTTCTACACTGCCACAAACTTGCTTTCATTACCTTGAGCAGCTTGCTTCTGATTCTTTCTCTACAAAATGAAGGGATCAGATGATTCTTTCACAAACTATAGCTGTTTTGTTCATTATGACTAAAAGAGTGAATTCTTTTACTAGCTGATTACATAATTTGAGCTTCTCCCTTCATTTTTTTAAAAAATTTACAGAACACTTTGAAGATGTTAGTATCAAAGGAATCGGGAATGACACTTAAAATTCTAAGAGTGCCCTATATTCATGAAAGATGCATTACATGTCACGATGTATATTTATTTGGTTTCTAAAAAGGAATATATAACCAAATGCAAGGTATACTCATGTAGAGTTTAATGGGGTTTTATTGTAATCGAGATGTTCTACAATTGATTCTTTTTGTGATTATGGTTTTTGAAAACCAAACTAAACTTGAAGCTTATAACATAACATGAAAGCCTGAGGTAGGGATAGCATAAAGAGGAGAGACAGTTTTTTTCTTTTCTCTTGGCCCCTGCAGATCCACTTTCCACTCTTCTCCATTAGAACATGGACTGCATCAATGGGCTCTGTCTTCCCATTGGGTTCAGCCAACTGAAGACACCAGCAAGAGGGTGGGAATCAAGAGGAGAATGAGGTGCCTATACCCCTGAATCCCCTTTGCCTAGAAGTGGCTCTGTTGTTGTACTCAAGGCCTATCCAGTGGCTCTCTCCTGTGACCACAGCTTTCCCTCTCTATTTTCTGCTGACTTCTTCCCTTTCCTCCTTGAGGCTAAAGGTGGTAACATCTGCCTACCACTTCTTAGCCCCTTGTTGCTTTTCTCTAATTCTTGTAAATCGTTTCTTTATTAAAATGTCCACAGTTGCCCTAATGCAACTTACCATGTGTTTCCCCATAAGGACACTGATGAAAACAATTAAATTCTATATCCTTGCTATAAAAGATAAAATTTGGCTATTTAATATAATAAGTATGTTTTTTTTTTAATTTTGAAGCTGTTCTTCTCTATAAAGTGAAGAACTTCTACAGAATTGAGAGGCAGGAAAAGTCTTTGCCTAAATTTACCTCCTCCTTCTGTTTCCTTAGCAAGCACTCAATAACAAACCATTCTAAATCAGAACATAGAGAAAATTAGATTTGGTTCAAATGCTATTCAACATTTCCACATTTTTTTTTCCTGCAAAGATGTATAGGCTATATTCAACTATCCATTTTCTAGGAATCCGTATCTATTGACTCGCTGGCAAATCATATTCAGGTCCTGTAGCAACTTTGGCATGGAACTAATTTGTTCCTCCAGTTGTTAAAAAGAAAAGCTCCCCTCCCCCATTTACAATGGGTGATGTAAGCTTCACATTAAAATGCCAAGCTATAGGGACAATCCTCTGTTTTACCTCCAACTTTGGAATTGTATGCAACTCCAACCCCGCATTTGTGATTATTTGCTTGCATGGCAATTTCTCCTGCACATCTGGTCCCGTGTCTGAGGATTGAAAAATAAGAATTATAAAACATACAGAAGAACAAACATTTGTTTTGCATATGAATGAATTAATGGGGCATAGGTATATTAACTTTTTGTCGGCCTTGTTACTGTTTTTGTTTGTTTGTTTGTTTTAAATTAGTATAACATAAAACTTATGTTCAGATGAAGGGCACAAGTATTAGAGACAAAGTATGTGATTTCAAATTCTGGCTTCTGCCATTCACTAAGGGTGTGACCTTGGGTAAGTTACTTGTCTGCAAAGGCTTGGTCACATGACAAATTATATGTAAAACACTTAGAACAGTGGATGGCAGATAGTAAGAACACAGTGAGTGTTAACTATTGATACTATTATAAGAACTCTGACATTCAGAAACAATTTCAGAGAAATGGCTTCTGCTTTGTACTTTTTGGTAGCAAAGTGGCTCCTCACTTTTCTCCCTAGTGACTGCCCTGGATTAGATTATCCTTGATCAGCCTAAGTAGGATATCCTAGAACAAGTGCCCTATTAAGCCCTCCTCCTCTCCTCTAAATATATGCCACACTAAAATGTCTGAAGATTATCTGGTACCAAGAGGAGCTTGAGATATTTGCAAGACATTACCAGCTAATTGGAAAGCCAAGATGCTCCTGAAATCCCAACTGGGGCCAGAAGCCTGAACATGATTGGTTTTGCAGTCAAGCAAAGAGGGTAATTTATGATTTCAGAGTATTTGGAAGAAAAATGCATCTTCAAAACACCAAATTCCACCACTAAAGCATCTATTCTGAAATTCTGAGGATGATAATTGTCTTTTCCCACCACCATCCTGACTCAGGAGGGCCAATAAGCCAAAAGCACATTAATGTGAATTCATTTATTTCGTGATTTTATTCTATTGTGGAAACAACCTGTAATAGTGTGAAGGCTGTTGGTGGCTTGGGGGAGCCTACCAGATATACCAACATAGAGTGAAAGAGAGGAAGGGTTAGCTCGGAGCAATAATGTTGGCCAGTTACATTTCAGTTCTACTATACTGGCCATCTATTAATTCAGCATAGCATGGAATATAAAATTCCTAAATTGACTGGCCATCAAGAAGAATTGTTCGACTTCTCCTTTTCCTAAAGTAGCAAAGATGATTTCCTGGTCTCCTTCCACAACATAAGATTCCTGCTCCTTCATGTTAATCCTGGCTAGGAATTCTAAGTCAGGACAATATAATTATCTTTAATTCAAGATCTTTCCTGATGCAGCAAACACCTGCTTCTTTTATGTATGCTAGCATTTTCCTGTTTGGGGAAGCAGCCCTCCTGACTTTTTGTGATTTTTTTCAATCATGGGGCCCCTCCTCTCAGACAACTTTCAAGGACTGATGTAGATTATAGGGAAGAAACTCCACTCTTTCTTGAGAATTATGAGCTTTAAGTTCCATGTGAGTCATATGGGTCTTGCTCTGCCAGGCAGGATTCTCTTGAAAGTGAAGCCAAGCAGAGGTGAGCAGCACTAGAGATGGAAACAGAGTGCTTGGTGTCCTGAGAACATATTGTTTGAGCTCTTGGATCTTGAAACATCAGAAACTAGAACATCACTTGGGTGAATATTTTTAAAATCCCTTTGTTATTTAATCTTTGAGTTAGGATTCTTTCATTTGCAACTGAAGCTGTCCTGACCACACCATTCTCTGAGAAAAGTGCACACATCTGAACATACAGAAGGCAACTTATGCTTTGTGGATGGATTAACGCTCTTTGCCTTAGTAGAAGGAGTAATTCAGTTGTCATCTCTGAGAAATGTACTTCCAGAAGTCACCACTGCCTTCTTATATATTTCCATCTATACAGGATGGGAGACAGAGCTCAGGTCAGCAAAAGAATCCAGTGCAGGTCTTCAGCCTGAGCCAACAGAATCAATCTGCTGACAGACATCCCCAGGTTTGTGCCTTTGTCCTAAAAAATGATGCAGTGGGACAGCACCTATTATTTATCTCTCCTTGTATATGGACGACTATTCTCTAGTGAGAGCTGCAGGAGGATCATGGTACGAATATGCATTGACATGTTTTCCTCCTCTTATCCTCAGGTTCCACCTCCAAACGTTGAGAGAAAGAAAAGTGTTCCTATGTCATTCTTTATAGGCCGCAGCTCTTTTTCTTTTCTAAGTGAGGTGCTGCGGTAAAAGAACTTTCTATTACCTTAGAACAATGGTAGTAACTGGCATTTAAACAAAATGATTTGTTTAAAAATTATTCCATGAGATAGTTTAAATACTACCCTTATTCTGGTTAAAATATCCTTGTCACATTTGTTATTTAACTAGAAAAACAATCTGTAATTGGTGTTGAAATAATGAATACAGATTTATGCCAGCTTAATGGTAAGCATTACCTGCACTGTTAAGATTTTATTATTTAGTGATTCCTCTTTTGACTTTCAGAGTAGCATTCAAATGTAGCTTCTATTAATCTCATTCACATGGTAATAAAGAACAACAGCAATACTGATAGTTTGAAGAGATAATAACCTTGGAATTGGGGTATAATACCTCTCCAATTGCTGTAAAGGCCAAGACAAAATGGAGCCATTCATTTTCCAAACCTAAGGGCTTTATGTCTGACAACATGCTAGAAGGCAAATCTACTTTTTATTATACCTTCTGATAAATGATAAGGATGCCACCTTTTTGGTTGATAGTCAAGAGGATCCTGAGAGAGAGTTGCTCAGTATGTCATTTCCAAATAGCAGATTCTGAATTGGCTCAGAAAATTGACTTGTCTCTGCTGCTCCCATCGGATGATATTATTCTTGTCATGTTGATTTCTCACTGAAAGAAGGTCTACCTCAGTTACTAAATGAGAAGCTGTGATCATTATCATCATCATCGTCACCACAGCAAACACTTACTTAACTTTTTTGTGTACCAGTGTCCAAGCCATATATATGTGTATGTCCAAGCCAAATATCCTTGTCACACATGTTATTTAAGCCATATATATACATATGCACACATATACATATATGGCTTAAATAACAAGTGTGACAAGAATATTTTAACCAGAATAAGGGTAGTATTTAACTATCTTGTGGAATAATTTTTAAACAATCAATTTGTTTAAATGCCAGATATACAGATATAGATATAGATAAATAATCTACCTCATTAAGTTAGAGGTATTAAATGAGTTTATATGTATATATATATTAAGTGAGATATATATATATATATATAACCTCACTTAAACCCCTAACTCAATGAAGTATTATATATGTTATATAATACTTATTTAATATATATATATATAAACTCACTTAATACCTCTCTCTCTCTCTTTCTCCCTCTCTCTCTCTCCCTATATATATATATACTCACTTAATACCTCTAACTCAAGGAAGTAGAGATTCTTTTTCAAAAGATGATAAAACTTAAACACAAAGAAGTTAAATAATTTGCTCAAGATCACCCAACTACTAAGTGGCAGATCTAAAATTTGACCTAAATTTGGCTCCCAAGTCTGCTCTTAACTGTTGGGCTATGACATGCTCTCTCAATGCTGTGTGGAAGATTCACAGCAGGCTATGATCTGGAAGCTCAGGGCTTTCAGGCACAAAACAAATAGCATTATATGGGCTGCTTCCCTGGGGCCTTTGCAGCTAACTCCCTGAGTCAGGGAAATTATATTTTATTTTAATTATTATATTCATATATATAAAACAACTATTATAAATGCTGTGCTGTGAGATCCCCTTTGTTTTGAGGAAGGTCTGAGTGTTCCATCTCCTGACTGGAAAAACTCCAGAGAATGTCATTTCATCAAGAATTCGCCCACTACGCAGCCATCGTACAAGTTATCACCCACACTGGATCCTGGGGCCAGACCCAGGATCTGCCTGGAAGGACCGTATACTGCCTAGGAAGGAGCCAGTGCCTCCATCTAAGTCTCCTCAAGTGTCTGGGAACAGATTTCCCGTAGTCTTAACCAAGGGGGTGGAATGAAAGTTGTTTCTACTCCACTCTAAGAAGGCTTATTATTCCAAGTCCTTATTACCCATTTCCTCAGGAAGTTCATTTAAGAAACATAGGGAGAAGGTACGTTGTCACCCAGTTTAGGGGAAGAAAATGGAATAGAGGCAGAGAGAGGTAAGTGATTTCCCCAAGGTCACCCTCTACTCTGGGAATTGGCAAAGCCATAACTACATTGCAAGGCTGTGCCCCAAAAGAGTAGATGTCCTTACTGGTCCTGCATTATCCTGCTTCAGACATATAGCAAAAAGTTTGTCTGAGGGTCTGCTGTAAGCTCTCGAGACACTCCCACTTTGCTCCAAAGGTACCCTTGCCAGTGGTTCCTATTGTATTTTTACTGGAATGTTTTCACCTCTAAGGGATATTTGCGGTTAACCCCTTTACTCACCCTCAAAGAAATAAATGGTACTGAAAGAAGTCATATCCCAGAACTATCCACAAGCCTCCCATTCTCCCCAAGGAAGAAATAAACACCCAGAAGTTGAGGCCAAGTCCATGTACCCCAGCCTCCCATCCTGGGGTTTGTTGGCTGTCTGGAGGGAAGACAATCCAAAGAAAGAAATAACTTTAGATCAATATTACTGCACCAGCCACTTGGGAGTTCTGAGGGAGAATAAGGAAGGGAGGGAGGGAGGGAGGGAGGAAGGAAGAGAGGGAGAGAGAGAGAGAAAGAGAGAGAGAGAGAGAGACAGAGACAGACTTGTCTGACCCAAGTTGGGTAACAGTCCAAGAGACAGAGCCATCCAGAGAGAATAAAGAAGCACTTCATGTGACATATACCAAGAGCTATTAGATGCTTGGCTTTTTCCATCCTCACTTGTAGCAACAAGCCCTAATTTTGACCTTGGCTTTGATCATTTTGGTGCAAGTCTCTTCTGTGTAGAGAAAATGAAGAGGAAAGTTTGAATGTCTCCTTGATGTCTGTGAGAACATCGGTATGAACAAAGATGGTCTCTCCCATGGGCATGGACACTTTGAGGGTCCACATGCCTAGAGGGTGAAGTTTCTTTGGGGCTAGGAGAGAAGTTGAAAGTCTCTTGCCTCTGGGTCTTTCTTTCACCTCTCACTTTAGAAGATCTTGCTCTTGGCCTCTGTGGCTCTTGGCCTCTCTCACCATAATGTGGCTTCAAGGGACAGAGAGTTAATCTGGGAGTCGGGTGCTGTCTCCTCTCTCTTTCCTATGGCCTTATAGCAGCAGGAACTCTGGAGGAGACTTCCGGCTGGCTCAATGCCCTGGAGACTGTGTTGGATTCAGGGGCCAGACCTCAGAGGCATTTCTCTTGTCTGGAGTTTGGCCATGCTCTTCTGAGAGAACTGGTGAGGGTGACTGTAGCCACCGTCGGAAGTTGTGGGCATTGTTCATATCCATTTCTTTACATATATTTCTTTTCATGACTAACATAAAGCATGTTGCTAAGAGTAAAAGATTCATAGAGGAATTGAGGGGAGGGATGGCTCAAAGTGTGTACTCTTTATGTCTCAAACATTCTTTCTAAAGCTACAACAGTTCAGTAACATTTGAGAGGAGAATTTCATAATGTAAGAAGTTTAATGAAAATATGGTTCTATAAACCAAAGGGAATATAAAAATAGAAACTTTGGTTTCTGTTTTAAAAGCAACACAATATTGTGGTATGGATGTTGTGCATTAACATTTCCTGAGCACTGAAATGTGGATGAAATGTATGGTATAATTTTCTCAAACAAGATAAAAGCATTGTAAAGTACTTTATTTCACACAAATGCATATTTACTCACTTATTCTCGTTTGTGGGATCGTATCGGGGAAATGGATCATGGTCATTATCATTAAAATCATAGCTAGCCTCTGGATCCTAAAGAGACAACAAAATATAACACTGTGGCAGCATTAAAAAAAAAAAAAAAAAAGCATCACTTCCCAAGCCTCTTACCCTATGCCTTCCCATCCTGGCTGATAGCTCAAAAGCCTGCATTTTAGAGTTTCTGGCCGAGTCACTGAATATTTATTTTACCCACAAACCAGGCAGAGACAGAACACAGACAGAACACAGCCAGGTGAGCCAGCATTCAATTCTCAGTGAATGTTACCAAGCCTATGGTTCACAGGCACTCATGGGATATTGGAGTTGGAAGGAATTAGTTTACTTAGTTCAGTCATCTCAGTTTTCAGATGAGAAAACTGAGGCCCAGAGAAGTTAAATGACTTCCCTAAGGCCATAAAGCTAGTTAGTGACACTTTGACACTCATCTCTCTTATGAATATAGGTGCAAAGAAGTGGCTGAGGGTGGGACTCAGGTCCATGGTGCTCTCCTTCAGCCTCCCAGGCACACTAAATAAACATGTAATTTAATTTGAGAGAGGGTGCTTGAAATTCAAGACAAGCTTCCAGGTTCCACTCCCTTTTCCAACCCAATAGCTACACTTAAACTCCTCCTGCATACCCTTACTGTTACTTTTCAATGCTTTCTGTATATTTCAATCATTCCTAATTTCTACTCTGTGCTACTATTTTTCCTTCTTTTTTCCTTGGCTCTTTAGCTTGGTGTTATAGCTGGGGAATGTTTGATAGGTGGAAAGGATGAGAGAAAAACAAGGGATAATCTTAAAGATGAAACACCAGCCTCCTGATCTAAAGACCTAAGATATATGATGGTGTTCATATTATATTATAAACTTAATAAACAATGAAGCAAATTGTTTTTATTTATTTATTTTCCCATTTCTAGAGAACTTTTCCTTTCTCAGCTTGGCATAGGTGCATTGTGTGGTATTCACTTTGGATTTGCATGGAAGGAATCACATTCATATAATTTTACAATGTCAGGGATATAGACTCATAAAAGAGGTGAGGAGAGAAACTGTGACAATGATCTCAGGCAAGGGGCTTGATTTGATTACTTTAATGCCCCAAACACTGAGCAACTCAAAGTCATCAGATTTTGGTAACTTAATTGGTGTAGGCACTGCCCCTTCTTCTCCCAACACATATACTTTTGTACAATTTTTGATCCCACTGAATTATTTCAATGCCCACTGGTACAAAATAAATTCATATAAGCTAGTGGGAAGTGGGAGAAGGGACATAACCTTGGCCCATAATCCCAGGGACTGACACCAGAGCAGCATCCCCTTGAAAAGAAGGAAAGCCCTAACTGTGTGTCTGCACAGACAGCTCCCTAAGTCACAGTCATGAGAAGGCACACACTTACATAGTTGGCATAAATGTCCGTGTGATTCCACTCCAAACCATCATCCAGTACGGTGATAACAACTCCTTTGCCCGTAATGCCTTTTTGCCAAACAGGTATCACATGAAGGTCCAGCTTGGGCAGGGCTGCCGTCATCCTGGTATCTTGCTGGTAAAGAAAAACAATGAAGCATTGATAAAATCATCATTTGCTTGCTACAAAATGGGCACTTCAGTTCCAACCTGGAGACCCATCTTTCTTTTTCCTTGGGTCACTCTACTCTTTAGAAGAAGCCAATTCAGTGAAATGAGAAAACAAAGTCGAGAGTAAGGCCAAATGAACCCCCAGAGTGCTGCTCTTCTCCCGATTGTCCCAAATGGACATCACTTGAAAAGATGAATCACCTGTGCTCCTTCTCTTTGAACTACATGGCTTTGAAGAATTTTATCCCTAAATTTCTTTCATTTATAATAACATGCTCAACCCTTTCATCTATGGAAGCTCTATTTGATAGTCGATGTTTTCATCTCCCCCCAAATCCTGATTCTCCATTGCCACATTGAGCTCTCATTATATTGCCTGGTGCATAGTCGTTCATGAATGTTTTAGAATTTTTCTTCTAAAGGAAAAAGCAGAACCTGGAATGCTCAGGAGACTGTGATTGCCTCAGGAATTGCAATGTGATTGCCTATTTTTAAGTATGAGTGATTTAGGGGGTAAGTGTCTGTGAGAGGAGATTCAGGGTTTTCCTTTTAAAATACATTTTCTGATAGTCAGAGTGTGGGACTGTACAGGAGATAAGTACAGGGTAGCAAGGGAACACAGATATAAGCACATTTCTAAGCATGTGAGACAGAGACAGTAAAAGAATGCCAGGTACCCGGTGAAAGGGTCAATAAGAAATCTATAAATAACCACAATCAAAAGTGTCAGCGAAGGAGCTGCCCTCTTGCTTTTGTGCCCTCCTCCCCATAAAGAGGTTGGGGGGTGGGGTGACAAGTATTTGCCAGGCTGCTATGAAGCTGAATCACAGGAGGCTGGAACTGTACACAGATTGTTGGCCAAAGTCAGAGAAGAAGGCCTCTATGTCAGTTGCAGGAACAATTTTAGACTGTAGTTGTTAAGAGTATGGACTCTGGAGTCGTGAATTATAGTCCCACCACTAGCAGCCATGGATTTTGGCAAATTATTCTACTTTCCAATATCTCTGTTTTTCCATCTGTTAAATGGGCATAATTACTATTTCTACAACACAGACAATCATGAGAACAAAATGAATTAATTCATATCAAACATTTTAGAATAGTGTTTGTCACACAGGAAATGCACAAGTGTTAACTGATAAGTCTCTTCTGCTGCAATGAGCAAATACTTAAGATAGTGGCAAGAGGTCAGGTGCGGTGGCTCATGCCTGTAATCCCAGCACTTTGGGAGGCTGAGGCGGGTGGATCACCTGAGGTCAGGAGTTCGAGACCAGCCTGACCAATGTGACAAAACCCCATCTCTATTAAAAATACAAAAATTAGCTGGGCATGGTGGCGGGCATCTGTAATCCAAGCTACTCCAGAGGCTGAGGCAGGAGAATCGCTTGAAGCCAGGAGACAGAGGTTGCAGTGAGCTGAGATCATGCCATTGCACTCCAGCCTGGGCAACAAGAGCAAAACTCTGTCAAAAAAAAAAAGAAAGATAGAAAGAAAGAAAGAAAGAAAGAAAGGGAAAGAAAGAAAAGAAAGAAAGAAAGAGAAAGAAAGAAAAGAAAGAAAGAAAGAAAATGTAGGGTCAAGAGAAACTGATCCCCTTTTCTATCCCTTATGCAACAAGAGTATGTAAGTCTTAGCTTGTGTTTTTCAAGAGAAATAATCTTTTATAAAATTCTCAACAACAAGTCCTTCTATTAGCCTATACTACTACCATACAGACGTAACATTAAACAGAAGAGAGGACACCCTGCAGGTAGACAGCAACACTTAACAATTTCTCCGCTCAAGGATTTGGTAACTATCTTAAAGGTAGAATGGTTTGCAAGTCTAGACATTTGCAATGGACTTTTCTTGTGTTCCTTCTTTTAACCTCTTTCAGAGATTCTCATCTGTGTCATATAAGAATTGTCATTCAGGGTTGTATATGCCAAATTATGTTCACCATACTCTGTGAGTGCTTTAAAGGGTTCTAAAGAATAACTTTAACCAAATGAGATTTTTGCCGTAAGTACTGTTTTTGGAAACCCTAACCTGCGAGATATTATTTTTCTGCATTTATCCCAAATAAACTTAAGAAGACAAAAAATACAACCTATTTTTTTCACAGCAGCTAAAGATATCTGTTTCCAACATCCTTACTCAGCAAAACAGAAGAGGCAGATCAAGAAGGTCCCATCAGCCCTAATCTCCAGACAATATAGCTCCCTATGAAATTCTCCATCATAAAAAAAAAAAATCCATGTTGCAAATGTAACAACGTAAAGAAGCCAGGTCCCAGGTCCCACCCACACAGTCCTTCTGTAGGTACTTACCAAGTACCATTGCTGATTCCACATGGGATCATTGAAGAGATTTAGTGCTGAGTCCCTTAGAGCTGAACGTTTACTTCTTTCTTTTTCATACTGTTGTTCAGCCCATATCACCTACAAGGATTTTTATAGCAAGAAAATCAAAAGTCAAATATCTACCTCTGTATACTTCCTCTAACTATCGCCAGTACCCTTCCCATCAGAGTTCAGGCAGCTCTGCAATATTTTCATTTGACTACAGATTAAACTGGCACCTCAGTGGGAAGAAGGGATTGCCCACTGGGGAGATGAATATTTCCTCTATTACAGTAAAGTGCACCTTTAGGGGGAGGAGAAGCATTCAGTGAAATGATAATTCCCTAAATTATTTACATTGTGGTTACAGTGGAAGCAAAAGTTCAGTCTGCTTTCATCAGCAAATGGACCATAATACTCATTTTTATATTGAGGTTTCAGGGCTCCATGGCTGAAAATTTGTCTGCTTTTATGGATCGAGTCAACAAGCCAAGAGACTGCTGTTATAATGCTTTTATAGATTAATTTCTCTGTCTTTACATACAACAGGTAGAAATTGCAAATATTTTATAAAGTAAGAATGGTGCTATATCCATGCAAATTTGAAACTCCCTCCCCTGTGCTTCGACCTCTGCTTAAAAGTATTTAATATGAGACACAGATCCTGGGTGATGAATGAGCACTACTGACCACGCACACTTACCATTAATTCAGTCTCATGTATTATGCAAAGAGATCTGACAATACGAAAATTACCTGCCCCATATTTACAGCATAATCCTATTATACTTGAAGCCCTGAGAGAGTGAGGGGCTGCCTTGTAGTTATATTCATTATGAGATAATTCTATACTCTCATTTTTCTTGGCAACATGACTATTTCCTACCCCAAACACATCTTTTCTGCTGTATGCATGATGACAATTCAGTGTGTGGTGGAATATTGTTAATGTGAGAGTACTCATGAATCAGCTCCAAAAATAAAAACCGAAAAATAATTTGCAACTGAAGGATAAAACCATCCACTAAGACTGCCCTCAATTTTCAATTAAAAATATACTGCAAACCTATTAAAAATAATGGGAAGAACCTGAAAGCTAGAAATTAGTCACTATGATTTATTTTTAAAGTGCTTGTATTTTCAAGCTTAATTGTTTTGGCTTAAAATACCTCAATGCTTGGAATGCTGCCTATCATCTGAGTTGATCTCTGGAAGCTGACTGCTAGGGAATAAGTACTAATCTTTGAGGTAGAGGGTCACTTACACTTGGAGATTTTATTAACAGACTTGTAAAGATAGACTATTGCTGCATTTCACAGGGCTGATTTGAAAGAATATTATCCTCCATCAAAAAAGAGCAATAAAATGAAAACCAAGAGCAATTTTTTAGAAATGGGATATAAGAGGAGGCACTCTGCCATCTGATCAGATAAACATCCAATTGTAGAAAACAGTTTTATGATTAATGTCATTAACTCAGAATCATGTATTAATCTCTAGAAGAGCAGACTGAATGGTATAGAGGAAAATTGGTAGTGTCTTTCTATTATGCATTATAGGTATCATGTACTTAATTATAAATAATACTTTTGATCTGGAAAGAGCATTGAAGATCATCTAATTCAACCTTCCAATGCAAGTTTCTATGGTTCCAGAATGTTTCCTAAAATAAAATTATTCTTGGGCTAATTTTTTACAAAGTTATACCTGTGCTGGAGAATGAATTCTTAGCTTTTTTTCATAATGTCTTGAGATTCCACCCCTCCCCCGCCAAATCAGCTATCAAGGGGATGTATAAAGAGTAGAATGGGCCATCTTCATTGTCATGAGATACTTTGAGTAAGAACAACAGTTAGGTATGCTCTATTCTGTCCAATTTTCTCCTATGAAAATGAGAAGGCAGGTCAGTTTGAGTTCTATGTGCATTAATGGGCATGCAGTTTGGGCATGCATTTAGGCAAAGAAGGAAATCTCTCTTCTGCTTAGCCCGGGGACTAAGCCTAGCCAGAGTGCTATAAGTTATTCTGCTTTTCAGAGCCCACACACGATGAGCCCTCTCCCTTGAAGTGAGTAAGGGAAGACCTCAGTGGACAAGAAACTTCTGTAATAAGGTCCAGGGCCTCTGATTTGGTCTCCCACATCAAGCAATAACTTGACAAAAAAGAGCTAGCAGTGGGTGTAGATGAGCTATAGGGTCACTGTCCGTGGTCCTAATACAGCATTGTCAGGATGTTGTTGTTTCTTTTACATTCGAACACTGGTGACCCAGGCCATTCCCATTCCCCACCCTCATAATTTGTCTTTTTCTTCTTCTTTTAAAAATTCTATCAGTTTCAGAATGAATAAAAGGGCAAATTATCTTACAGTCCTCATGAATTTCATCTACTTTCAACAGTTCTATCACCTTTCTGTCACATAGATATATATTTTCCCCCTGGGAAGTTGAAAGGATGTTTTTAATCCTCTCACCAAGAGGATCTCTCATTCTAATTCTCCAGGGTGTCCTAGGTAACAAAAATTATGTACACAGATATCAGGCGAATCAGGATAAATTTCTTCCAGTATGGCATTTCTTTGAGAAAAGGCAACACTGTATGAAAATTACAATACTCCCAACATAGTAAACATTTTCTAATATGTTTGTTGACCTTGAAAATAGACTTCAAAATCAATAGGTACATTAGCTATCTATTCAAACTGCCTCTACCTTATTTACCTATATTTATTTCTGCTGTAACCTAATCATTGAACCAAGATACAAACTAGGATGAAAAGAGATCAGATGGTTTGAATCCAACAATAGATTACTTATGGAAACATTTGCCTCATGAAGACATGGATTTACAGTTCTCTCATAAACACTAGCTCCTTATACAGCAAAACCAAATAGAAATAATAGACTTTTTTTTCAGTTATACTGAAATGTTATTGAAAGTAAGGCCCATGTATTTCTTTGAGCCCACATTGGTATTAAAGTGTTTGGTACATAATAGGTACCTAATAAAACGTTGTTGATTGACTGTATTGTCAAACATTTTTATTAGTGCTGCCCTCTCATTTTAAATATTCACTTTCATGCTCTTAGACTGAATTTGTGAGTGTACATATAAAATTAACTTTAGATATATATGTAATTATATAATTAAACTGCGTATATATGTGTAAAATTAACTTTGGCTCAACCAATTCAACCCAATCTTGTTATTATTATGTGCCATTATAATTTTATGGAAAGAAATTAGAAATAATACAGATAAACAATCTTGGTCACAATAAAAAAGAACCACATTTGCAAAATGCTTCTGTTTTTATTAGAAATCATAAAGAAAGCAGATAAGTTAGAGTATTGGTTTGAAGACAAATGTACAACACTTACACGATCATCATCAGATAATCTCTTAGTGATATGAAAGGCACTCCTTCGAGACCTTCTGGGGTGGTTTTTATGTTTGAATAAGTAGTGATTTTCAAGTGAACCAATCTATAAAAGGAAAGAAGTAAAATAAATATCCACGTTCCCAAACAAGTATATATGGACTAGTTTAAAACTCAGCTAACTTAGAGATAGGCAACTTTTATTAAGCCCATTCCTGGTATCTGAAATTAATATTTTTTTTCTTTTTTTAAACTTTTAAGTTCCGCAGTACAAGTACAGGTTTGTTACACAGGTAAACTTGTGTCACGGGGTATTTTTGTACAGATTATTTCATCACCCAGGTATTAAGCCAAATACCCATTAGTTATTTTTTTCTGATCCCTTCTCTTCTCCCACCCTCCACCGTCCAAAAGGCCCCAGTATATGTTGTTCCCCTCTATGTATTTACGTGTTCTCATCATTTAGCTCTCACTTATGAGTGAGAACATGCAGTATTTGGTTTTCTGTTCCTGTGTTAGTTTGCCAACAATAATGGCCTCCAGCTCCATCCACATTCTTCATGAAGAAGGCACTGATAGAGGTCTTAAGATGACCCTCAGAATATTATTGCTTTAGTTCACAGTATATTCATTAGCTCACAGTAGGAGGCTAGTGATGCTTCTATTTTACACACATTGGAGGAAATACATGTTTTTCATGTGTGACAATATCATATTAAAATGCTCATTTAATCAAATATATCTGTTCAAAGAACAATTATTTGTGGTAAGCAGGCAAACACCTGGGATACTATCTATGGTCAGTGCCACTTTCCACTAAAATAAATTATCGTTGTTATAAAATGTAGCCATTTAATTCATAGTGATAAATTGCTATTAGCCACTATTAGTGATCGTTTGATTTTCCACTAATTCAAGGCTTTCAGAAAAGAACATGCTACATTTAGGGCAGTTGTCCCACTTTAGAGGGTGTATACTTCTCCGGGTATCTATTGACACCTTTGGTTCATTTAGGACTATATTCATTATTCTTTTGAGCTAGTCTCCCTTTACTCAGTACTAAATTTGAGGCTACCAAATCCTCTAGGTAACCCTGCATTTTTAAAATTAAGAAACAAACAATTGGCAACAGTATATTACAGAAGAAACGTGTTCTTTAAATTGGTGATTCTCATCGCCCAGAGAATTTTAAAATAGAGAAGCTTAGGCCCTGCTCCAAGCCTGAATCTCAGTGAATCTTCCTATAAGCTGTGGATGGAACTGGGTAGAGAAATCAGCAGCCGCAGAAAAAGATCACCAGTGCTTAGCTCTGTTTTCTCTGCTGTCAACTGGTTTTTCTTCTTGTCACTACCTTAATCCAAGCTTTATCCTGAGGCAATAAGGTACCCAATATAGTAATGCTAAATTAGTGTAATTTTAGTAATATTAAACAAAAAGAGAAATAAGCAGAACCAGGAACGTGCTATCAGCCTTCTACAAAGAATTATTATTCTAATAAAATAATTTTGTTGTTTGTTTTAAAACTTTTGTTAGTAATGCCATTTTAACTAAAAATGGATAGAGGAAAGATAGTATTGTAAATCATATATAAATATAGATGGTTTTCCCCCACTATTTGTTAATGCTTTTGTGACTATGCTATCCCTTACCCAAAGATCCTCCCAAGAATGATGATGTATTGTTTTTTACTATTAAGATTTATGTTTATTTATTTTGAAAAGCAGTTTTCACATTGAATGGTCTAGGTTTAGATGCATGCCTAGAGCTAACAGGTGGGAAAAAGAAAGGAGATTTAGTTTTTGCTGTCTTCCCCAGTCTCCTCCTACCAGTGCTATTTAGCCTTTCAGTAGCTGCTCAAGGAATACACAATTAAATCCCCAGTGTCCACCCCCATAGGTCATACATGATTTGTATGATGTCCACAGTACCCACCAGCACAATTTCATCTGCTACTCATACCCTCTTTGGGTCTCAAAAATTCCTAATAATTGCGTGCAATTCCCAGACTTACTACTAAACTATATTATGTCTCACTGTTTTCCCACAAGCTGTTTTCTATGCCTAGACTGTCTTCTCCGATCTCATTACGTTCTCCTGGCAACCTCTGACTCCTCTTCCCGGAGCAAATGTTTTCTCCTTTGGGCAGTTTTCATTCACCCCTCCCAAATTCCCTACTACTTTCATTCCTTCAACCAATGAATATTGAGACTTCAAGTACAACTTCTATTATTACACAAATTACAATCAGTTGCAATCATTTATCTCTAAGCTAGTCTCCTCTAGATTCTTGATTACTTGAGAGCGTTTCTTTCCCTCCTCTTATTCCTCAGCCCCTAACACGGAGCCTGGCACGAGGGCAAGGGCTGGCCAAAAGCAAAAGACTCATCTGCTACTGGGACACCAGGAAGCCAATCTGCATTGATTTTCTTTCGGGCATTTCAAAGACAATTTGGTTTATAAAGTTGGGAATGAAGCCTCTAGCAAGAGCAAGCGAATTCCCCAGAGGGTTCGGTCTACAGAATCGCCAACGCCCCCGCCGATTACTCATCCGTGACTCCAGCGGCGTCTCAACCACCACCTCCAGAAAAAACGCGCCAAAATGTTTTACAACTGCCTCCTCCCACGCTTCAATGCAGACCAACTTCCCAAGCAGGGGGCGAGGGCTTGATTCTGAGCCAAGGAAAGGAAAGCTCTAGACTAGAAGTCACACTCCCTAGGGTCCCCTCGGAATCGCTCAGCTATAAGCAGTCTCCCACTTAATGTCTTGACGCCCACCCACCTCCAACCAGCTACCTATCGACCAAGCCTTCACTTGGACAGGCAACAATAAGCTGAAATTCCCGGGAAAACGATTACGTACTTGGCTGAAGAACAAGAAAGAAATAGATCCCTTCCCCATAGTCAGTTCGGCATCTCGACCCTGCAGTGGGACTGGCCGGGCAAAGTTATGAAGCTTGGACTTTATAAGTTCCCAGTGAAAAGCCGGAGCTCCCTAGAGAGTCGCGGGGATAGATGGTCCCGTGTCTTTCACCCACCATTTCTCCCCCCAGCTTCCCAGGCTACTCCGCGGCCTCCCAACCTCCCGGTCGCGAGTCCCAGCAGCTGGCACTCTTCCAATGCCCTGGGCGTGCCCTTACAGGCTGCCAGGGCGGACAGCCCCAAGCCTGCTTAGCCCCTTGCATCAGTACTTGGATCTGATGCTGCCATATTGAAAAGAAGGCAACAGCCGGCTCCTGACGCAGACCGCCTCAGTCCCGGGGGATGGAGCGCACTGCTTCTCCCGGGGGCACTTGGTTGGTAAGAGCTTGAGTGTATCTCAAGTTCCCTGAACAAGCGTGGAGGGATTTTTCTTCCAAACCGCGCGGGAACGGATTTCAATTCTAGAGCGGCCAACAGTAAGCATAAGCCCTACCCAGCTGCAGCGGCTTCCTTCTGCTTGGCTGCGCCCAGCCCAAACAGTAAATAATGCAAGCTTTCTCTCTCTCCAAGCGCGACAGGGGCGAGGGCTGGAGCAGCTCCTTGCTCTTTGCTACTCTGGGCTCTGGAGAGTGCAACCTGGGGCTCCCACTTGGAAGACCGCGCTCCAGTCCCGCCAGTCCCCTGGGGCCCCAGAAAGTTTCTTGAAAGTGGAAACTCTTACCTGACCCAAAAGGTCATAGCCCAGCTCCTCGGCGATGGCCGAGGCTGCTTCCGGGCCCCCGGGGATCTCCGCTGCCCATTCATTGACAAATTGCCTTTTCGCTTTTGCACTGTTCAGTGCACACCAAGCGCAAAACAGGACGAAAGCAGTGCACTGCAGACTCCAGGCTCTTCGCTCCATGGCTCACTCACTCGCTTGAACACGAGTGGGAAGGGAAGAGGAAAAAGAAGCAAGATAGGAGAAAAGCCAGACAGACTCCCCCTTCCCACCCTCGGGCTCTGGACCACTCCTGGCTCCTGGTTGCTCTGCGAAGAGCTAGGAGGCGCGCGAGGAGAGGCTGGGCGGCGGCGAGCGCTCAGTGAAGCGCTTCGGTCTCCAGGCTGAGTGGAGCCCCAGCCCTTCCCAGCCAGAATGGAAATGAGTGTTTACACGTCAAATCGACGAAAGCCATCTCTTGACGTCAGATCTACCTGGACTAAGATCTGAATGGTATTCCCGGCGGGGCGGAGAAGCGGCTAAAATAAGCAGCCAGGGATTAGGAAAAGGAAGGAACTGTTTGCTGGGATCAGTTAAGTCTGCTCCTTGTCTGCCCATAAATTCTGTACCGTGAGAAACATTTTCACTTTTCAAAGAGAAGTGCCCCACTTGAACATAGCTACCAAGAATCAAAGGCTGGGAGTGCTTTCCCTCCCTTCCATCCATTTTCTCTGTATTTACTTTATTATCTCATGTGTGTGGCGGGGAGGGGGGAGGCTATAGGATTCTTATAATGGCCCTTTGGGTATCAGCACCTGCTATGAAGAACAAGGCTCTTAGGTCTTTCAAAGAGAGAGGCTAGGAGAGTAAGGAGAAGAAGGGAAGCTACCACTGCCCCAATTCTGTTCTAAATTGTCTGAGAAAATGAGCATGTCTATGTTAAAGCAATACTTTTAAAAATGAATTTTTAACCATTCAAGCCACCTTAGTTTACAAGTTTACTTCCCTCCTCCCCTTTGTTTCTCAACCTCAGTAAAACAATATCAGTAGTTATACTCCGATATTGCAAAGCCAGCGCCACCACCACCTTTTAGGGTGTTTATCAGTAAAATGATTAATCGTGTGATTTAAAAAAAAAACATATTTTTAAGAATTCGTCAACAAGGGGATCTAGGATCCCAAAAGCTGTTGTGTTGATTCAGGGAGGGAAAGAGCAGTTTTTATTTACCTCGACTTTCCATCGTGCCTCAGTAGAGCTCTTCACTTTGGTGCTGAACTGGAGCTGTGCCATTACTTTCCCATAAAATGCACAATGCCTCTTTGTGGAAAAATGGTTTCCTGTGGGAGGAGAGCAAGCAAACATCTAAATGAATTCTCCACCCCTCACCCTAGGGAAGTGAGTTCAGTCTCCCATGGTGGAGCCTATTCGAACCCTGAGGGATTGAACCTGGCGGGAGATACCAGTGCCTAGTATTCAGCACCGAGGTCTGGACAGCGACACATGCAGGACTGCCGCAGGAGCTGCTCTCCTGAGCACCAAAGACCTCCACCCTTCTGCAGCTGGCCAGCACCAAGCTGTTTTCCTTTTGATATGTGCACTTCCCTCTTTTGAACAGCAAAATAGGAAATTGGCCGCAGCGGGGAGTGTGGTTAGGTTCATGATCGTGACAACTTGTGTCCAGCTCTTGGGAACGTGTTGGACTCAGGCCAAAAGTAAAATCGCCGGGAGGTGGAATTGAGAGAGTATGCTGCACCTGGGAAGTTTTTTTTCTTTTCTTTTCTTTCTTTCTTTTTTTTTTTAAAGCCAACCGCCCGAGGGCGCGATCTATGCTGTAGAAATAGAAGAAAGGGGAGAAGGTTGGAAAGAAAGCATATGAACAAGTGGAGAAAGGAAGCAAGAGATATTCCTTACAAGAAGCAAATGAGACAAGACTTGGTGGAGGATCAGGCTCTGTAGTGCTACTTTTTCATTTGCCTCCACGTTTGCAGAAATGTGCACTACATAATTTCTTTAAACATAAAGCATCTTTACAAAATCAAATGCCAATGTTAATAAGCCATGTGACATGGTTAAGTGTTTTACAATAATGTAACTCACATGAGATGAAATGGAATGGGCTCTGATTGATAGCTTTGTTGTCTGTTCTGTAAATCCACATGTGTGAATATTGATGGCTGGGTAAGCTGTCTTCTTTTCCCTTCACACCTCGGCCTGAGTTGTGGCCTCAAGCTCTCAAGGGTGTTTCATTCTCACAGCAGACAGACACTAACTGTGCACTAGCAAGGCAAGAGAAGCCCAGGGCAAATGTTTTATAATGGTAGATGTGTCAGAGGAGGAACATATTTGTTCCTTTCTTATTATTGTTCAAGTAAATCAGTTTGGCAGAGTGTTGGCAATAGGGTCCGTGTCTCTCTCATTAATGAGGCATTTGTCTTAAATGGAGCACCATATAAGCCTGGAATAAACATTTGGTTTATATACCTAACAGGGCAAAGTAAACTCTCACAAAAAGAAGATAATATCCTCATCCACACAATACAGATATCAGTAAGTTAATCTGCTATTGTCTGATTTTTATCCTATGAACCTCTTTGCCAGAACTTCTGGCATGCAGAAGAAATAAATTTCTGCCAAGACTAGAGGTGCAAGTAGATTTAGAATCCATTTTAACTTTTTGTTTCAAGGGCTAGTCCTACCCTGATTTGTAGATCATGGTAGTGACCTCCAGGCCCATCAGTGTTATATTTCGTATTATAAATTGGAAGAGCCAATTATCACCCTTAAGTTGGTTTTAATAGCATTTGATTCATGTGATTAATTTATATAGAAAACCGGATACTCCAGAAATTAAGAGGACGTGTTTCCATTATAAGTTATCAAGTGATTGCCATGCCTTTCATGATGCTCACAACTGCCCAGTGATGCAGCTAAGCATTCATTAAGGTTTCTTGGAGAGTAAAAGAAGCTATTAAGAGCAGGAAGTAAGAATATGCTCAAAGGAGATCTATAGATCACCATATCTCTTTAGTCTTAGGAAACAAATGTTTTAAACATTTTGTTACTACGAAATAAAACATATACCCTTGGGCATACTAAACAATGTACCCAATATTTATCACAAAGTGGACACAGTGTAACCATTTGGGCCAAGAAAAACATTTCTAGACCCACAGAATAACAGAATAATATTCCTAGATCTTCAAGAGATGTTAAAGAATGGGTAAGGAAATAACGTAGGCTTAACATTTTCCAGTTATCGTGTAGACTTGCCTGTTTGCTATGGGTAACATTAACTGCCCCTTAACTCAAAGGTGTAACAAATTAGTCTGTAATTAAACTAGAAGATTTTTGGTAGCAGAACACATTATAGGGGCAAACCTACCTATAGCAGTGTTTTCCAACATAGAAAATAACAATATTTGTGTGGCACACTGGGGTAAACTGGAGGAAATTTGAAGACATCTGTATGGAGCTGGGTGAAGAAATTCATAACATTTTCTTTACATGATACAATTATGATAACAAAATAAAATATAACATTTTGGGCAATACATTAAATTGCATATTAATAACTTTAAATTGAGAAATCTGAATATGCTTTCACCAATATAAGTTTTTATCTGAAGTTTTATGCTTAAAAAGGCTATATATCATTTCTAATTAAAACATTTTAATGACAAATGATCTTTTTATATTCTTAATAGCTGCTGTCAATGAAACTTTTTGCAAAATTCTATTTTAAATAATAGAGCAGTCTTTTTATTTTCTTGACATATTTATCATTGGAGTTTTATATGAAAATGCATATAGATTCAGAATCCATCTAAATTTTACAGGTCAAGTATGACAAAATAATATTGAAATTGTAAATTGGAAAATACACACACCTTTTAGAGAAGTTACCATCTACCAACTTTACCACAAATTGAGAAAAGTATCTAGTATACACAAAGACTGATATTGGGGTTACCACTTAAAGATACACCTGCCAGAAGTCCCTGAATTACTTTCTCTTGATATCTCCTCCCGTGACCAAATTTTGGTGGGTGTGCTATGCTAATTAAGTACTTAGAGTATGAACTCCTCCAGCAGATCCACAGACACTTTTCACATGATGGAAATAGACATGCTTGCAGCAGGTTGCTGAAGTAAATACAGCATCAAGGTGGTGGATACGACTTGGTTGAGTTCCAAGAGCTCAGCAACAAGCTACTCACCTGGCCTTCCCAAGTGATTAGAGACCAAATATCTTGAGGGACATCTTTAATTCTACTGGTTGGGATGCTCTGACCTATAGAAATGGAAGTAAAAGAGTAAAAAAAGCAAAGTCTATACACTGCAAAGGCTTTGAGGTGGATGAATAATTATGAAGGATTTTTGCTGAATGAACTAGATAAACACAAAATCTTGAATTTAATGTAGAATTGAATTGAATTATTAAAATGGAAGCAGTGAGTGCCATAAATTCCACTTGCTAGAAATAATTGATCTTTTCTAATGAAAATGGATAATTAAATGTGGCCATATACAAGTATTTAGGTTCTTTCTTTAACAGGTTCTTTTAAAATATGCATTTACTGAGTAAGTTTCAGAGCATCCCTGCTTCTGCTTGCAGGCAATGCTCTTGCTTCCTCTATGCTCTCAAACATTGCCATTTTCGTATTAAAATCTCAGTGCATAACTGCTGTCTCTGCTCCTGAAGTATGTCTTTCTATGAGAATTATAGACTTTAGTGTTGAAAAGTGACCTTGAATATTATACAGCTCCTTGCTTCTCAAAGTCTTGTCCACATACCAGCATTATAGGCATCACTTGGAAGCTTGTTAGAAATGCAGACCCTCAGCCCCCACCCCAGAACTACTGAATCAGAATCTGCATTGTTAATGAGTCCGTAGTGATTCATACGCAATTAAAGTTTGAGACACACTGATCTACTTAACATGCCTGGTATACATGACACTCCTCTGTGATATTTTTTAACAAGTTGTTAGGCAATTCCTGGTCTCCCAAAGCAACCCATTCTTTGGTTTGGATTGGCTGAAATGGTTACAAAGTCCTTCCTTATAATGATATTATAAAACCTTTCCTCATTACTACCTCCAGTCAAGCATGCTAATTTTGCCCTCTAGTACCACACTGACAAGTCTCAATCTCTTTTATACATGATAGCAATTCATACTTCGAAGGCAGACTGTTATATCTTGCCTAACTTTTTTCTGCTCTAGGTTAAACATCCCCAACCTTTTTAACACTTTGGCATTCTGCTTGCTATTGTCCGGATAGGGTCTTTCAACAGAATTTTTTAAATGTGGCACCCAGAATAGAATATAGTATAGTTGGCCAACTAAAAAAAGATAATTTATTTTTCCAACTTTTTATTTTGAAATAACTTTATATTTACAGAAAATTAAGAAAAAACAGTACACAAAACTTGTGTATACCGTTCATGCAGCTTTCCCAGGGGTTTACATCTTGTGTAACCATATTACTATTAGCTAAACCAAAGCATTAACATTGATACAATATTCTTAACTCATTTATAGACCTTTATATTTTTCCAACTGTTCTATTAGTATATCTTCTTTTATGGTCCAGTATTCAATTAAGACTCCCTATTGCATTTGGTTATTATGTCTCCTCCAAACTGGGATATTTTATCTTTGTCTCTCACAACCTTAAAACTTTTGAGGAGTACTATTCAGTTATTTTATATTATGGTCCTTAATTTTGGTTTGTCTGGTGTTTTCTAATGATTAGGCTGGGATTAAACATTTGTAGGAATAAGTGATGTTTTGTCATTTTCATTGACTTGTATCAGGAGGTACATGGTGTCCATATGTCTAATTACTAGTGATGTTATCTCTGATCAATTGGTTAAGATGGTATCATATCAACCAGATTTCTCCACTGTAAAGTTACTATTTGAAAAATAATATTTCGGTGTAAAAATTATTGACAAACTCATGATGCAGAGAGCCATAATGTAGTAATACTCTCCAAATTTATATTTTTGGAGAAAATGAAAATAATTTTACTTTCATAGACATTTATGTTTGTGATATTCATAACTTCTCATTCCACATGTCAGGAGATTTTTCTGTGAGATTAAGTGAAATAATCCATTTAAGATACTTAGCAGAAGGGTGAGGACAGAGAAATCGCTTCGTTTACTACTATTATTAATGCTATTAACCTATCACTTTCCACTTAATATACTGATATATTTCCATGTCAATAACTGTTCACTGGCATAATTTATAATGGTTGCATAGCTTTCCATTAAATGTGTTAAGTATACTTCAACTTATCAAGTAACGGGAGACACTTAGAGTGTATCTATTTGTTTGGCTACTATACTTTCAGGTAAAGTTGGTTGATTAAATATATGTGTCTCCTTTCATGTCCCACTAAAACCCCTCAAAAACTACAAAGAAGGGATTTTTTTAAGGACATAAACTTATGAAATGGGGAGAACAGGAGTGGAAGCAATCACAAAAAATTATGAAAGCAAAAAAGCAACTAATTTAGCAGACCCAAGAAAATAAAATGTTAATCCAGCAGCAAGGAAAGCCAAGAACTAACCCTTTCTATGCCTCAGAATTCCCCATGACTTAGGAATTAGCAGGCACCAAATAACTTGACATTAGGATGCAAATAGGTTGGAACATAAAAAAAGATTGCTTTAAAGTCTGTTTCAAAAGCAATCTTCCCCAGCTTCCCTCATCACTCTTTATTGCAGAAAACTATTCCTTTGTCACCCAGCAAAGAGACTGAGGGTGTTTTCCCCAGAGACATCAGGCACAGTTAAAGGTGGAGGCTTCACACCCCCGAACCAACTGTAAGAAATTGGTCACCTCGGGGTTGCTTTCTAGCAGGTGCCACTGAGGGATAAATAATAATGGACTGATCCTAACTTCCCCTTTGTTTCTTACCTCCCTCCAGTGAACACAGGGATTAATCTGCTTGTTGTTTAAAATAATATAATCCTTGAAGCTGTTGTAAACAAGTAGAGGAAAGAAGACCTTCAACAATTGTCCCTAATTATGGTTAGAAGAGGGACCAATCCTGATCCCAGTTATGACAGGCAAAAAATTGTACAATCAGTAAAACTGAAAGAGAAAACAAAGGTACTAAAGCAGAAGTGGCCCACGGCACATTACTTTAAAAGTTCTAAATAAGCTTCTGACACTGAAACTCAGGAAATAGCTAACAAAAATCTGGTTTTCTGGCTTCTCTTTATAAACTAGAAAATGTTAGTCTGGAAACAGTGACCCCTACAATTCTCAGACACTGAGACAAAGTATGAATTTCTGCAATTATGTTTATCCCACCTTTTTTTTTTCTTATAATGGAGTTCAGAAATCCTTAACTCTATAAGGGGAAAATAGCAGAGAGAATTGAGGGTTTGGAGCTTCTCTCTTATGCCTGCCTTATTCCACTCAGTTATGGTATCTGCATGTCTCCTGTGAGCATCCGTGTCTCTAGCTCTTTCCTTGGACCCTGCTGTAGACTTGTACCTCTACTGTTCAGACCTAGCCACGCTGCAGCTGTAGCTGTTTACTCACAGCAAGAGAGAGAGGCTAAGACCAGCAAGCCCAGTGGGTACCCCAACTCAAGCAAACATGTATTGGCCAGGTCTGAGTTGTTACATGCCAAGGAGAGGAGCAGGTAGCAAAAGTTTCTTCTAAGCCCATGGACTTGGGAAAGTGATGGACTTGTGGGTGGGGGAGGTGGGTAGGATAAATGGCAGCAGGGTGAGGGGGTCCGTTTAAGGCTACTCAAGTTCTTCTGACTCTCCAGTCAGAATTACTCAATAATTTAGGGTAGGGCCATACATACACATGGGGGAAATGTCAGGGTTTGGCGTTAAGAAAGCTAGGAAAGAAATAGGTATGGGAAAGTATTTCATGGGTGCAATGGTTGATGATCCAGCGTCTACTTTCCTAGTGCTCTACAGCTGGAAAAGGCAGAGGCAATGGCTTTAATTTTATTTGCAAGGCTAGTTAAGAGTCGATGGAAGAACTGACACTATTTGATAAACTGTGCCCAAACTCTGGATGAACACTATTTCAAAGAGCATTAAGCACAGATATAAGAGCAGACTCAAAACAGACCACCTGGATTTGATTCTCAGCTCTGCCACTTATTAGCTGGGAACATCCAGACACATTTTGAACATGTCTTTGCTTTGGTTTCCTCATTTACGGAATGAGGGTATAATAGTAATTTACCTGTTGAAGTTATTATACATAACATACTTACAACATTGTCTGGTACAAGTAAATGATAGTTATTTTTATTGAGAAAATAGCACCCTAGTTACATAATAGTTTCTTACACAAGTTTGTCAAATTCTGGAGTAGGGAGGCATCTTGGACAGAGAGATGATTTCAAAGTGTAAAACTGACTAGCTCTGGCACTCAATTCTCACCTCTCTTTCTCCCTTTTTTCCTACTCACTAATTTTTGGTGTGTTCCCCTTCCTCTTTTTTTTCTTTCTCTCATAATTCTATACATTCCCAATTGACTTTTCCCATAAGCCCGTTGAGAGAGCCAGAGCAAGTTTTATTAACTCCAGTTCACTAAAATGCAGGCAAATGAAGTAGTTTATCCACGGCTCACAGGGTGAACTTCATACATCTGACTTGAGAACCTGATCCTTCCTCTTGGAGCAATTTGCTTCTGATTTCTTGGTGGAGAATCAGTAGCGATGGGTTTAAGGGCTCTGGGAAGACTAGAAAGTTGCCCTCTCTAAACACATTTATTGAAAGTGGCACCTTAGAAAAGAAGGGACTATGTAAACTCAGTATTATTAAGTATGCTGGAAAAGTATAAAGTATGAAGAAAGCAGGCATTAGTACGTTTGACATTCAACATCAGTAGAGGTCAGATCATGAGGCACACAGAGAAAATAGTCAAAAGGGGCACTTTTTTATAATGTGCTTGCTACTCCACCTTGCCCACCTCCTGGTATTAGAAATAGCCTTTCTGTGATTATGCCTATGGGTGATTGAGTAGTAACACAATGACTTCATTTCCATTTCCCAGCTTCCTGTGGGAAGGTTTGGATCCAGCCTACAAGAGCCATGATTGTAGGAGTATAATGATAACTGATGTTTATACAGTACTTTACAATTTTCACAAGGATTTCCATCTATTGGCTTCTCACTACACCATTATTACCATTCCCACTTCACAGGCAAGTAAACTGAGTCACAGGTAAGCAAGGCTAACACAGTTTGCATAGATAATCTCACAGAGCTAACACCAGAACTCAGGTCTGTAGTGCTTCTACCTTCCACTTATGTGGAATGGTTTGATGTTTAATATTTTAAGCAGGTAAGTATTTGAGTCCTCTCTACCCCTTACCAGCACTGTTACCTGGAATAGCTCCTGAATCTTCAGCTTCCTCATGAAACAGAGGAAATAATACTATTTATGAGATTTGAATGGACTAAATTATGTAAAGCACTGAGAACATGGCTTAGCCCATAGTAAGTACTCAATAAAATCTAGCTGTCATTATGATTGGTCTGTCTTCTGCCATTTTCTTTGCTTTGCATTGAAGAGAACTGTCCATGATTTTAGATTACACTCAGAAGCCCTATGTTTCTAGGTTTATGTTATCCTAAAATATTATTACCATTTGTTGCTTTGGTAAGACTAGGAACTTCGAAACTACGTGAGTTAAATGGACAGTATCCCTGGCATTAATGCCCAACGTATTGTAGGACAATCATTTTCAAATGGTTTACTATGCATAATACTTACGTGGATTAAGTATCAAGGTAGTTTAAAATGCAGCTTCCTAAGCATCGCTCCTCCCATTCTGATTCTGGAATGGCCTGAGGCCTAGGAATCTACAAACTTCTACAGGTACCCTTGGAGGTCGTAAGGAGTGCTGTGAAAAGCCTTAACTGGCATTGGCCCTTACCCTACCACTGCTGCTGCTGTTGCTGCTGCTTCACTTTCTTCTTCTCCTCTTCTTCCTCCTGATCTACCTCCCGCTTCTTTTTCTCCACTTCCTCCTCTTCCTTCTTTATTATTGTCATCACCATCATTCTCTTCATTCTCTTTGTCTTCCCCTCCATTTCTTCTCATTCTTTTCTTTTTTCTCCTTCTTCTTTTTGTAACCATTTCTAATAGACTACTGGAGGTTATTTTCCACTGTTAGGGTAGCTCTATTATTATCTCTTCAGAGAAAATGCCACTGAACCTGGGGGAAAAAAACAGAGTAATGACTCAATGAAAATATGTTTATACATAACTTCCCAGGAGCCAATTAGGAAGATAATCATTAGGTTCAGGTGATCCTTTGCTCATGCATACATCTGTAAGGCTCTGGCCCTCTCACCAAGAGTAAAATAGCCCATTCTTGTTTCCAGAGCTTATTAATGCTGGATTCAAATATAATGCCCTGAAAGTATATTTTAAAACCTTTCCTATGAAGATGCATAACTAGACACAGGATCATTATTCTTACAATCCAATAAAACTTATGTATATCAATCTTTTGCTTCAAGCCAGCCAGGCACTCCAAGAACAATGTTAACAGTTTCTACATCCTGCCCCAACACCCAACCTATTACATCTAGATTCTGGGAACCTAGTCAAGAAAGCCACATGCCAATTATGAAGCTACTTAAACTAATCAATTGTGATCACCAATTTGGATACTATATCTGTATAGCTTCAAAGAAAGTATATGTTTTGTAATCACCGAATTTAAAAAGTATAAATAGGCATTGAAGTAACTTTATCAGTGGTTATCGATTATTGCTGCACTTAGTATCTTGAAAACAACACTGATGTCCTGGCCCTAAGCCCACAGATTGTGATTTAATTGGTGTGGCATGGGTCACACCAGGTGATTCTATTGGGCATCATTGATATACATGAATCAAATTTATTTAACAATTGCCTACGCTGTATATCCTTCTGCAAGTCACGGACAGAGATTAACCCTAGAAGTAAAATGAAGCAGAGAATTTTAAGAATACTTTAGTCTCAACTACATGTATATTTTAGGGAAAGTGAAATATTAGTCTAGCATTTCTTCTTAACTATCTCAATTCTCTATTTCATGTTGCTAGGGTATACTTGATCTTGTCAAAATATTTCCAGCATCTAATAACACATAGAACCTTAAGGGCATTCCAAATGAATCACAGCAATATAAGAAATGAAGGAAAAAGCAAATTAAGTTTGGTCAACAATTTCTTTTGGTTGAATCAGAGATGTCACAGAAGCAGCCACAGGGGTTGAGAGTCCACCCCACCTTGCCCCTTATGGAGCTTGTAAAGACTAACTGGACTGACTCACATAAAGGGGCATTCTTTGCACTAGTCTGTGAGTCTAGGTTATGCCTTCACTTCTCATCAAAAATAGGTGCATTGAGATCGTGACTTGCTAATAAGCCTCATGTAACAGATTTTTCACTGTATTGGTGATGGAAGTAAGACTCATTTAATTTAGTGTTTGAGAACTTGCTACCTGCCTTGATGTTCTGACACTTAAAGTTTTACTGTTTTCTATGTTTTGATGTTTAAAGAACTTTATAAATTGAATTATTCTCTCATTTTATCTCAAGCTGTACAATTTGCTGGTTTCTGTAATTTTAAATATCCTCTTTCCTTCAAATATTACCACCAAATCATTGTCTATAACAGATAAAAATTATTCTTTATCTTATTTACATTTTTTCTTTATGCCAAAATTTCTGAAAATTTTTTCTCAACTAGAATTATTTTCTCCATCATGTTGTTAATTTCTAAAATATCATTTTTATTTTATAAATGTTCCTTTTAA
The DNA here is from genome assembly GCF_028858775.2 of Pan troglodytes. Taxonomy (NCBI): domain Eukaryota; kingdom Metazoa; phylum Chordata; class Mammalia; order Primates; family Hominidae; genus Pan; species Pan troglodytes. The sequence goes on along the minus strand of NC_072402.2, from coordinate 19,664,197 downwards.
TTTCTTCCTGTTCTTTTCTCATGGTTATAATATCTTCTCATGTCTGAGAATATTAACGCTAGGGGGTTTTATTTGTTTGCTTGTTTTGTTTTATTTATTTTTTTATTTTTTGCTTTTTTTCCTGCAAAAATAAGGTAACCACTTTGGTGTTTTTTCCCCTATGGTTCAGTCCCTTTTCTCATGGTAAAGACATTCCTCAAATTTCCAGTTATCCATGTTGCTAGATCACATTTGAGAGCGAGAAAAGAAAATCCGTAATCATTTAAATGGGAACTGGCAACTGTGAGTTTTGCTGCAGGATGGCCTGGCCAGATAGAAGAGTTGAGAAAACCTCAATGCCAGAGTCTTTAAGTCTTTGCTCTTGGGTTAGTTGGATTCCAGAGAGAAGACTCCCTGACCTGCAATCTTCAGCAAAAAGGGCCAGCCACCAGAGGAAAAGGACAAGAACCCTGAGGACTGCACTCACTGTGCCTCACTTAGTTCTGTGTTTCAGTGTGAAGCCTCCACACTTAACTGTGCCTGGTGTCTCTGGGGAAAACACCTTCAGTCTCTTTGCTGGGTGACAAAGGGATGGTTTTCTGGCAATAAAAAGTGATGAGAGAAGCTGGGGAAGATTGCTTCTGAAATAGACCTTTAAGCAATCTTTTTTATTTTCCCATCTATTTTCATCCCAATTTCAAGCTGTTTGGTGCCTGCCAATTCCTAAGTCATGGAGAATTCTGAGGCATAGAAAGAGTTAGTTCTTGGCTTTCCCTGCTGCTGGATTAACATTTCATTTTCTTGGGTCTGCTAAATTATTTGCTTTTTTGCTTTCATAATTTTTTGTGATTGCTTCCACTCCTGTTCTCCCCATTTCATAAGTTTATGTCCATAAAAAAATCCCTTCTCTGAGTTTTTGAGGGGTTTTAGTGGGGCATGAAAGGAGACACATATATTTAATCAACCAACTTTACCTGAAAGTATAGTAGCCAAACAAATAGATACACTCTAAGTGTCTCCCGTTACTTGATAAGTTGAAGTATACTTAACACATTTAATGGAAAGCTATGCAACCATTATAAATTATGCCAGTGAACAGTTATTGACATGGAAATATATCAGTATATTAAGTGGAAAGTGATAGGTTAATAGCATTAATAATAGTAGTAAACGAAGCGATTTCTCTGTCCTCACCCTTCTGCTAAGTACCTTAAATGGATTATTTCACTTAATCTCACATAAAAATTCTATAAAGAAGCTACTGTTATTGTCCATTTTATAGATGGGGAAACTGGGGTTTAGAGATTAAGCAATTTGCCCAAGGTCACAGTGTTATTGGCCCAGATTTGAGAAGACTATCACTGAACTCTAAATAAAAGAAATAGAACTTACAGGCAGCAATGAATTCTGTTCATAAGCTGTATCAAGCATCAAACGGGTAAGAGAACAACATTGACAAGGATGCATTTGACCAAGCATGGGCTCTGGTGTTCTCCTACTTCTTCGCAGAGATGAGACAGTGGTCAGCAGCTTGTGCAAGTGAGATATCTGACAGGTCTTTAGAGGCCCACAAGAGTGGTCAGGCTTACTTTCTTTCCTGCTTTTCAGGCCGTTTCATTGCCCAGAGATAACTTATTCTACCATGTAAGGTAATAATTCTCCTAGTCAGTAAGCCTGACATCCGGGTCTTTGTCTGGGTTCTGGGTCTGGAGATTCTTATTGTAACACACTGATGTGATTTAACTTTATTGTGAGCCTGAATTTTGGGAATTTTCCATTTATATGCATTTAGTGGTTCTCTATAGACAGGTCTGCCACAGCCTGTTTTATACAGTTAATAAGCAAAGTTTGAGGGATATCATTCAATTCATGTAAAATAAAAGGAAACGTTTTTCTGTAACCCGTATAAAATTCTTTTTGAAATTTCAAAAAGTGTGCATCTAGCTGTCCTTAGGATGTGTGTTAGAGTAGCAGACAGTGTTATCGGTTTCACTGTTCTTGCGGTCTGCCCTTTACAGCCTAATGTCCATGATAAAAACATTTACCAATGCCCATGGAGGAAGGAAACTCTTCCTTTTCTTTCTAAAGAAACACCTTGGCCATTGGTCCCCAAAATGAGCATATATACAGACTTAACGATGGTAAATTCAAAACATGCAGAGTGAGACTGGTTGAAGATTAAAAAATAAAGGCAATGTGGTGAAATCCCATCTCTACACAAAATATAAAATTTAGCTGGGCATGGTGGTGTGTACCTGTGGTCCCAGCTACTACACAGGCTGAGGTGGGAGGATGGCATTAAGGCCAGGAGTTCAAGGCAGTAGTGAGCTATGAAAGAAAGAAAAAGAAAGGCTTTATGTAGCAACTTTATCTTCTTGCTCTGCAGAAAAGAACTGGACTCATTGCCCAGACACATAATGGGTCCCTTTTGAATGTATTCTAGACCTCCATGGGCAGTCATCTGAAATGGTTCCTGTTTTTCTAACTTTACCTCTCTTTTCCTCTTCATACAGTTTCTTCATAGATTTTAAAAAATCTTATCTCTTCTCTCAGTGTTCCACTCTTCTATTTTGGGAGCATGCCATGGCTTACTCTGGAATTTTTAAGTTCCCAGTCAGGTCTTGTCCTGTAAATTTCCTCAGTCTTGTGCATTTTTTGCAGATCACTGGCATTCTTTTTTCTGCTGTTTTTGATGCTGGGTTCTGAACAAAAAGAAGCCCAATGTCCATCCCATGGTATGTGTGAATCTGGGTAAACCCGGGGGTAATGGAGGTGAAGTGTTCTACTTAGAACTGCAAAATAATCTTTTTCTTTTGAGGCAGGGTCTTACTCTGGCACCCAGGCTGGAGTGCAGTGGCGGATCTGGGCTCACTGCAGCCTCGACCTCCAGGACTCAAGCAATCCTCACACTTCAGCCTGCTGAGTAGCTGGGACCATAGGCATGTGCCACCACTCCTGGCTAATTTTGTTTATTTTTTGTAGAGACGGGGTCTCTCTATGTTACCCAGGCTGTTCTCAAACTCCTCAGCTCAAGCTCAGACTTCCAAATGATATAGTGACTCTCTTTAAAGTGCTGCGATTACAGGCATCAGCCACCATGCACAGCTGCCAAATAATTTTTAGTGTACCAAAAAAAAAAAAAAAATCACAGAACTCCGTAGATTACCCTTCTGAGAAAACCCCTCATTTGGTCTACATAAGAATCCTATACTCTTATTGTTAATATAACTTGACTTTATTGTGGTACAAGAACTATTTTTTCATAACCGTGTATTACATTGCAAACTGCTCTACCATTAACATGGCTTTAAGGGATATCATGGCCAATTGTGTCTCTGTAATTTTGGGGCTTTTTTCTGTGTTTGCAGAAAGGAGGGATTGGACAGCCCCATCACTTGTATGTTTGTGGCAAGATGAAATTTTGAGATATTAACCAGGGTTCCCCAAGCTCCTTTCCTACTCAGTCAGCAGCAGGAATTGCTTCAGAGAGGATGCAGGGTTTTAAGCCAAGAACACAAAAGGAAAATAAGCAGTCAGTGCTCAGCTTTTGAATCTCTAAAAATAAAATTTAAATCTCACTGTGGAGATGGAAATCTATAAAGTCAAGGTCATTGATATTCAAGATCCAGTTTCTTTTGAGCAGCAAGAAGCCCAGCCCAAAGGAAGTCAGGCATAAGGTTTGTGCCATAAGCAATGGAATGGAAAGAGAATAGATGAAGAGTCAGGCTGCCGTATCCTAGAGACTGGATAAAGGTTGCCTGGGCTAGAAAAAAAGAGTTACCTTGAAGAAAAAGCATCTGTGGAATATGAGCATGCCACTTCAGTTTCTGTCCTCATCAGACCAACATCTAGAGAAGAAAGAGGGTGACTGAGCTTCCTGTCGTTTGGGGGATTTGGGAGGAAAGGTAGGATCCTAAGTACTCAACAAACAGAAAATCACAAGCACTGGCCAATTAGAAGAGATGCCCAATTCATCCAAATGATCATTCTGGTGCATGTTGGTTAAATTACAGACCTGGAGAGGGCATGAATGCCTGGCTCCCATCAGAGAATTCAGTGTGGCAGCACTCTTGGATAGGTGCTGCACAGCATGGTGGCAAAGGAGGAATTAAACAAAATGAGCCCAGGCGTAAGAAGCCATGAGACACAGCTTTGAGTTTCTCTCAGACTTGCAAGTGATACAGTGACAGCTGAAAGCATGCAGGCCCTAGGGGACTTGGATGTGGCTGAGAGAGCACCAGTGGACTTGAGGAAGCTTAAACCCATGTTAGGACCTCAGGCAGTAGCAGAAGTCATGGGCATAAGGACCAATTTCCAGAGGCTAGGAAGTTAAATAGCAGCTGATGCCAGCAGAAGGCACAGAATAGCCACTGACTACATATACCCAGCACACACACGTGTGCACACACACTCATCCACATACCCATCCACACACTCACACACATCCACACACGTGCCTGCATGAGCCCTCTGTGGAATTTAAATGTTACTCACGGGCAGAAAATAGACAAGGGCAGAACCCTAAAATTGCCTGAGTTTAAAATGAAAATGACTGAGGAATAATTTGACTGGGTTTACTTGGGAACACTTGGTCAAAGCTTCTGATTTTAGAAGGAAACATGAGTTACAATAAAAATTACATTTATTTATAGAAAAGTAAAGTATATGTTACCCCTTGGATGTCTACTCAAGCATGTGGGAGTTGGGTGTATGTAAAATATATCACATATATTTTTAATATATGTGATATCAGCTGAGGTGCCCTGTCAGTGACATTCTAATTAAATTGGCTCTAATGCTGTCCACTGTGTGTTGAAACCCCATGTCCACTCTGATCTTTATGGAAAACATAAGAAGTAAAAACCTGCCCTGCTAGAACAGCTCTGTCTTACATCAGTGATTTTCAAACATTTTGAGTGCTGGAGACATCATTCTGGATGGAACTCTCATAAGTTAAAAAAAAAAAAAAAGATAAAACCAGGGCCATTCTGGCTGCGCAGAGATGAGGGACAAGAATCAGTTCAGGGCATCTGTCTGGAATATTTTTATGCAACTGAAATGCCCTTATAAAGAAAGGCATTTTGAAAGCTACTGCTCATTGCTATCCTAGGTGAATTCCAGAAAGCGTATTAACATGTCTGGGGGCTATAAATCTTAAAGCCTTAGGTTTGACTCCAAATGGAACAGGAAATCTATGCATAAAATATTTCTAATTATGTCCCTTGAGGTTTTGAGGCTAAGTGTTTGTGATGCTAGATTTAAAGGATAAGTGAAAACAAGTGACCAAATGTTTTGCTCTGGCATTTGAAGACCATCCTGTCAGCTATCCAAAAAGCAACTTGCTATATTTCATTCATTCATTCATTCATTCATTCACTCAACAAATGTATATCGCGCTTTTATCAAGTACTAAGCGCTGTGCTAGCTGCAATGGAAACAGTTTCCGTGCCCCCTATTGACTGTTATAGCTTTACATGAATTCTTTGAACTATAATGTTTCTGCTGCTTGCTGCCTTTTCAGAACAGAACAAACTGAATGTTTGAATGTATTTCTGTTAGTGTGCAAACTCTTGAAGCTCTTGGTGGGTTTAGTCACTTCCAGGAAGATCAATACAGACACTCTAAATATCTAGAGCATGCCCAGGTTTACCATATTCACGTAAGGGAGGAGTCTGGTCTAGTATACTGGACCGTAAACATCATATCACTGATCAAAAAATGTAGTCAAGCAGAGCTCTTCAAAGGCATTTCTATTTGCTGCCTAACTGGATCATATGCCATTTAAAAAATGCAACCATTCCCCAGACCTAAACTCCCTGGATAAATTGTGAAGAAAAATAGTATCTTTAAAAATACTTAGTGCTTTATTTATTTAGTTTATACACCTAGTTAGATCAATTACTTCTGCTAGGCTTATTATGAAAAGCAACAATCCTCTGCCCTCCCCAGCCTGCCCCATATCCAGCTTCTCCAAGACAATCATCCCACTTTCATAGCTTTCAGCATTTTGCCTCCATATCTCTAAATAATATCATTTTCCTTTTTCTTGATAGTTTTTAGTTTTAGGCATTATGTAGTCTAAAAGCCTCTCTCTCCTTAACCACCAATGCAGTCTTGCCATCCACAGTAACTTATGCCCCTTCATAGTTATATCACAATTCTGCATAGACGCATACTCAGTGTTCACATCAGGGGTCCCCAACCCTAAGACCATGGAACAGTAAAGGTCCGTGACCTGTTAGGAACCAGGTGAGCTGCCAGTAAGGTGAGGTGCCAGTAAGCAAGCATGCCCACCTGAGCTCCGCCTCCTACTGCACATGCGAGGAATCTGGGTTTCATGCTCTTATGAGAATCTAATGTCTGATGATCTGAGATGGAAAAATTTCATTCTGAAACCATCCCCCAACCCTGCACACCATCCAAGGAAAAATTGTCTTCCATGAAATCAGTCCCTGGTGCCAAAAATATTGGGAACCGCTGGTTTACATGATTAGGCTATGTAAAGCCTATTCACTCCTGAGGTATATAATTGACTATGATTGCTTTTTTCTTCTTAAATACTTTGCTATGTGTATTTTTGCTTAGTTTTCTATGCATTTCTCACCAATTCAACCCTAAATTCTCAGCCATTTGTCCAATCTTCTCTCACTATGTTCAAATGCGTTATGTAATCCATCAATGCCATCTTCCTGGGAACATTTTCCACAGCCTGCTGGCCTGGACTGTTTGGACAGGACTCTCTTTATGTCTGTTGCACCTTGGTATGAGAACCCTTCACCATCATCAAGGATTCTCTTACCACTCTCTTAAGATGGATTCAATATTCTGGACCCTATATCCCCTGCCATCTTGGTATTTTCCCTTGTTTTTATGGAGCACTTTTTAAAGTAGATTCCTGAGAAACAGTGTATGTCTGAAAATGCCTGAAATGTACCCCCATATTTGATTTCTCAAAGAACTAAAAATAGAATTACCCTTTGATCCAGCAATCCACTACTGGGTATCTCCCCAAAGGAAAAGAAATCATTTTTATCAAATGCACTTGTATGTTCATCACAGAGCTATTTACAACAGCAAAGTCATGGATTCCACCTAAGTGCCCATCAAGAGATGACGACTGGATTTTAAAAATGTGATATCTATCTATCTATATATCCGTATCTGGAGATAGATATATAGATCATGGAACACTACTCAGCCAAAAAAAAAAATAAAATTATGTCTTTTGCAGCAACATGGGTAGAACTGGACATCATTATTCTTAGTGAAATGACTCAGAAGCAGAAAGTTCAAAACCTCATGTTCTCACAAGTGGGAGCTAAACAATGGGTACACACAGACATACAGAATGAAATAACAGACACTGGAGACTCCAAAAGGTGGGAGGGTGAAAAGGAGGTGAGGGTTGAAATACTACCTATTGGGTACAATGTACATTATTCGGGTGATGGATATTCTAAAAGCCCAGACTTCACTACCAGGCAATATATCTATGTAACACAACTGCACGTGTCCCCCTAAACCCATATAAATAAATAAATAATCCTCATATTTAATTAAGGGATAGGCTAGATATGCAATTCCACATCAGAAATATAATTTTCCCTGAATAATTGCAAACATTGCTCCAATGCCTTAATGCTGACAAATTTTTTGTTGAGAAGTTCATGACTATCTTCTGTATTTTCTTTCTGAAGGCTTTTTAAAAATTAAAAAATGCACTCCTAACATTCTGAAATTTCACAATCATGAGCCTCAGCACAGGTCTATTTTCATCCTCTGTGCCAGACATTTAGGGTATCTTTCAATCTGGAAGCTCATTTTTATTTCTGAGTCCCAGGTAGCTAATCTTAGCAGTCACTCAATAAATGATGATTGAATCAGACTAAACTGAATAAGAGTTCATATAAAGAAAATTCCCTCCTCCTGGGATGTCCTGCTTCTACAGCATCTTCATAAAGTGACATTCTGCCCATCCACCAAGATCTGACTTATGCCCTCCTCGATTCCTCCAATCTTTCCTTGCAGCACTTAATTGCACCTACCATTTGCTCCTGTGATATCTGTTTAATTGCTTATATGAATTCTACGTAATCTTAGACTGTACACTCCTGGAGGGCAGACACCTAGTCTTACACATCTTTGTGTACTGTCTACCACCTCCATACTACTTCCAAGAATCTAACCCAGGGCTTAGCACTATGCAGTTCTTAATAAATGTCTGTTGAATGAATAAATAAATAAGTAAAGTAATACATAAAAGAAATTAGAAAACTAGTGCCTTTCAGAAAAAATCCTGTCACACAAACCTGACAAAAACAAGCAATGAGGAAAGGATTCCCTATTTAATAAATGGTGTTGGGAAAATTGGCTAGCCATATGTGGAAAACTGAAACTGGACCCCTTCCTTACACCTTATACAAAAATTAACTCAAGATGGATTAAAGACTTAAACATAAGACCTAAAACCACAAAAACCCTAGAAGAAATCCTAGGCAATACCATTCAGGACATATGCATGGGCAAAGACTTCATGACTAAAACATCAAAAGCAATGGCAACAAAAGCCAAAATTGACAAATGGGATCTAATTCAACTAAAGAGCTTCTGCACAGCAAAAGAAACTATCATCAGAGTGAACAGGCAACCTACAGAATGGGAGAAAATTTTTTCAGTCTATCCATTTGACAAAGGGCTAATATCCAGAATCTATAAAGAACTTAAACAGATTTACAAGAAAAAAACAACAACCCCATCAAAAAGTGGGCAAAGGATGTAAACAGACACTTCTCAAAAGAAGACATTTATGCGGCCAACAAACATGAAAAAAGACTCATCATCACTGGTCATTAGAGAAATGCAAATCAAAACCGCAATGAGATACCATCTCATGCCAGTTAGAATGGCGAGCATTAAAAAGTCAGGAAACAACAGATGCTGGAGAGGATGTGGAGAAATAGGAACACTTTCACACTGTTGGTGGGAATGTAAATTAGTTCCACCATTGTGGAAGACAGTGTGGTGATTCCTCAAGGATGTGGAACCAGAAATACCATTTGACCCAGCAATCCCATTACTGAGTATATACCCAAAAGATTATAAATCATTCTACTATAAAGACATATGTACATGGATGTTTACTGAAGCACTGTTCACAATAGCAGAGACTTGGAACCAACCCAAATGCCCATCAATGATAGACTGGATAAAGAAAATGTGGCACATATACACCATGGAATACTATGCAGCCATAAAAGAGGATAAGTTCATATCCTTTTTCACGGACATGGATGAAGCCGGAAACCATCATTCTCAGCAAACTAACCCAGGAATAGAAAACCAAACACCGCATGTTCTCACTCATAAGTGGGAGTTGAACAATGCGAATACATGGACACAAGGAGGGGAACATCACACACTGGGGCCTGTTGCGGGGTAGGAGGCCAGTGGAGAGATAGCATTAGGATAAATACCTAATGTAGATGACGTGTTGATGGGTGCAGCAAAGCACCATGGCATATGTATACCTAGGTTACAAACCTGCACATTCTGCACAGGTGTCCCAGAACTTAAAGTATAATAAAAAAAAAAAAAGAAGAAGAAGAAGAAAGAAAAGAAAAAATCCTGTCACAGAAATTCCGAGTAACTAAGGAATGACTTCAGCTAATGAACAAATATGATCCCTACAGTTAAAAAGAAAAAAAAAAACTGTTTATTTCAGTTAAGGAAGAATGCGTATACAAAAATGGACCTGCAAGGTGTGATGAAAAGTAAATCCTTGAGTCATGTTTCTGAGTCTCAAAACACAGCAGAAACAGCTACTCGAAAATGTCAATTGGATACTTGTTTTTCTGTTAATTTTCACCACTGTGTGTATAATGCATTGAATTTTGAACTCTTTTGGCATTAACTTAGGCAGAGTTACTAATGTTATTTAAGGAAAGTGTATAAGCAATAAGATTTACAATTGGTCTACAAAATTATTTTCCAGATAAGCTTTATTTTACCTATGTGTAGTGAAATGTAATATAATGCTTCTAGAGAAGACTGTAAGTATTGTAAATTGAATCATAAGGCAATAAAATTTCCTTAAGAAATCAAGAGTGGACTAATATAAAAAAGAAACATGCAGTCTTCAGTATATCACAATAATGTGTCAATGTAGCTACAGGAAGTGTGTCAGGCATTACCATCGAGCACTGATAGAAGAGATCCAGTGTGGTTTTCCTATTGACCTATTGACTGTGACTGCTGTGCTCCTCTCAGTGGAAATGTTTAGCTCAGTCTGCATGTGATAATTGTTTCCAAAGCATGCATGGAATATGATTCGTTGACTTTTTCAGGTAACTAGACTCAATACAAAATGTTGATATATTGATCTAATCAGAATAAATGCTTTGGCATCAAGTAAAAATCTTAAATCTTAAAAGTAATTCTTCAATATACCAAACATCCTTAAGACAAAGATAGACAAAGTAGCATATTTGTTACTCCATATTAAAGCTCTAGCCAGATTGGAAGAAAAAAAAAAGAGAAAAATTTAGAAAATGATCTACATGTATCCAGACCAAAACAACAACAATACAAGCTGGCCTTGGTTGGTTCTACTGTGCAGGATTTTTGACCTGCAAGACCTGCATAATTTCCTCAAGATTTCTTTCTAACTTATATCCATAGATAAAAATTTTTTGTTTTGCCTAATTCTCCAAATATATCTTTTTCTTTTTCAACTGTTATATAAGACGAGGTCTTAGAGCTATTGTAGCCTATCTATGTGTCATTCTTAAAACTAGCTCCAAATTAATGAACCCTACTACGTGGTAGCCATGTAATCTATGTTACCTCATTAATCCTGATAACATTCCTTTGAAAGGTGTCATCAGACCCATACTACAGACAAGAAAACTGAAACCAGAGAGATCAAATAACCAGTACAAGGTCTGAAATTAATGAGTTCCTAAGCCTATATTTGAACCTAGGTCCAAAGTCAATTCCCCTTTAAAATGCTACAGTGCTACTTTTATGTTATTATTAACACAAAAGAGGTGCTGGTATTGACTGGCAACAGTCCCAGCCCTATGATTTTATTTTCCAGCAGTTCAGTCATCTCATGACACCCTAATATTTGTAATAAAAATAAACACTTCCGTGGCTGTCTGCTAGAGGCAGCGGTGCAGTCTTCGCCATACACACCAAGGCAATTGTTGAGTGTCTGTCCTATACCCGGCCCTGTGCTGAGTCTAGTGGGAGCTACTCAACACTGGAAGACCCAGTTCCCTTCCTTGGTAAATTAAGCTGAACAGAGATTGTTTCGTTTGAAAATTCCTGTATTTCTCAAGTGTTTCACCGGTGGCAATTGGAATGATTTTAGGCGGCTCATTGATCTCTGAATTAAGTAATACTGAATCTCAAAGAGAGATGTATTCCCTGTTCTATCCTTTCAATAACCATCAAAGATAATGACTCAGTTCGGTGCTAATATGCTTTTAAAACTACTGCTAATCTCTTTTGCCAATAAAATGAAAGCAAGCATTTGGCTCAGAACCTTTGGCAAGCAACAGAGAATTTATTTTATTGGCATTTCTATTTATGACAATTGATGCTAATTTTCTATTTGTGATAGTGTTAAAATTTTCCTTTCTAAATGAATTTAGCATAAAAAGTGAGTCAATTAAAATAAAGGTATTTTTAAAATAATAACGCAGGCATATGGCAATAATACATATTAAATAACACAAGGATATGGCAAGAAAGTTCACTCTGTAAGATAAACTGAAACATGACCCAAAGGGAGTAGGCAGGGTCTTAGGAAACCTAGCCTGCATCCCCTCTTGGGACTCGGCTCATCCCAGCTCAATTGTAGGGAAAAGCTGTCTCCAACTTCTGTGAAGAAAGAAAAGTCAAAGATTCTTTTCAATAGAAGAGAAATTGTGCACTAAAAAATCATTCATGTGAGCTTGTTCTCAGTAATTAGATGCTATCATAAATAAGCAGAGTGACCAACAGGTGACTTTTATTTTGGGTAAACTCTAAACGTCTTCTGGAAACAAGAGTTGTTTATACAAGATACAGATAATAAACCTTGGCAACATGGTTCCAATAATTAAAAAGAGTTTCATTTGAAGAGTTCAGACCAGAATAAGCAGGAAATCCATTTGCTACTTAGTTGCAACAGCTAAGGAGGGTCTTACCTCCTGGTTAACATTTCTCCTTTCCTGAGCATGTCTACAACCTTTCTCCTCTCATGAGCATGTCAACAATGCCGAGCTCTGTCCATGCAGGACCTCAGTCCTGCCGTTCCCTCAGCTCCCAACCCTCTCCTTCCTGGCTTTTCGCATAGCTTAACCATCGCCTCCTCACAGAGGCCTCCGTTAAGCAACTTAATTCCATCTTCCCTCCATATTTTTTCTCTTTTGCTGCATACTGTTTTTCTTCGTAGTTTTTACCATAGCTTGGAATTATTTATGTGTTGATTTGTTCTTTTTTTCTGTCTCCTCTTGTATACCTTAAGGTCTCTGATGGCAAACGCTGCATCTATTTAGAGATGATCATATCTCCAGCACCTGGCCCAGGAGGCCTTCAACATGTGTTGCTGAAACAGCAGACAACAAAAAATTCCCTCTGGGTCCAAAACAGAAAATGAAAGTGAGGAACAGGGCTGGGTATAACATGACAGAATAAACTTCCCCTCATTCTCGGTATTTGTAAGACAATAGGGAATAGAGGGGATATCTAATGACCGAAGGATGACCCGAGCCCCCTAAAGACAGTGGATGGAACTTAGCTCCATCTAATACTTGTGACAAAGAAAGAAGGAGCCAATAGGACCAGACGTTGATTTCTTCAAGAAAAGCTAGACATCTAAATGTTTATGTGAATTCTGCTTATTTTTAATGCTGGAAACTAAATCAAAGTGTTTAAAACTTTGTAGGGGCCAATATTTAGTGAGCTAAACATACATATCTGAGCTTTCACATTGTGACCCATGCTATCATGAAAACCTCTATTCCCTTTGCAGGTTTTCCTAGAGGCAAAATCTCTTACAAGTATACAGTTACAGTAATATATAACTACTCCTCAGCACCCACTCCCACCATTTGGAAATCTAGATGGTTTAACATTCAACTTGTCCAAGAACACAAGAATATCAAGACTATTATTCTGAATTCTCTGACTAATCCATGTTGGTTTGATAATCTCCCTTTAATATGCCCAACATATTTCATTCATTAATTTACTTAAACAATTGAGTGCCTACCCTGTACCAGGCACTGGCATAAAATTGTAAGTGATGTGGACATATTCTTGGCCTCCTTGGGCTTCTGTCTCATGAGGGATCTAGAGAGGTAGTGATATAGTCTGGCTGTGTCCCCACCCAAATCTCATCTTGAATTGTAGTTCCCATAATCCCCACTTGTTGTGGGAGGGACCAGGTGGAGATAACTGAATCATGGGGGCAGTTCCCCCATCCTGTTCTCATGATAGTGAGTTCTCACGAGATCTGATGGCTTTATAAGGGGCTTTTACCCCTTTTGCTTGGCATTTCTCCTTCCTACCATTGTGTGAAGAAGTATGTGTTTGCTTCCCCTTCTGCCATGATTGTAAGTTTCCTGAGGCCTTCCCAACCCTGTGGAACTGTGAGTCAGTTAAATCTCTTTCCTTTATAAATTACCCAGTCTCGAGTATGTCTTTATTAGCAGCATGAGAACAGACTAATGCTGGTAGACAGCAGTTATATTGCTACCACCTAGAGGTTATTAGCACCCTCCCTGATTTCTCCTTCTCCATCATTCCTCACACCAAATCAATCCTCACATCTGACTAATTCTTAGATCTCTCAAAGCTCCCCATTCTTCTTTGCTTCAGACCCAGTTCCATTGCTCTAGCCCAAGTCAACATCACTCTTATTTAAACTACCGAAACAACACTTTAAGTCACCTATCTCTCTTTCTACCCTTTGGCCATCTGCCATGGTCTGCCCTCAACACAACAGTCAGCATAATCCTCTTTAAAAAGGAGCTAAATCATGCCATCCTTCTAGTCAAAACTCTCCAATAACTTTCCATGTCGCTCGGAATACAGCTCTTAGATTGACTAACGAGGCCCTGGATATGGCTACGTTCCCTCCTCATCTCCTCCCATGTTCCACCTCACCTATGTTGCTCCAGCCACCCTGGCTGCCTTCTCAAATGTACTAAACTCACTCCTACCTCAGTGCCTTCGCCCTTGCTCTTCTCTCTACCTGGCGTAGTCTTCTTCCCACCTGCACACTTTGCACAAGCAAATCTCTTGGCATTCTTGACTCTCTTTTCTCTTCCAATTTGAATTACATTTTTTGAAGGAGTCTGGATGGTCTCTTATCTTCCTCAACCCAGAATGAACCGTCACTGTCCTCCACTTGGAAGCCACCACACCTAACAAAAGGATGGTGTGGGGACACATACCTGACCAAGGCCACATAGGAAGACAGCTGCCATTTTTCCCTATTAGGGGTTTATGACTCATTTGTGCAGCTTGTAATTGGGTTTTAAAACTTAACTCATTTCATTCTTTTTACATTCCTGATTTTGCTTTGGAAAATTAGTGAAGGATGATGTATATTTACATAAAAGGAAATTGTCAGGATAAGTCTTGCTGCTGTCTGACTTCATGGGTTAACAGCTTGCCCAGTCTGTTTTCATATAGAGCAGAGATTGGGAAACTATGGCTCCAGGACCAAATCTGTCCAGTCACCTATTTTTGTATAGCCACAAAGCTAAGAATGGTTGTTACTTTTTAAAATAGTTGAAAAAAACTGAGACTAATAATAATATTTTGTAAGACAGAAAAAGTTAGAAAATTCAAATTTCAATGTTCATAATGAAATTTTATTGGAATGCAGCCACACTCATTTGTTTATATGTTGTCTATGGCTGCTTTTACACTATGCTGGCAGAGTCAAACAGTTGCAAAAGATACCGTATGGCCTGCAAAGTCTAAAATACTTCCTATCTGGCTCTTTACAGAAACTTAGATCTAGAGAAGTCATTACTACACTTTGAGATTTCATGAATCCGTAAAATTTAAGGATGGAGGAGGAGGGTAAACACATAGTTGCCAACTTTCAGGTTTTTGCCAAGGAAAGACACAAACAAATCTTGCCATCTGTCATCACCAACCACAATTTAATAAAAGAAAGAATAGCACAAAAAAGTAAGAATGGATATAATTTCAGAAGAAAAGGGAATCTTACACAGTTAGAAGCTCAGGCCTTTAGCATTAATTCTAACTACTTGGAGTCCAGGGTCCAGTTTTCTCCATGTGTGGGAAATGGGCCTCATTGTGCAACCCTTTTAATCTTTAATGTCCTTGATTTAAACTTTTAAGGGATGTCATAAGAATTTTCAGAATTAATTCTTTTTTAGTATTATTAATTACTTCAATAAGCTGATAAGAGTCTAGGTTCCCCAACTTTCGCACATCATCTTTATCCAGCTCACACCCTCAGATCTCACCCTACTAAAATTGCCCATAACGTGGGAGTGTATGACAGTTTTCGGCATTCAGCATATATTGCTTTTAATTATTTATTACCTTTATTTATGCATTCTAGGTACCAAATTAGTTTTAATGTCCTTGAAGATGGTTTGAAGGTAGAGACTAAATGTGTAAACTTTTTCATGTTTTGGTACCTAATGTGATGCCAAGAATAAAGTGAGTGCTTCTATACTGTATACAGTTTTTCCCCAGGATCGAGCAATATCCTGGCTCCCAACACTGTCCCTTCTGCTTAATCCATGGAAAATGCTAAGAGTGAGAAGTGAATAAAATCATCAGTTCTTTCTCCTTAACAGAAATAAATGTCTGCTTTCTAGGGCTGGTTAGGGTGCTCCCGTCTTGGCAATACGAACATGACTGAAGGCCTCCTTGTGTTAAGGAGATGACCACCCTTTTTATATCATTCATTTCTCTCGTGGTCATATATTGTAATGTAGATCTCAAACTCAGGAGCATTTTGCATGCCAACCATGTGGCACAAAGTTAGGTAAAGTCCCTGTCAAAATGGGGCACTGGATGAATAAAGCCTGTGATCCTCCAGAAATAACATCAAGAGGAAAATTAATATAGTAGTTGAAATGTATAATTTGCTGACTTAGAAAAAAGTGGGCCATGATGGCTTTTAAAAAAATTAAGTATAGTAATTACAGGATTCAGCTGCTTAAGCTTTAATTCAACAGAGGGCCAGAGAGCCCTCAGAACTCCCACGGAGTTTTCTCTCTTTCTCTCTGCTGGAGCTAACCCTGCAGAATAATTAAGAAATAATTTCTGAGTAGCCACATGTAGGCAATCAGACCCAATATAGGAAACACCTGCTTTTACTTAATTCTGGACTGCTTACTAATAGAACATATTTGTCTTGGGACATTGTGTTTGCTTGTGTAATTATGCATAGCACATTTTCGGATTTTACTGCAGATTGGCTCTGAAATCAGTTTTGAGTGTGTCTAGGTAAGCAAGACCCAAAAAGCCTCCCTCATCTTCTGTACAAACAGACGTAAGCAGAATAAGGCTCCATCTTCCCTTCTGCCCATACCATACGGTGCAAACAGGAAGCAGTCAGTGAACAGCTTTGGTCTTTCCAGGCTTAGCAACCAGTGTTCTTTAGTTAACAATTCTAGACCCATCCAGCCAAAAGGGGTGGAAAATACACAGGTCAACAGCTAGACAAATAGCGCTGACAAGTAGCCCTGACGCCACTGAAGTAGAAGAGGCTTTGATCCAGTGGGATGATCCTCTTCAAGGGGTTGGAGTTTCAATGTCCTGCATATTAGCTGCACTTTGACAAGGGTTTTCATGACATAACCCAGAAAAAGACTATTATGAGAGTCACAAAAGAATGAGAAGAGTCACTTGAGACCGTGGAGAACATGGACACAGAGAGAAGAATTATAAGGAGAATATGATTAGAAAAGAAATAAAACTCAAATACAGGGAGGGGAACATGACACACTGGGGCCTGTCAGGAGGTTGGAGGGCAAAAGGGAGAGAGCATGAGGACAAATACCTAATGCATGTGGGGCTTAAAACCTAGATGATGGGTTGATAGGTGCAGCAAACCACCATGCACATGTATACCTATGTAACAAACCTGTACATTCTGCACATGTGTCCCAGAACTTAAAGTAAAATAAATAAATAAATTCTAAGTACAAAAAAAAAAAAAAAACCAACCCTCAAATCTAAAGAATCAGGTTAGAATTAAAAGTGACATTCGATAGCTCTGTTTGCATACTTAAATTGAAATAAGAACAGAGACAATGGAGTGGAAGAAATCATGCTTGCATAAAGTAGCTGCATATTTACAGTAAAAGTATTTTTAGGCTTCAATTATCTCACATTTTCCTCAATTTTATACTTGTTTGAGGTGGACAGAAATATGTGAACATATTAAACATAGTCATGATTTCTGTATAAACTACATGTCCATCGATAGACCGCAAATTTTTTAGATAATAGCTTTATTGAGGTATAAGTCACATACTATAAAATTCACCACTTTAAAGTGTATTATTTAGTCGGCTAGTTGCATTGTGTGTGACTATCACACACTACCTAATTTTGGAACATTCATCTCCCTCCCCCAAAACCCCATACCCATTAGCAAGCAATCACTCTCCATTGCCTCCTCCTCCAGCTTCTGGCAATACTAGTCTGCTTTCTGTCTAGAGACACTGGAGATATTCCACACAAATGGAATCATACAATATATGGCATTTTATGTCTAGCTTCTTTCACTTAATGCAATGCTTTCAAGATTCCTTCATGCAGTAGCATATTTCATTACTTCATCCCTTTTTATGACTGAATAATGTCCATTTTATGGATATCTCACATATTGTTTACCCATTCATCAGCTGATGAACATTTGAATTGTTTCCACTTTTTGTCTATTACAAATAATGCTACTATGAACATGTGTAGACAAGTTTTTATCTAGACTTCTTTTTGGTTATCTTGGGTATATAACGGTAGAATTGTCAGATCATATAGCACCTCTATATTTAACTTTTTGAGGAATTTTCTAGAACTGTTTCCACAGCAGCTGCACCATTTTTCATTCGCATCAGGAAGGTAGGAAGGTTCTAATATCTCCACATCCTCACTAACACTGGTCATTGCCCATCTTTTTAATGATAGCCATCCTAGTGAAGTTTTTAGATTAGATAGAATGATTCTGAATGAAACCTCCAGAATGGCCTACCGAGGTAAAACATGCCTGGGTCTCTCATTTTGTTTTATCATCTGATCCATGTTATTTGAGGGTTTTAGACTAAATTTACTAAATTAATAATATATTTTTTATCTTAACTTGAGGGTAGTTTTCCCTTCTCAACCATTAGTCAGTGAATATCACAGGTTATGTTTTAATACTTACCATAGGCACAATACAAGCATGCTTTTATTTGAGAAGTCAAGTTTTGTGCTAAGTGCTGATGTACATCAAGTGATTAAGTCCCAGCTTGAAGTAGATAAGTGCTCCATTTGCCTGAGCATGACCAACGCTGACTGTAACTGCTCACTAACCAAACAGAGCAGCGCAGGTGGACAGCACTAATAATGGCTGATTAAGCCTTTTCCCTATGGAAGTACAATGAAGCAGTATAGCATGGGGTCTTGAAAAGAGCCCTGGCCTAGGAATCAAGGAATCTGGATGCCAGTTCTGTGAATGAACTGTACCCAACCCTGTTCCCCAGCACTGACTCTTCCCAACCAGGTTAGATATATCTGCTGTTTGCTTACCATAGTCTTCATTTACTTACCCTAACAGTGCAAATTTTTACATTATTGCTTTCTTAATTGATTGCTTTTGGCCCCTAGATTCTAAGCTCCATGAGGTCTGGGAACCACTTGTGTTTTGTCTACTATCACTTCTTTGGCACTTTAGCCCAGCACTTTACATCAAGTAGCTAGTCATTAAATATTGTGGAGATCTTGTATAAGCCACTAAACTACAATTTCCACTGAATATTAGTACAACAGGTTATCATTTACTTAAATAGTACCTCTCCTCTACAAATAAAGATTCTTATCTATAAAATGTAAAATAGGCATATTAGTAGTACATGCTTTCTTGGGTTGTTATAAGGACTTTATTAAATATAAATTAATACACTTAAATTGGCAGCATACAGTAAATAATCAATAAATATTCATCATCATTATTATTTTGACTCTCATTCCCAGGTATCCACTTCTCAATAAAAATTTAAAAGGGTTAAATGAGAGTCTCCCTAACGTGCCTTTCTGCACCGATATTCTGATACATTTGCTAGCAAGATGATATGGTTTGGCTCTGTGTCCCCACTAAAATCTCATTTCGAATTGTAATCCCCATGTGTCAAGGGACAAACCTGGTGGGAGGTGATTGGATCATGGGGGCAGTTTCCTCCATGCTGTTCTCATGATAGTGAGGGAGTTCTCACTACCTGATGGTTTTATAAGTGTTCTGCAGTTCCTCCATCCCTGTCTTTCTCTTCCCTGCTGTCTTGTGAAGAAGGTCCTTGCTTCTCCTTTGCCTTCCGTCATGATTGTAAGTTTCCTGAGGCTTCCCCAGCCATGTGAAACTCTGAGTCAATTAAACCTCTTTCGTTTATAAATCACCGAGTCTCAGATGTTTCTTTATAGCAGCATGAAAATGGACTGATACACGTGATAACGTGTATCTAAGATATTTATTATTGTTTCATATCTGGGAAAGGTGGTAAGGTGTCCCAGGTAGACATATGTATACAGCAGCTTGACGACAATGTAAGTGTTGAATTTTATTCATGGAGACAAATTTACATTTGATGGCAGCTATTTTTCTCTAAATCATTTGTAATTTGAAACTCAGCTTCATTTCTCTCTTGTGTAATACATTGATGGTGCACAGTGAATTAGGGCGGATTTGGAAAAGGTCCAGTAAATGTCAAGTGTTCTTTCCAGTGAAATCAAATCCTGTGTGTTGGTTGTTTTTTGATTTACAAAAGGACATTATCATGGAGCATTTCAAATTCTCAAAGTTAACTCTGAGAGCACACAGCTTCTTGAGGAAACCACATTGCAGGGAAAACACAGGTCCTTCCTGGTTTTCCAACTATGCTCTGCAACTCTAAGCTTAATTTCCTGATCTTATCCAGGACATAAACACAATACTAATTCCTGCCCTTCTGAAAGTATTTTCTTAAAAATACTTAACCTCCATTTACAGGAAATGGCTGTTTCACAGATTCAGTCTATTCTGACTGATATAAATTTGTGTTAAAGGACTATTTAAATGGCTTTGTCAGTCATATTTGGATTAGTGGGGTATAGAAGGTGGTACCCCAATTAAATCCCACAGATCGATTTCACCCCCCTCCATCTGTCTCTGCTTCTTCTTTGCCTTCCCTACCCATAACTAAACTCTCCTTCTCTTCCCCTTTATCTTTCTTTCTTTCACCACCTCTGTTCATTTGACTTTCATTTTATCTTCACCTCTTATTCTTTTTATGAACCTCTTGCATCTTTAACTTCTCTATTTTGACGTGAAGACACAGAAACAGATAAAGTGAGTCAGAAGTAAAAAGTGGAAGATGGAGAAGAAAATTTTGGAGGAGGATGTAGAAGCAAAGAAGATGATTATGATTGAGGGTGAAGTGAGGGAGAAAACAGGCTACAAAAATACTTTGAGAAACATGCGTGATAGATTTTCTGGGAAGACTAGATCTAAAGGTTTTGTTTTGTTTTGGTTTGGTTTTTGTTTAAGATACCCAGGCTAGATGTGAACACACTTTTACTGACATTGAGAAAAAAAAACTACAGAAAACGTTCTAGTAAAAGAAACATGCTATCTAGCTTTTTAAAAAACTTATCTTCCTTTTGAAATAGATATTATAAACAGTTTTTCTATGTTATTTTTCTCTCACTATTACTCAGGAACTCCTTTGTTCAGTCAAAGATGACAGTATTTACTGTCTGTGACATATTGAAATGGTCCTCATATAAAGGGTCATTATTTAATTGAATTCAAGGTCCAGGCCCACGATACATATACAAAAGGTATTTAATAAAAGTCCTGGGTTTTACATAGTTCATTCTTACATGGTATTGTCAGTATACTTGAGATTTTTCTCAGCTAGTTCTACTCAGGTCAAGGAGCATTTAGCCAAAATACCACTGAGCAAATCGCATATTACATGGCTTTGAGCCATTTGCAGCCCAAACATTTAATACCCACAAATCAATCTTGGTTGAAATGACAGAAAGAGGGAATCATTTTTAATTTCCTTTTTCAAATGGCACTTTTACTGTGAAATGTAATACAGTAAAAATTGTCTATTCTTCCAAAAAAGTGCATAAGCATAAATGTATAACCTAATGTATATGGTAAACACCTGGGCAGTCATTAAATAGCTCAAGAAATACAACATTGTTGGCTACAGATTTGTAATGGCCTTGACATCCAATACAGCAAGTGCTCCCAAGTTGTTCTTTGGGAGTATTGTAGTTCTTCTTCACTCCTTGTTATTCCACTTAAATCTTAGGCACAGATTTTCAAGTTCCTAATAAAAATCCTGCTGGGATTTTGATTTTGACTGCATTGGATTTATAGATCAATATGGCAAGAATTTACTTCTTTATAGTATTGAGTCTTCTAATCTATGAACACAGTATATGTATCGATTATTTATTTAGGTCTGTTTTTCTCATAAATTTGTACAATCATCTCTGTATAAGTCTGGCATATCTTTTGGCAGATTTTTTTTCTAAGTATTTGATATTTTATAATAGTGTAAATGTTCTCTTTATTTAAATTTTATTCTTTTTATATTTTGTCATTTACAAATAAAATTGAATTTTGTGTTTTTGTATATTTTTTATCCTGCAAATTTGCTCAGCTATCTTTTCAATTATAATAAGGACACTGTGGATTCTTTAGATTTTTAAATATACAAAACCATATACATGTACAAATAATGATAATTTTGGCTCTTCATTTTTTATTCTTACACCTTTTCTTTTCTTGCCTTCCAGCACCAGGTAGGGCTTCCAGCACAATGTGAAATGGAAGTGTTGATGGAAGACAACCTGTCTTGAAAGGGAAACTTTCAGTATTTATTTTTTATTCACCAAATTCTTTTTTTTAGCTTTCTTTTCATTAATACATAATAGATGTACATATTTTCAAAGTACATGTGATCATTTAATGCACTCATATAATTTGTAGGGATCAAATCAGTGTAACTGGGATTTTCATCACCTTAAACATTTGTCTTTTCTACTTTCAATATTTTGACCACTGAGCAGAATGTATGTTGTAGGTGTTTAGAGATATTCTTTGTCCAATTGAGGATGTTTATTTTATCCTTAGGTTACCATGAGGGTTTTTAAAAATCATGATGGATATGGAATTTCTCAAGATCTGGAACTAAGTTGCTCATTATTACTGGATTCTCATTGGTTCTAACCTTTTCAGTGAGCAGATCTAGGAAAGGGCACAGCCATATATGTACATAGATCTATATCTATTTCTATATCTATTCATCTGTGTGTGTATATCCATGACTTGAGTTTATAACTGATACCTCCAATTCCAATCCAACATCACAGAATTCCTTCTAGTCTTCATCCTTTCCTTATTTGCAATTCCTTTCTCCAACAAGACTTCTGGACCACATTAGCCACAATATACATACTTGTTTTCTCAGTCATAGAGTACACATAAAGTAATTTTAGAATTTCTAATGCATACAACTGTGAAAAATAAATTCACTAACTAGAGTACTATCTCTATAGTTCATTTTGTCCTTAGCCTTAGAGTTATTAATTATTTTACAAAGTTACTTAGCTTTGTCCTTCTCTCCCCTCCCACCTCCTTGACTGAGATTATATTGTTGATTAGTATTTTAGTTAGGTATATTTGTTCACGCTTTTATTCCATTTGGGGTTGCTTCCACATCTGAGATGAATTTAATTTTTCAAAACTGGAAGTACAATAAGATTTTGAAATAAAATGAGTGTGAAACATGACCATGGTTCTACAAGTCAGAACTGTATGAAAGAGCACACTCAGAGCAGAGCCACTAGTCACCTTCTGCCCTGCCTCAGTCCCTCGTGCTTGCCACCCTATTCCCACCCACACTTTGTAGTCATTATTTTCTCTTTTATTCTTCCTGGGTTGTTTTTTGTGTTTGTGTGGGTTTTTTTTTTTCCACAAACAGGCAGACAAACTAAGATAGCTTACCATAGATATGCTTTCATACTTTGCTTTTTATATACTTAATGGTATCCTGGAAACCACTTTCTATCAATTCATAAATATCTTCCTCATTAATTGTATTACTGCTGTATAGTACTCCATAATTTATCCAACTACTCTTCTTTATGTAGAAACTTATAATACCTCTAATATTTTGCAATGCATGCAATGGAATAATGAATAACCTTCTGAATGTGTATTTGTATTGCTGGAGGTATAGATTTCTAGAATTGGGATTGCCTGATCGAAAGGTAAGTGCCTATACAGCTTTGCTAGAAACGATCAACTTCTCTTAGAATGGTTGTACCAGTTTGCATTTGCACCGACAATTTATAATACTTTTTCCCTGCATCTTTGCAAAAGAATGTGTTGTCATACATTTTAACAAGTGTTGATCAGATTGGCAAGAAATGTAATCTCAATGTTTTAATATTTATTTATCTAATTATTAGTGACTTTGAACATCTTTTTATTTGCACAAGAGCTATTTTCATACCATTTTTTTCTGTGAATTGTCTTCCCTGTCTTTTCCTCATTTTCTATTGGTTTTGCCCCTTTGTCCCTCAAGTTTTAAGAGTTCTTTGTACATTAGGGATGTTAGTCCTTGGTCTGTGATATATGTTGAAAATATATTCTATTAGTATATAAGTTGTCTTTTGACTTTGATGTGGTTTTTGCCATGCAATATTCTTTGTTATTGTTGCTATCAAGTTTTTTTAATTGTTTCGTTTATTCCTTCTGTATTTTGAAAAAGTTAGAAAGACTTTTCTCAAACCAACACATCTTCCCCTTCTCTCTGACAACATGGAGAGAAAAGGTAGAAAAATGTATCTTTCCACTGGACTTCCACAGCTAGTTGGGGAAAATAAAAGATAAAGGGGATCTCGTCTAAAATAGTTGCCTTTGAGCTTTAGTTAAACTAAAAATAATATGTGCTTGACTTACGCATAAACTTAAATTTTGTCCTGGCCCAGTTACTGACTTAAATAAACAGATTCCTGGCTAAAAACACATTTAATGTTTATAACTATTATAGAAGAACACTGTCTCTATGTCTTGCTCCAATACTGAAATAGACAGCAGGTGACAGGGAGACCATAGCTATGATTCATTCACGAGTATTGAGTATTGTGTCTAAAAGTAATTCCTGTGGCAACTCAACCACGGAGTGATTTCACATTTTTAAATAGATGGTAAAGTACATCAGCGTGATTAAACGCACTCCCACAAGAACAAGTGTTTGTTCTCAGTATCATCATGTAGCCTATACAACTCTAATTTGAGAGTCTAGATGTTCAAAAACACCTGTCACAATACATTGAATATGATTATATTTTGTTCAGTGGGATGGTTTGTGAAAAGCTCAGGCTCTTGACTGAAGAATAAAATATGAAGTGATCTCCTTTCTCCAATAGGAATTTGACTGCCAACGTGATTTTTTTTCCCATTGGCTAGGAATTTTTAAAGATTAGAAACCAATAGTTTGCATTTTTAGAAAACTTGATTATTTTATTCCTGTTGGATTGTTCCTCAGGTTGTTGACTCTGAGGGGTCAATTACAAACTGACAGGAGAATTCCCCTTTTCTCTTACCAATGGAGAAAACAGAATGCATTGAAAGAGAACTGTCAAAAATGATGTACAGATAATGCACACATACGTATATGCATATATACATATGATTTACATCAAATACTGTTTTCTAGTTGGATGATACAATGTGGTCTATTGAAAAGTATCTCTGTAAGGAAGCATCCCATGCATAATAGAAAGGGAGAAGAGAGAGAGAGGGAGAGAGAGGGAGAGGGAGAAAGAGAGAGAGAGAAATATATATATATGTGTGTATGTATATATATATAATATATATGTGTGTATATATATATATAATATATATATACACACATATATATATAATGTTTGTATAAATTGTCCAAGGAAGATACATGCTTAAGGGACACTAAAATTATTATAAACATGATGTAAATTAAAATGCAAAATGTAAGCATTACATTTTAAAAATAAATTAATATTATATCTACTTTGTTCTATTTCATTATATTTCAGACGTTTTTAGTGTGGTCCTCTTTGGCAGGACCCAAGATCCCGGGCTCAACTTTCCCACTCATTTTCTACTTCCCAGATGAAAAATTAACTAGGTGAAAACAAAAAAAAACTATCCTTAATAAATAAATGCTCACACACACACACACACACACACGCACGCACAGAAAACTCTGAGTTTTTAAATGGTAGAATGGATGACTCATATTGAAACCACAGTTATATGTCTTTTATATCAAAAAATATATAAAGGCTAGTCATTACAAAAATTATGGAATTATGGCCAACAATATTGCCAATGCACATATGGATCATCATGCACTATAGCAGTAACCAAACTACCACAATAAATAAACAGATAATGGTAAAGCTAAAATAATGATATATTAGAAAGGAGAGGAAACAAGACCAGCATCTGAAAATCACATATATTCTAAGACAACACTGGTGCTGTATCAATACCAGATTTCCGGTATTCAAATTATGAATATGCCTGAAACATTTCAGGGCACTGTGTGTCAACTGGTCTTCAAAGTAGAATACTGAATTTAAGTCCTTGGTATGCTTAGTTAATGTGCTAATTTATTTTAGGAATAGCATATGTGAATAACTCTAATAGCTTACCCATTAATTTAGTCATAAATAGCCTTTGATTCTATGTAAAAGTAAAAATTTATAGATTTGCATATCTTTTACAGAGACTTGCCTTTTGAGAGAGTTGTGAACTATATTAGTAGTCTGCTTAGGACCTCCAGCTTACCTTAAGAGTCACTGGTGTACAGGACCAAAAGGAAAGTACATAATAGTACATAATATTTTTAAGTACTATAGCTATAAATCTAATATACGCAGATGTTGCAAATTGTTGAGATTCAGTGCTCAGTAAAACTGATAAAAATGACCTTAGGGCCTCTTCTCACAAAATCACATTCCAGAGTTGAGAAGGGCTTTGAGGTCATGGAGATAAGACATTCCTTACAATAGTCCTGCAGCCAGATTAAACAGACTTGGAGATCTTTGTAATTGTGTAGGATCACAATAGCTCCAAGCAATTTGACTGATAGTCACAAACCAGATTGAAGACAGGTCAAATTTGCACAGTTCTATAATTTCCAATCATTGAATCAATAGCTCCCAGACTCATATTCTTCAGATATCAGGTGACAGAGAATAAAATATTTACCAAAATGTTTACCAGAAAATTCACACTGAAGCCATACCTCACCATAAACCTAAGTGGCCCCACTGAGATTACCATAATACTCCTGGATTTCCTCAATCTTCAGCTAAAATTACATTCTCTCTCATCCTTTTACAATTGAATTCCAATTTTAAAAATTAATTTTGCTTGAACTAGCTAAAATATTCATGCAGGTGTGATCAGAGGAGTTTGCATAGCATGAATTGAGATGCCTGGCATTTTTATGTAAAAACGACTGCTACACAAACTGAAGAATTTAGAGTTGTCACAGACACTGAAAACTTTATTAATCTGGAAAGCCAGTTTGCTGCACTACATTTGTTGCCAGTCCATTCCTGACTCCTACCAAAATTTAAAACTGGTTGAGATCAAAAGAATACTTTAAGTGACACACAGAAAATCATTCAAGATCTTGGTCTTATTTCAAACAAAAACAAGATCTCAATTATCCTGTCTTTTGCCTGTTTAATTACCTTTTAATTATTAAGAAGTTATTCTTTCAAATGGAGTCTGTGTGTGTGTGTGTGTGTGTGTGTGTGTGTGTGTGTGTGTGATTTGCATATGCATATTGGACTGAATAAGCTTTTAAATTTAGCTTACATTTTTTTCCTACCATTTCTCAGAAGATCAGCTAAAGACACATGCAGGCTCATGCCAGCCTTTATCTGGACAACTATCCACAGCTATTATTTTAGAGTTACGTACATCTTCCAACTTCTAGCTTTTACTCTCTAATGCAAAATAAAATTATTTGCTTCACGGCTGTATACTCTGA
The DNA here is from genome assembly GCF_028858775.2 of Pan troglodytes. Lineage (NCBI taxonomy): Eukaryota > Metazoa > Chordata > Mammalia > Primates > Hominidae > Pan > Pan troglodytes. The sequence continues at coordinate 19,636,922 of NC_072402.2, read as the reverse complement.
ATTTGCGACTCTGATTTAGGCAGAAGAATGTCCTTAACTCTACCTGGACTTCAGCAGTATTTGGTACAGCAATAATACACTCAGCCCAACTCCTCTAACTGGGGTCTACAACTCCTGTGCTTTTTCAATATCAAAAGTAGAAAGACCTTTCAGCAGAGGTGAGTGGAGCAAATTGTTTACATGAGCTCCAAAGATAAGATACACACAATTGTGGAACTGCCTGAAAATCTGATGCTATGACTAGATTTAATCTGGAAGGATGGCAAATATATGGTAAGATGCCTCAATTCCTCCCTCCCATGTTTATGGAAGACATCTATAATCCATCACACCATTCTTTCCAATGTCAGCTCTTTGGGGGGCAAGTATTGATTGATTGGTTAACTGATTTTGCTCTTGTGTGTGTTGCTATATTCCCAGGACCTAGAATAGTACCTTGAATATCACATTGTAGCACTCAATAAATAATTGTTGAATAAATGGAATAAATGACTCAAAAGTTGTTTCAGAATTCTTTGCAACACAACACTCTAGGCAAGCAAGATACAGTGTATTTTCTCTCCTTGGATAAGCCAGCCTCATTGTGAGGAGACAGAGCAAGAAGGCAGCCAATTGTTTCCTCACAAAGCAGGCTCAATATATTTTCTAGCTCTGATCTACCCCATGTAATGGCTTTAGGTCTGACTTGCTCTGAGGAAAATATTAATACTAAGGTTGGTACCTCTAATGTAAGAAGGTATGATACAATTCTAAACAATGTAGGCATGATCAGTATTTTAGATTCCAAATCTAATTACCAAGTGGGTCTGACTTAGAACAATAGAAGTATATACTGTCCTGGTTCTTGAGGCTAGAAGTCTGATATCAAGTGTTGGCAGTATCATACTCTCTCTAGGAGAGAAGGCTTCCTTGCCTTTTTCAGTACATAGCAGCCCGAAGCATTCCTTGGCTTGTGGAAGCATAACTCCAATCTCTGCTCCCATAGCCACATGGCCTTCCCTGTATGGGTCTCTGTGTCCAGTTTCCCTCTCCTTTCTCTTGTACAGACACACTGGACTAGGGGCCACCCTAATTGAGTATTACTTTATCTTAACTTGATTACATCTGCAGAGACTCTATTTCCAAATAAGGTCACATTCAGAGGTACCAGGGGTTAGGATGGGAACATGTCTTTTTGGAGGACACCCACTCCAGTCACTGTCCTCATGGATCTTACAACTGAGGGTGACAATACAGATGAGTAAACAGGAAATTACAACTGAGTGATAATGTGTTTTCATAGGGGAAGTAAAAGATACTGTGAGAAAAATAAAAGGAGCTCCTAATCAGATTGCCTGAAGGGCTCAGAATTGCACTGGATGGCAGATAACAGAAATCTGACAATAAATTATATCACATTACATAACAAGAAATTGGAAGCAGGCAGTTTATGTCTGGTGCAACTGTTCCAGGAAGTCATTGAGAATCCAGGGTCCCCCTGATTTCTTTCTCCTCCAGTGTGACTCTTGTTCTCATGGCCACAGAATGTCTGCCAACACCAGACATCACCTCTGCATTACAGATAAGAAGGAAAGGAATGGGGAAAGACACATGTGAACAGAGCCTGACTATATCGGGAAACCAATAGCATCCCACGGGCCACACCTGGTAGGCTTCTCCTTACAGGTCACTGGCCAGGACTGATTCTCATGGCCATTCAGTCTCTCCTGGTTTCCGAGAGACTTAGGAGGTGAGTACAACTGACTGGGCGCATGACTGGTCTGTACAAAATTGGAGTTCTGTTAGTAAAGCAGAAGGGAAGAGGGGATGTAGGTGGGTAACTAGCAGATTCTGCTACAGAAACTGTCCCAATGATGGTGATGTAAAAACTGAAACTCAGAGGAAGAGTCAGTGTCCTCCCAGTGCAGAGGGTTTTTCAGACAAAGGGCAGAGCATTTAGAGAGACTGAGAGGTAAGAAAGAGCCAGGTGAGAAAAGACTTCCAATATAGCTGAACTGCAGCTTGCTATTGGGAAGTTAGGCTGAGATGAAGCAGGGGAGCAAAGGGGTGAAATCCTAAAAGACCCTGTAAGCCATGTGGATCAGTTAGGGCTTTAAGATGCAATTAGGAGCAAATTTTGGCCATTTTAAGCAGAAAATGAGAGTATTAAAATGTTCTTGGGCAGCTCACAGAATTTTCTAGGACTGCCAGGAACGAGGTCCAAATTATGATGCAGAACTGAGACAATGAGGCTGCTGTTGCCACCACAGCTAAGCACTGACCCCGCTTGCACCACACACAGAACACCACTGCTACCAAAACCCTAGCCTCTGAGGGCCCAGGAACTTTCCTGCCCTAGAACTTCCTTGTCATCCACAGAAGCTTGTATCATCTCCATATTCAAAGTCTGAGCAACAGTGTCTAATGATGGCGGGGGGGCGGTGAGGGATGGGGCCTGTTGTGTGCCTAAATTCTAGCCACAAGGAAGTGTGAATATTTGGCATTTATTATTTCTGACATAAAATGTGGCTCTCCTTCTCATCAAGAAACTCCTCCAAACATGGGAAGAGGCCTCAGATGCTGAGAAGCCAGTGGATGACAATGGGCAGGTTTATTCTGAGTGCAGTGGGGTGTCCAGGAAGAGCTCGGAAGGCCATGGAAACTTCCAGGCCCCCTGCTTGTCACATGAGTAACCAGCATTCTAGTAGGGGAGTAACCAGCCTTCTGGACAGATCCTTCTGGCTGCATGGTAAAAAACAGATTCATAGGAAGAAAGTGGAACAGCCAAGGTACTCTATGAGATACCGTCTTGGATATCTCGAGGGACTTATTCTCAGGGAATGCCTTTGAATAATGAGATGGTGTCAACATGGGGACCAGAAACTAAGTCTGGATTATGCCAGACTGCCTTATGGAAAGAGACAAATAACTATGCTATTTAGCCTTTCTGTGCTGATTAATATAATAAGAATAATAATACGTAAAACTGTGTTGTTTTGGTGAGAAGAAGGTAAAAGGAGGTAGGGCCTCTCCTGTTCTCTTGCCCTTTGGTTGGGACTACTGGGCCAAAAGCAACAGGCATGCCATACCTATGGCAAAGCACCTAGTCAGTCTCTCCTCATCTGTCCCTGCCCCCAGAGTGAGCCATGAGTGCAGCTGGCCAGTGGAGGTTCTGTCAGAGAGGCCCCTCATCCCAGTCTGGGGAAAAATGAAGAACCAAGACTGAGTGAGTAACTGCGGATACCCCTGAGATCATGCCTTCCTGGCTTTGCTTCCCGTGGTAGCATCTTCATCGAAAATGAATTAATAAGGAGTTATTACCATGGCACTTTTCTCCCTCAGCACCTGAGAAACTAAAGTCTCTAAATCCCACTAAGATTAAGCCCTAGCTCTGGTTTCAAAGAGACATAAATAATGACAATCTCTGAATGTTGTCCTTTCAGTCTTGCACCAAACGATGAGAAAGAAACCTGGGTATTGACGTTTTAGCAGCTTTCAAGCCCAGCAGCTTTTCCTGTGAAATAGTACAAGGACAGAAAATTGCAAAACAGGCCAGATGCGCTGAGTACCCTGGTGTTGTCAGGGAAAAGAGCCTCTGTGTAGAGGTTTGCAGCAGTATGGGGTTGCCCTATTAAGCACACAGATTATTTTGGCGAAATCACTCAGTCCATGTGTAACAAGCAGGGGGTCTGGAAGTTTCCATGCCCTTCAGTGAAGGGATGTGAATTGGCAATGGTTTGGGGATGGAATAAGAGGCTGCTACAAAAGAGACTACAAAAGAGGGGACCTGTGGCTGGGACTTCAGATCCAAGAGTAGGTGGCAGCTCACCTTCTCAAACTGCAAGAATGACTTGTTGCAGGTCAAGGGTCACCCATGCAGGCAAAGAGTAGACCAGCCATATCACAGAAGAGAGAAATGGGGAGCCAGGGGACAGTCAGTGGATCTAAGACTCCAGTTGCCCTGCCTTAGAAATGCAGATCGTTTCCCTTCATATACCAGGACTCCATTGCTCCATCGTGAGCAGGAAAAGAAAGCCATCCAAAAGCGGCTGTTGAGGCCCTTCTTCACTAGCTGTTGAACATTCAGAAACAAGGCAATTTAAACTAGAAGAAACTGAAAAGCTATTGACCAGCAAATCTTTTCCCTGCTAGCAGGGATCTCTTAAGTAAAATCAGTTCAGCCATCGAAAATAAAGAAGCTGTTGTTTTAGTGCACATTGGAGACTAGAGAAAGTAAGCTTAATATGCAGCTACATTTTCCATTAGAATTATTTTTATTGATTTTTTCATATTTAAGACTTTGTTTATTTTTAGATTACACCAAATTCATTTTCCCCATTTTTATGCTTGTTTGCATGACTTTATTATTTTGTAACAACATTCATTCGAAAAAGTCTCATGGTCATATGATGCCAAGTTCACCTCTTATCTGCCCTCCCAGCAATATTTCTAAAGTGATACTAGGAATTATGAAAATATTTAGGCAGAACTGTGGGCAGGAATTCCTTAAAAAGCTGGAACAGAACAACATCACTCTTTGCCTCGGCCTTTCTTGCTCTTTGCTTTTACACCCAAACACATGAAACATTCTTAAATGTAAGCTGCAAGGAAAATTATAAGCACGTTTCAAATACACCCAGTTCCTTGGCTGGCCACTTCTCTATACTTAGCCTGAAAGAGTAGCCATATGCATATCCCTTAAGACAGTCCTCATGTTCTTAACAAAGTATCTTAACTTTCAATACACTGGAAGAGAATTATGAAATTTGAGACCTTTCTTTTCTCTCATCCTCCCAAACACACACATGTACACAAACACTCTTAAAACATCTCCCTGCACATGCACTTCACAGTCATCTCTACATGAGTTGACAGTTCTTGTCTTAGTACAGCAGGAAATACTTTCAACATCAGTCATGATGTGGATGGCAAAAAAAAAAAAAAAAAATACAGCGCTATTATCAGAGCCCTTTTAATTAAGTCCAAAGATCTCAGCTAGACATCAATTTTCTGTTTCCTTCAGAGTTGTTGATCTATCTAGTAACTAACTGGTAGATCAATGTGCCAAAAAAAAAAAAAAAAAAAACACACACACACACACACAAATTATCACAGTCTTAGCAAATCCAAAAGATTACTTTTAATGTTTCATAAGGCAGAGATAGAGTCTGCTGATAACTTGCAGGGCTTCCTTGGTCTAGGTAGGATGCTTATTATACCAGTTTAATGAGATTTCATCAGGCGATATATAGAAAGATGCAAGGTAGAGAGAAATAGAGATATATGCACGCGCACACACACACACACACACACACACACACACACACAGCTGGGGCATTTCTGGTCTCTCATGTGTGTGTGTGTTGCCATCCAGTTTTTCTTTTATTTTCCTAACTGAGCCATCAACTTTGGTTAACTAGTGACTCTGTTAAGCTTTCTTACACAGTAGTTACTTCTAGGGCTAATTCAGCAACCACTTTCACAATTTGCTTTAACAAAACATTGTTATCAGCAATTACTCTTACCATAGTCACCATGGTATTTTGACCCATAGTGCTTCAACATTCAATAACGATGTCCAGTACTCCTAGGACATTATGTTTGCTCTCAATGTGACTCCTGGGATATTTTAAGACATGTTAACACAAAAATCCCCATGTCCTTTTTGTCTACTCATCATTATCCCATCATTTCTTTTGCAGGTGAGAATATTCATTTTCTCTCACCAATCTGACTTAATTATCCAGGTTGCAAGTGCCGTGTTGGAACATATAATCAAGGGTTCTAAAAAGAGGATCAAGGGAACGAGAGAGGATCAGAGAGTAGGAGGGTAAACAGGCTTGTTGATTTTCCTCATCAAGCAAACCTTGGTAAGAAGACACCTTCAGATATAGAGACTGGGAGGTGATAACTAGGCCAGAGGCAGTGCCATTAAAAAACACATGCTACCCGGAGACACAAACCAAATGTTCAAATATCCATTTTCATGCCCCTGATTCACATGGCTAATTTAAGCATTTCCTTTTAAGCAGAGATATAAGTATATTTCTGGATAATTGATTACTTAAAATCCTTATATATCTTGCTCTTTTTTTAGATAGATTAATATTGTCTAAAAGCTCGCAATTTTCACGATTTATTACAATTTGTTTTGTCAAAATCAAGCATTAGTCCTTTTCTCATACCTTTAAATAAATGAGTGTATTATCTATCCTAAGAAAGTCCCAATAGGGAGTGATAGTATCCGCAAGAAGTAAAAATATTTATTTCATTCTTACTGTGAAAAAAACTTATAGAATTAAAAATAAGTGCATTTCATGCCTCATTTTAAATCACATTAAATTTGTGTGTCTGAAATATTCCACCGACATTGTATGATGCATATTTGATGCAGAATGCATATTGACCAAATTATAGGATTCAGATGTAAAGTGAAAAATACCCAATTATTTGTTTCCAGCCTCCTTGTCACACTCCATTCTTGTTTTTCTGTGCTGTCACTTCTCTGGAACGTCAACAGTCCTTACCATTGGTTATGGTAAAGCCTTACACCCTTTCACTCTTTGCTCTTTCTGTTGGTTAATTATTTGGCTGTGGTTGCAGGTGGTGCTTAATATACCTATACACAGTCTTTAAGAAACCACATTAAATGGATTAACATAAAGTAGAAAGACCATTCTCTCTTGTTTCGAACATCTGAATTTCTTTACTGACTTTTACCTAATGAGAAGTATTTACCACATGCCCTGAGCATGACAGGTGACAATGATATGTAGGAAGGGTCTGCACCCTCCAGAAACCATAAAATGGGCACTGACATTGGAGCTCAAAGTTCAACTCGGCCACTGCATATCTATATAATTAAAAACTAGTCTTAGTCTCTTCACTATTACATAGGGAGAGCACTGGCCAGGTCACAGGATAACTGATAGACTCAATTGAACACATGAAGTGGTGCATAGGGTAGGAGGTGAGAAAAGAAATAAAGTGCTAATTGGGTGTAACTGGGGAGGAGAACAATCATAGTAATTAAAGCAGTAGAAAGTGAGCACTGAGGAGGAGCCACATAAAGTAGGAGAGCAGCTGGCAGAGCCCAAATCAGGTCTCCCAGTCATCCAGGAATAGAGGGCATTTGAAAGCCTACGTGCTGACACCTGCTTAGTACAGGCTCTTCCCACGGCACTTGGACACTCATCTCTGTCAAGTCCACTGAAAGCTCAAAGTTCAATGTTGACACAAGAACTCATATCACTGGTAGCTGCTTCTGGATCTGATTATCTAATGTAATTAGTGGACAATCAACTTTTTGACACTAGCTCAACAGAGCTCCTTGAAAGTAGAAACATGCATAGTGAGGATATTTGGAATGAAGTTGCTGTGAAGTTAGACTTTGAAATATACTCAATCATTCAAAAAATATCTAGTGAGTAACTACCATTGTCCAGGCACTCTTTTTTTTTTTTTTTTTTTTTTTTGAGATGGAGTCTTGCTATGTTGCCAGTCTGGAGTGCGGTGGCTCAATCTCAGCTCACTGCAACCTCTGCCTCCCAGGTTCAAGTGATTCTCCTGCCTCAACCTCCCCAGTAGCTGGGAGTATAGGCATGCACCACCATGCCCAGCTAATTTTTGTGTTTTGAGTAGGGACGGGGTTTCACCATGTTGGCCAGGATTGTCTTTATCTCTTGGCCTCGTGATCTGCCCTCCTTGGCCTCCCAAAGTGCTGGGATTACAGATGTGAGCCATGGCACCCAGCTGGCACTCTTAAAGAGTAGATAATGTCCCTTGCCTCCATGGGCCTTACAGTCTATGGAGTGGGGTGGGAATTGTAGTAAATTATAGGAAGAAAAATACAGCTGAGGCCTAAAGAAGAGTAATATTTTAACAGGCAAAGGAGGGTGGCAAGAGCACTCCAGGCAGCAGGAGCAGCACACGAAGATCCTCTAAGTTGAGGGAAAGCCGAGCCCTTTGGAAGATCTGTGGGGAGAGGGGATTCTGGGTTTATCAAGAAAAGAAGCTGGAAAATTAAGAAGAGACCAGAACAAGTAGGCAATTTTACGTCATCTTACAGAATTTGCATTTAATCCTAAGAGCTTTGGAAAAACATTAACCATTTCGGTGGGGAAAATACAATGATCAAATTTACAGTAAAGAAAGATGATTCTATCTGTAGGACGGAGCATAACTGTAGGGAAATAAGGCAGGTTGGAACAATTAGCATGCTATTGGGGAGGTTCAGGCAGGGAAATTTGGTGTTCAGGAATATGGTAGTAAAATGGAAACAGGAAGAGTAGAATTGAATACAGAAAATAAGTACAATGTAGAGGCATTCAGAGGAATAATAGTAATCTGTTTTGAATTATTATGAATAAGGAACATAGGGTGTGTTTGGATGACTGGCTTGGGAAAGAGAGGATGTACTCGATTCTAGACAGATTGATTTTATAGTCCCTGCCATATATTGAAGTAGATATGTCTTGTAGACCATTGTCTCAATGGGTCTGCTCCTCCCATGAATAGGCTAAACTGGAGATAGAGAAAGGAAAATTACTGACACTTAATAGAAACTGAGGTTATGGGGATGAATGACATCACCAGGGAAAGTGAGATATGGCCTAGAAATGAACTCTGAGCAAGAATTACATGTAAGAAACTAGCAGAGGACAAGAATTCCATCCAGAAGACAAAGAAAGAGTGGTTTAAAAGGTTGGAGGAAACCCAGATATTGTGGTACCATAGAAACGAAAAGAATAAAGTGCTTTAGGAAGAACAGGGTGGTCTATACTGTTAAGTTTTACAGAGAAGCAACCAGTGACCTTTTGAAGCAGTTTCAGTGAAATGCAACAGGCATAAGCCAAATTAGGGAGAGAATGGATTAGAAAGGATGGTGAGCAAATGGAGATAGCAGGAATAATTCAAGTATTTTGGACATAAAGGTGAAGAAAGAATTAGGGCAGTAGTTATGGAGGGGACAGATTATAGAGCACAGATAGCCAACCAAAGAACAAGATTGTCACTGAAGCTAAAGTTATCGAACCTAATGGATACCTTTCACAGTCTTCTCAGGAGACAGGCTTACAGCCAAATTGGCATGTGGAGAGAAAAGCTCTCAATCAAAGTTTTTTTTTTTTTTTAAAGGAGCTCCTCATTAGAAGAAATAATCACTAACACTCACTCATCATAGCATTGTCCTGTGTCCATACAGTCTTGATGTCCATTTCTCATGTGTCACACTGCACAGCTGCTTCTGTCTTTGCATACTGACTGTGAATCTACTAAAAAAAAAACACCCCACAAATAACCATGTCACAGGTAGCTCTTGAGATAACAGCCTTCTTTTAGATCCTTTAAACACAGTTTTGATATTTTCTAGCATTTTAAATAAATATGTTGATATCTAATTTGTAACACAAGAAAGCTAATTTTAAAATTCATTATTGCCTACCCACTCTAAGAGACAATTTGAGCTGAATCATTGAAAAGCTGGATTGTTGTTTGCTTGTGGTCCAATAAGAAACAGATGTATCCTAAGTGAGAATGTATTCATTTACAAAGCAAGCCATGTTTCAGTCTAGTCATAGCCATAACACTTCAGGAACTATCTTTAACATGATCTCTCCCTGGGAGCAAAGCATCTTTTCTCATGAGAAAATCTGTGTAAGACATTTGGTTTCAAAATGGACTCAAACAACTTTCTCATCTGGAGAACACATGAAAAGGGAAATAAGTGGGAAAATGCTTTTGAAAACTTCCAATAAAGACATATATCTTCTTGTAGTCACAGAAAAGATTAAGTTGGTGGTGTTTAGTAACTAATGGCAAGACCCTATTAGTTAAAAAAATTGCCTACTCATGCCTGCAGGGGAAGTAATAAAGTATTATACCAATAAAAAGTAATAATCAAAATCACTGTGGATCTATAAACCATTATTAAATATCCCTTGACAACTTAAAAAAACTCTAAGTAATTATGAAGCCTCGTTTTAAATTAAAACCTGGCCTTGGTGCCCCACATCACTCTTACATGAGCATGGTAATGAAGGAGATTTATGATGCCTTTGTGTATATTGCTGCAGAGTTAGCTGGCTGGCCACCCTTATGATATAATCTCTTTTCTCTGCAATTTAATTAAAACAGTGAAAGATCTGACCTTTGCTGAATATTTTCTTATCCATAGCACTAAAAATATCCCCTGGAAGAAATCTGTCAATATGGTCTTTCAAACACAATCCTGCTCATACTGGGGAAGAAGAAAAAGACAATGAGAAATACCAGAATCCAAAAGGTTAACACAGGTTAGTACATGGTTAGTTGCCATGAAACTGAAGTCAGAAGGCTGCCTATAAAAAGGGTAAAAAATGAATTAAAGCCACCTAATTATGTGAAGCAATGAATGAAAATTCCCCATCTAGTATCCAGCTTATAATAAGGATACAATAATGAAAATTGTCTCTTATTCCTCCAGCTCTCTTAGAGGAATTATCCTGATGTCTATTATGCTTTGTATGGTGCTTATAGGCATTAGTGCCTTGATATATAGATACCCATGGGAGTCTTACCTGTTCTCATAACTCCCAGAATTCTATGCATTCTGTAGTAAAATATTTTGCAATGAAGAAAAAAACTCCTCTTTATTGATGATAACAGATCACTACCAACTCTGATCTGGTGATTGTCATGTTCCTGTCTGGTCATAGGATAACTGTCATTTATCTTCATAGCTGTGGTGAGAGAGGAAAGTTCCTCCTTTTCACTGTGTGAACGTGGCCTTCCATTCTGAACTACAATCTGATGGATGAAGAATTGAAGTGCTAGAGAGAAGTAGAGTATAACCCAAGGAAAAATGGAGCCCATGATGGGGAAAAAAATCCTGTTAAACATTCACTAGGAAATGGTTAAAGGCCCAAATTTGAGGTCAGACAGATCTGGGTTCAATTCCTTCACCATCCTAGTCACTATTCCTTGGAAAATACATCAATCACTTCTGAGCTCTTGGCTCAGCCTACAAAATAATAATAGTGTTACTTATTTTGTAAACATGTCAAGATAATAAGTTTTCTATATTATACATTTTATCATTTCATGTTTAATAACAAGTAGAAGAAAATATTAATGGTCAGCAAAAGAAAAAACAACACTAAAGAAACTATGGGTCAAGCTAGTAAGTCATAAATTTCCATTGAAATGTAAATGTAAGTTAGAGCCTATGAACCTCAGGTGTGGGCAAAGGCTATGAGAAACTGTGTTGTATTAATCCTTTTATCTGGAGATGATAGTCAAAATCTTTAACAACCAGTATGGAACAAACATCAACAAATAAGAACGGGTGCTGACCATAGACAAGTAAAATAGCTGTGCCCATGTATACTGGATGTGTATCGGTCATGCACTTTTCCATGCCTAACACTGCACTTTGTACCTACTAAGTTCTCAATTAATATCTATTAGAGTAAATTCACACTGTATTAACCTGGCCATCTCACAAAAGTGAGGTTAATTTAAAAAACACTAAATTAATAATGATTTAGATTTATCATTAATAATAATGATTAATAAGGATTTATCAAAGAATTATTCTGACTTTTTATTTCCAGGAAAGTTTTTCACTTTTCATGGATGAGCTTCATTGTAAGTTGTCTGGCTTCAATCTGATCTTTCGTTGTTTTTTCTTTTAATGAAATAACAATTTGGATACTTTACATGATAGGCTTTTTGTTGATTGATTATAAAAATCAATTTGTATCTTGACTCATTCTAAAAGAATATAAAATAGCTCTATCTTGATTTATAGTTTATGAAGAATTTTATTGGGATTCTTGTGACAACCCTTCAAAAATAAGAGGACAAGCTCAGAGAAGTTAAATGATTTTCCAAAATCAACTAGTGAAGTGCTGAGTCAAGACTCACACCCTAATCCTATGTTTCAAGTTCAGTGTTCTGTTCCCTCTACACCACGCAGCCTCTTGACCGCCTATGTGAACTTCCCACGAGGCCTTATCTGGGGCGGATTCAAGCCTTACTAGCAATTAATTATCCTTAGTGCTGTGTCTACCTTCTTGTACTCCAAACTTCAGAACCTAGGACAGCACCTGCATAGCCACCTGTTTAATAAGTCTGTAGCTGTCAATGTGAGCATGATTTTGAGGACTCCTGCCAGCCTTTTTACATGACCACAACTCTCTGGTTCTGATGAGGAGATTGAATTTCTCTAAGCCTACTCCTCTCTTATACCCAAGGTTGCCATTACCAATGGCTGTGCCTGCCATTATGACTAAGTTTCCCCAACACACTCCAGTTGTCACTCTTACGCACACTTTTAGCATAGCTAATGATTTCATATGACTAGATTAGAGTTGTTGGAAAAGTAAAAGCCAACACAATTTTAATTGTGATTAAACACTATACTTTGCCCTTCTACATCTGTTTTTAAATCAAGTACAAACTTTAATAATACACTCAGCAGAGGCATCTGGAAGATGTGTTGATCCTAGCTGGCAGCAGACACCAGATGGGTTAGTCAATCTGGAACAGATGGTAAATTGATATTAATTAATTATAAGCCTGGACTTTTCCACCATTCATGATTCTCAGTTTCTATGAATGTTCACCATTTTTGGTTAATCTCGGTTTACTAAATTCCTCTTTCTAACCTATGTGATTGTAAGAGAAAAAGAGGAGAAATTTTCTCTCTCACTAGAGAATATGTTGAGCTCTTGAAACACTCTGCAGTTGAAAAATGAACTCCAACGAGCTCATAACATCATGGTAGAGCTGGGAGGCTCATCATTAGCATGATCACAGACCTAGGATTTTTCTATTCCTGCTCTGCCAATTAATGCTACTCTCTTCCCACAATTCTCCTCCCCTACTCTGTACTGTCAATAAAAGTACCTGTGAGAACTCTATGCAAAGAACAACAACCAAGTAAGTGTAAAGTTCACTCCCATCAATAGCTACACACATATCCACTATTCAAACGTAGAGCTCTCTGGAAGGCAAAGATTGAAGTAAACAATTGAGAATTAAGTTCTGAGCAGAACTTCTACCACTTCTTATATTGTAATCTTGGGCTAAATGCATGGAGTAAGAAAATTGAGAGAAGTAAGGAGTGAGCTTTCAGGTTCTGTGGAGCAGCTTCTGATTCATGTTGAGAGAAATGGTCAAAATGTCACAGAGGATAGGCCATGGCACCACTAAGTCTCATGGATTGAAAAGTGAGTGTGGATTAGGGAGTGCTTTCTTACCTGAAGGAACAATACAAACACTCACAAGTCAATGTTGCCCAAGTTGACCAGTCAGATCATCAACTCCTCTTCTTTGAAGTGTGGAAAGAAAGATGCTAAGTCCTCACGTGGAGTGATGTTCAGAGTTCTAGAAAGTTATTACCATCTTTAAAATTCTTATTCAACTCCCTGATGCCTAAGATTCTGCTCATATAATCAGCTTGCAATTTTATTTTAAATATTTTTGGTTAAAATTAAAAAGTAAAGCTAAAAGTAAAAAATCATAGAGCTGATTTGGTGGTCTAAAGAAGAGAGTAACAAGGCAGCGGGTACCAAAAGTGGAAGAAAGGATAGAAGGGAGAGAAGAGACACCCAAATATGAATAGTTCGAACCTGGGACTATTGATGAAAAACATGTTTTGCCTCAGGCTGGCCTTAGAAGTCAGAGAAGATATGGCAGAATCTTCTTGGTAATAGTCATATCAGCTGTTTAATTTATTTGTTGCCTACCCAAAGTGTACTTGTTCCAGGGAGGAAGGGAGAGAGCTCAGAGAATATATAATTCTTCAGCTTCACCCCAGTCAAAAGTTTTTCTTTCTGTATTGAAAATAGACCACTCAGGACTCATGGAAGCATCCTTATTTGTGAACCATTCACCTTACAATTACTGGGGGTGTACAAAGACACACTACAACTAAAAGTTAAGGTTTTCTTTTGATCTCTTAGATTTTGTTGTATTTTTCCCTTTAATTGTACCTAGAGACAACTACAGAAATTAGATTGGTGGTCCCTGAGACCATAGCAGAGTGCCTCTGGACTTCCAGAGAGGTCCAAAAAAATACAATTTGCCTTTACTAAGTTAAACAACAAAATTAATACAGAGTAGATCAGGACAGCTATATAAAAACCCACCCTAATAATAGACAATGTGTTCAAAGGTAGGAGAGAGATAATGAAAAACACTACTGTGTCTAGTCAGTAGTGAGCAAGGTGTGGGGATGTGCACTTGAGCAACAAAGAGAATTTAGGATACTAGTATGGCAACGTACAGCCCCAGAAGCATGGTCCCAGGAAGGGAGGAGTAATCTTTCCCAATGCAGGAGTAACCTCATGCTTCTGAGGAAAAGGTAGCCAAGTCTGAATTCCCAGATCTAGAAACAGTTGTCATCTGCCATTGGAAACTCCTGAGCACACACTCCAGACAGAGACACACCATTTTACTAGGTAGAGTTTTGGCCTCAAATCCATGTGTCATTGTCTACCTTAATGAGCAGAAACAACCAAACCCTGCATGAGCCTAGATGAGAGTTTTTAAAATTGTTATCCTTAGAACACTAAGGTTTCATATAGTTATCTTATGGGGGACTGCCAAGGAAGTTGAGCAGACAGAGCGTCTCCCTCCAGCTGTCTCCTACCCTCCACTGCATCAGCATTTCTACCAAAGCACTTCACTCTTGTCTGAAGATTACACTGGAGTTCTATGTAGGATCTTTTGGGTTGGGGGGGCAGATTCTGCCAGTAAAAAATGTACCAAGATGCACTTACATTGATAACACAGGCCCTTAGAGCCTGCTCCTTGATTCTTCTCCATGTACTCTATCCTGATCCCCAGGTAGCCTCCTGTGAGACGTCCCTGGTTATCATATCATATCTATGACATGGACCTCTAAGAGATTATCTAAAGAAAGAGAAGCACAAGGCCAAATAATCTAAGAAAAAAAGCCAATCAAAAATTGTGCATGCTGCGTAAAAGGAAAAGGTTTTATAATTTCTTGACTCTTTCCAACTGAGGCCCACTTGTGGACCTTAACTGGGAGTAGACTCCTTCCCCCCATGGGGCAGTGAAGAGTATGTGAGGGAGCTTTTGGTTGTTGTAAAGATTGGAGAGCATCACTGTAATCTGTAGTAGGGGTCAGAAAAGAAAAACATCCTGTAATATGTGGGGCAGTTCTGCACCACATATTACAGGTTGTGGTTGGACCTCCCCACCCACCACCAGAATGTCCATACCATATGTGTTTAAAAATACAACAGAGCCACGGCCTATTCTGCAACATAGTAAAATAATGGGTAATATTTCCAAGACTCTCCCTCGAGGCTAGACAATGCAGATATGTGTATTTTATATGAATGAGTACATCATACTATCATAGCATAATAACATTTAACATACAATAAAATCACTATTTCGGAATCCCATACTTTCTGATCTTCTGATGCCTTTTCCATTTCCCACATCAGTTATAGTTTCATCATAAATTAATACATAAGCCATCTGATGTTTAGACATTGGTCTCTCATGAGCTTGGGTTAAAGTGAGTTGGTCCATGAGACAAATCTATTCTCAGACACTAACTGAATCAGGCATTAATGCCTATGGAACAAGACTCCTAGACCAAGGATAAGGATAACTCAAGTTTAAACAACTTCAGAGGGCTTTGGATAGCCACTGGCCTCTCCTTGTGACATTTCTCCAGTTAATTTGACCTTCTTTAAGCCATAATTTAAATATTCCTCTTGAAGAAAGTACTTAGATAAGGGCAGATCCAAAATTTTATTCTGGAGTGTGACTTCTGAAATCATGTGAATGAAACTCAATTTCTATTCTGTCATTGCTGTAAATCAGGGTGGCATCACGAAAGGGCACCAAACACATAATGTTAAGCAGAGGACTGGGGTATATGCCATTATACATTAGGAACAAAATGCAGACATTTTTATGTAAGATTTTTCTCCAGCATTCCACTAACCGTTAATAACCTCCTCCCATTGCTTTTATGTAACTTTACTCATGGGAATTTTATACAATGTGACTAACTCATAAAATTTTAATAGAATTGGACATATGGCTAAAAATATCATCTGTTACTGTAATTATTAAGCAACTTTATGCTTCAGAACAGAATCAAGTGAGGTTGGGAAAAACAAGCCCTTAGAGAAAAGTTACTTGCTTGCTAATTCAGTGTGTATGGACAGAGTTGTCCTTAACTCAGTAGTCTAACACAGGTTTGAAGTAAGCATAAGAGACTTAGAGAATTTTAGTCCCTTTTCCTGGGGATTTAGTGTTCTGTGACAAATAGAACTCACATATTTCTTCTTGCATGATAAAAAGTCACCACCAGCATTTAATGATATCCAGAATTTTTAAAAAGAAGCAGCTAAAAAAACCCCTAAGTATTTGCAAAATATACATTGATGAACCTTCTCTTCCCTTATTTTACTATTTGTTTCATCTTATATTTTCAATGTCAAAAAATGCAAAACTTCAAAATAGTGACAGCTTAATAATAACTGCCATTTCTTTAATGCTTAACAAGGCACATTGCCAAATACTTTACATATTGTCCTGTAGCTAGTGAGATGTAACTTTTTTCAGTCTTGAGAAGCTTCCAGATAGTTGTGTCTGAATGGAGGCAGCAGATCCCTTAGAGTAGATCTTCACTGGAGAGGACTCCGTTTCCTTTCTTGGATTTTTGAAGGTATGCAAATGCACCATGAGTAAGTGGTAATCATTGTCTTCGAGGAAGGATGTAACAGAATCTTCTACAACCGAACAAAGTCTTCTCTTCCCAATGTCCTGGCATTAAGAAAAGTTTAGTAAATTTACTCAGAAAATTAAAAATGCTCATTTGGGGAGAAATAAGAACAAGATCCAAACTCTCTCTTTTTGAGGCTCAACTCTACTAAAATTTCAATGATAAATGAAAATGGCACAAACCAAGATATTTATGTAGGAAATGATAGCAAGGACCACAAAAGGCAACTTGGCTTTAAGGAAGAGGGCATAGAATGGAGACCTGGATTTGACACCAGATCTGACCACTTTTGTGCAAACTTGACTTCAGAAGAACTTGTTACTAGTAATTGGATTCAGAAAGCTCCTGGAAAACCCCTTTAGTTTGCACAGCACATGCTCAGCCATCCAGCTCTTTGGACAGACTAAGGAAAAGAGAGGATTGAAGAGGATAATTACAAACTCTTGTCTTGTTTTTTGATGTGTAGATTTAGGTTCCAATAGAGACTCATCACCACAATTATTTCTGTTCTGCTTTTTAAGCCAAATTGAGGCAGATCAAAGGATGCCTGAAGAGTAACTTGGGCTGGCATCTTCTTCCATCAGTAAAGAAATTCATAATGGCAGCAGGGCTGCATTTACAAATGAGCTGATTGAGTAATGCACAACCACAGAGAGTGATGTCCTCATTGATTATGAAGGGAATAGCTCTCCTGGTTGATAATTGTGTATAATTCTCTACATTTTCAAAATTGCATATATTATATATATATGCATACACAGACTTACATATGCTACACAAATCCATAATCAGGAGAGGGTAGAGGACCCAGGGACACTCAATATGAGCACATATGAATCCTGGCTCATATTGGATGTAAAAGTTATGTAGGACTCAATTTGCATGCTTCTCTTCTCCTTCCTGTCTTTCCCAGCATGACCCCCTCCCCAAGACTATCAAAAACCACAGCTGTCTAGGGGATGTAGCTCTTCGTGTTTGCTGAGAGGCTATAAAGATACTACTTAGACAATAGGCTCCAACAACCCCGTGAAGATGCCCTGCTCTCTCTACACAGCTGGGCTATGAGACGGCATTCCTGTCACATAGATACAGAGGCCATTAAACTGACTGTGGGTTATTAGTACCACTTAGTCTAAGAACAATGAATTTGAGGCTGTGAATAAGAAAGGAGCTATGTTTTTGAGATGGACTTCATCCTCTAGAAGTCACTTCTATGTAATTTTAGATAGTAATGAAGAGGATAATGCAGCAGTAGACTGGACTTTGTAAGAAATGACATCTGGACATATGTGCTTTCTGGATGCTTTACACTTCTACAAAGCAGAATTCTAGCTTCACAAAGCCAACCACTGGCAAGGGCCATATAAGTATGATCAACAGTTGCCAACACTCCCCTGCTTCTTTCTGTTCTTGGAACAAAGTTCAAAATACCTAACATCCTCTTTTGTGCCCTGCCTTATCTAGGCCCACTTACCTTTCCAGCCTCCTCTGCCTGCAGTTGCCCACCTGCCATACACAAAGAACCCAAGTGGCCCCTAACCAAGTGATCCAAATACTCAATACAATCCCAATACAAATTTCAGCAGAGGGGTGTTGTGTGTGTATGTGTGTGTCTGTGTGTGTGTGTGTGTGTGTAAACAGACAAATTGATATAGTAATCCAAAATGCATGTGAAATGCAAAGGACTAAGTATAGAAGTCATAGTCAGTCTAGAAGAAGAACTGCAAAATTGGAAGAGGAGTTCTATCCACTGCCAAGGCAAATTATAAAGCTAGAGCAACAGTGTAGTATTGGCATAATCATACACAAGTAGGCTAATAGAATAGAATAGGGAGTCCAGATGCAGACCCACATATATAAGAATACAAATGACAAAAATAATATAGCAGAGAAGTGGGGATTTGTCATCACAACAATTTATGTTAAATTAATTGCATTACCTATATAGGAAAAACATAAATCTGAACCTCCTACCTGATACTACTAAAAAAATCAACTCCAGATAAATTGTAGATCTAAATATGAAGTGCAAAACAATAAAACTTTCAGAGGAAAACATGAGAGATTATTTTGGAATAAATGAAAGTTTATTAAATAGGATACAAAAGGTACCAGAAATTTTAAAAATAAAAATGAAAAAGTTGTATTTATCTAAAAAACAAAACAAAAAACCAGTGGCCATGAAAAGGTAAGTCATTCAGTGGGAAATGGTATTTGCAACACAGATGTCTGACAAATGGCTCATATTTTTCAAGAATACATAACTCTTATAATCAATAAGGAAAAGACACACAAACCAACAGAAAAAAATAGGCGAAAGAAGCACTTTACAAAAGAGAATATTGAAACATGAAAGTATTCAATCTCATTAGCCAGAAATTGCAAATTAAAAGTACATGTGATATATCTGTACACTCACCAGAGTGAGATAAATTAAAAAGACCAACAATACCATATCCCAATGAGGTTATGTACCACAGGTGGCAATGTAAATAGAAATGACCATGTTAGAAAACTGACGGTATTTACTTAAGTTGATTATATTCCTGTGACACAGTAATTCCATCCCTAGATATATGCCCAACAGGAATGTAAATAGGAATATGTGCATAGGAATAGTCATAGTAGCAGCATTTGTAATAACCCCAAATTAAAAACAATCCCAATGTCTATCAACAGTAGAATGATAAATAAATTGTGCTATATCCCTACAATGGTGCACTATATGCAATGAAGGTGAATGAACTAAAACTACAATGAATCTCTCAAACATAATTGGCGAGAAAGTTGCCAGATGCAACCTTGTACATAGTATACAATTCAATCACTTATATGAAGTTCTGAAACAGGCAAAACTAATGTATTGGGACAGAGCCAGTATACCATTCATCTCCAGAGGAGCTAATAACTAGAAGAAGGCACAGGGGGACTCTGGGATGCTGGTAATATTCTGTTTCTTGACCTAGGAGTTAGTCACAGAGATACACGTAGTTAATAAAGGATCCTTGAGCTATACATTTTATTTGTGTATTTGTCTTTATGTATGCATGCATGCATGCTTAAATAAAATAATTCACCTTTTAAAAAAGCATTTTGTAGGAATCTTCAAGGCTGCCACTTACCCTCGTCTGAGGGAGGCTTTGATTCCCTTAAAGCTTGACCAGTTGAAGTTGCAGGGAAGTCCTATTTAGAAGATAAAAAATTAAGAGATCCGTGGAAAGTGACAATTGCTTAAGTTGGGTCTTGAGTATATTTCATTACTTTCTATTGTCTCAATATATTAGTCTCTCTAGTTTTGTATGTTTTACATTTTCTATAATAAAAGCATTTTTTTCCTGAAAATCTATGGAAGTTTTGCGTCCAACTCATATCAGCTACTGGGGTCTATTTCTATTCTATTTAGTATGTTAGCCCCCTAAGAAAACATTGTCATCAAAGCTTTTCGCTTACATAGGAAAGCTCTCCTCCTAGTTATTTGAATCTTTGGAAGTTATTTCTTGTGTATTCTGGTTTCTTTTTCTTCTTCTTAAAAAGAAATATGATCGGGATTTCCTCTTGATCAAGACACCTACCAGCCAATTACCTTTCTTCCCACCCTCCTGTCATCACATAATGAATGACCAAATGACAAAAATAAACTCCAATGGAGAACACACATGGAAGTAGATAAAACTAAAAAATACGAGCTGAGAAGAGGAGACATCTATGTCTGGCTAAAGAGAGGCCCCATGCCAGATTAACTGAAAAGGAAATGATTAATTACAGCAATGTAGCAATAGAGATGCCCCAAGCGTTTCAGTGAAATCAAATGACGCAGGTTAGAGTCCAAAATAACAGGACGATTGACTTGGGAGTGGTGAAAACACTTTTAAAAATGTTTATGTCACATAAAAATGGCCCCGTTTTTACAAAAACAAACAAAAAAATACTTTAAAAGGTCAATACAGTAAAGCTACAGATAAAAGCTACAGATAATTTTATTTTCTATACACCAAATGTTCTTCCTAAATTGGAGGATAGAAACAGTGCTTTATAAGTCACTGATTTATTTTTTTAAACCATGGAAAAAGTGGTTACCATTCAGGAAGTCACAGATTCCTACATGTAAAAATATCTAACTCTGATCTATTTTTATTTTGGAATTACCATTTTTATATTCGTTTCATAACATTTTTTATGCCATTTTCACTTCTCTTTAAGGTTGAACTTTTGTTCATTTTTTTCTCCTCTTCAGCCTAGATAAAGTGCTGTGCCCTCCCAGGTAAGGAATAGAGTGAAGAGTCCCTTCGTCCTGCAATCTAGTTCTACCGCCATCTTGCCTCTTCACAGAGAGAGAATAAGGAAAAGTGGCTCAGCTTTTTCACTAATTAAATTGCAACTCCCCAGTTGGAAGTTGGGCAGGCTGCAAAAATAAACTCCATTGTAGCTCAGTCCCTTGGAAATTCTAAACCAGTATGTATCCCCACCAACCCAAGCATCATGCTGGGTGTACTGTGAGACTCCAG
Source organism: Pan troglodytes (assembly GCF_028858775.2). NCBI lineage: Eukaryota > Metazoa > Chordata > Mammalia > Primates > Hominidae > Pan > Pan troglodytes. Next base: position 19,615,682 of record NC_072402.2, on the reverse strand, counting down.
GCTTGAATCTCAGCAGGAAGGAGGTTTAATGGTGTTACACAGGAAGTAGTTTAGAGTCCATGTTTCTTTGCAATGAAGAAATTCATTGAAATTAACCAAGAAAAGCATCAAAATATAAAACATGCCTGTTCTTTCTCTTCAGCAGTGCCTAAACTTATTTTAGGCCAGGAACGGTGTCTCATGCCTGTAATCCCAGCACTTTGGGAGGACAAGGTGGATCACCTGAGGTCAGGAGTTCGAGAGCAGGCTGGCCAATATGGCAAAACCTTGTCTTTACTAAAAATATAAAAATTAGTCACTCACGGTGGTGCACACCTGTAATCACAGTTACTTGGGAGGCTGAGGCAGGAGAATCGCTTGAACCTGGGAGGCAGAGGCTGCAGTGAGCGAGATCATGCCCCTGCACTCCAGCCTGGGCAGCAGAACAAGACTCCGTCTCAAAATAACTAACTAACTAACTAACTAAATAAATAAATAAACTTATTCTAATCCCTCGTTGAATGGAGGTAAAGGACAGAGAAGAGTTGGGGATAGCCCAACAAAAGCAATTCCAAGCAAACAGAGGCTGAACCATTCCCCAGATAACAAGAAAAGAACCTCAAGTTTCTCAAAGGCGATGAACTACTTTGTAGCAATGCAGTATAAAAGTAATGGTAACTTGTGGTGGGTAGCTTTCAGTATGTATGAAGGACCCCTCCTTATCCATAACTTTAAAAGAGCCAGAATTTAAAATAAGAGTTATCACTTAAGCTGAGGTTGAGATTTATTTTTTCCTGTAAATGATAGTAAAAGTTTTGATATAAAGACATGGTGGCAAGGAGAGCATGGAATAGCAAGAACAGAATCAGACACTGAGGAACACCATTGGCTTTATGAAAGAGCCTACATGAGAGGCTAAGAATATTGTACACAAAGACTCTTGATATTCTTTAGCAAATCCCTAAAAATGAAGCATATAAAAAGCATACAGAACAGATTACAAATGACAAGCTGGCTATGGCTGAAGTGGAACCAGATGTTAAAGAACTAGAAGACCAACTTCAAGGTGGCCCAATAGAAGAGCGATTCTTCAGGCTGCAAATGAACAAAGTCTGGCAAGAAAAATAATGCAGTGGAAATTATGGGAACCATTAGTATAAGAGTTCCCACCAATCAGTGGGAATGACCAATACAATGATTAAATGATTTTAGCAGGTGGATGGGAACTGATGTAACTAAATATTCTGTTATATTAAAAGTGTGTTGGCCGGGCGCAGTAGCTCACGCCTGTAATCCCAGCACTTTGGGAGGGCAAGGCGGGCGGATCACGAGGTCAGGAGATTGAGACCATCCTGGCTAACACAGTGAAACCCCGTCTCTACTAAAAATACAAAAAAATTAGCCAGGTGTGTTGGTGGGCTCCTGTAGTCTCAGCTACTTGGGAAGCTGAGGCAGTAAAATCGCTTGAACCCGGGAGGCGGAGGTTGTAGTGAGCCGAGATCGGAGATCGCACCATTGCACTCCAGCCTGGGCGTCAGAGCGAGACTGTCTCAAAAAAAAAAAAAAGTGTGTCCATGTTATCAATATATTGTAATCAAGAAAACTCATGCAGAAAATATTTAGCAGACTTGTTAAAATAAGTGACTTGTAATACTGTTTTGTAGATCAACTGTTTTTTGTTTTTTTTACTTTAAGTTCTGGGATGTATGTGCAGAACATGCAGGTTAGTTACACAGGTATACATGCGCCATGGTGGTCTGCTGCACCTATCGACCCGTCATCTAGGTTTTAAGCCCCGCATGCATTAGGTAGTTGTCCTAATGCTCTCCCTCCTCTTTCCCTCCACTCCCCAATAGGCCCTGATGTGTGATGTTCCCCTCCCTGTGTCCATGTGTTCTCATTGCTCAACTCCACTTATGAGTGAAAACATGCGGTGTTTGGTTTTCTGTTCCTGTGTTAGTTTGCTGAGAATGATGGTTTCCAGCTTCATCCATGTCCTTGCAAAGAACATGAACTCCTTCTTTTTTATGGCTGCATAGTATTCCATGGTGTATATGTGCCACATTTTCTTTGTCCACTCTATGATTGATGGGCATTTGGGTTGGTTCCAAGTCTCTGCTATTGTAAATAGTGCTGTAATAAACGTAAATGTGCATGTGTCTTTACAGTAGAATTGTCTTGTGGATCAATTTTTGATTTGTATTCACAAAAATTATTTCAAGATAATATTTCTTTGAACAGAGAGGCTGTGGGAAGATTTGAAAATTAATTAAAATAATTGCTACAGATCTTCAATGCAGAGGCCATAATCAAGAAGTGAAGTTTCTTTAGCAGTATTTTCAATGTCCTTTAATTTTTTTATTGTCCTGAAAAAGAAAAGGCCTTTAATTATTATTGTCTAAATAAATTTACAGGTCACTGTTTGAAGTAAAGTAGTAAGAGTGAATATTTTCATATGTGATAAAAAAATACAACTGGCTGGTCATAAAATTTGAAATTAACCTCCTTGGCTGTAATCTTATGTCTATAAAGTAAAATTTAAATGTATAATTGTGTACTGATTACAAAATCCATAATAAATGTCATTTTATTTTAGTCTTTATTTGAATTATTCCATTTACTCTATTTCCATATAGTCTTAATTTTATCATATATTGTTGTTACTCTATTATTTTCAAAAATCTTCAAATTATAATTCATTGTACAGTTGAAGAAATTGGTACTTGAAAGAAATATTTCTTATTGCACAGGGGTAGTTGGAAAAACTTTTTATTGCATTTAAGGAAATTAGCTTTCTGGCCCCTTGGCTTCTAATTTTCTTGATCAACCCTGTTACATCAAGATAGAGGTGGAATTTCTATAAAAGAAGAGACATTAACAGTTCCTGAAGTTTTTCTGGCATATGGATAGGCTTAGACTCAAAACATTTTGGTCATAAGGCTGCAAATTCAAAGTGGAATCACTAAGTAGTTTTTACTAAGTTTCTAATATGATTGCAGGTGGATATCAAAATAAGACAAATGCTGTCCAAGGAAAGAAAACATTGGCAAGCTTTTAAAGAAAGTGTGGATAGAACTTCTGCTTATACAGCACTGTGAAACATCTATTATCATCTATTCTATAGATGAAGAAACCGGTTAGGTTACTTGCCCAAATAACTTTTTTATTTATGGAAAATATTCGTCTTTAGAATTAGCATATTTATTGCAATTTGGGAGACAAATTAGACCTAGAAACACTGTTTTGTTTTTTTTTAGGGGTGTTAGTGCTGTATTTTTTTTTATTATACTTGAAGTTTTAGAGTACATGTGCACGACGTGCAGGTTAGTTACATATGCATACATGTGCCATGTTGGTGTACTGCACCCAGTAACTTGTCATTTAACATTAGGTATATCTCCAAATGCTATCCCTCCCCCCTCCCCCCACCCCACAACAGGCCCCAGTGTGTGATGCTCCCCTTCCTGTGTCCATGTGTTCTCATTGTTCAATTCCCACCTATGAGTGATAACATGCGGTGTTTGGTTTTTTGTCCTTGCCATAGTTTGCTGAGAATGATGGTTTCCAGCTTCATCCATGTCCCTTCAAAGGACATGAACTCATCCTTTTTTATGGCTACATAGTATTCCATGGTGTATATGTGCCACATTTTCTTAATCCAGTTTATCATTGTTGGACATTTGGCTTGGTTCCAAGTCTTTGCTATTGTGAATAGTGCCGCAATAAACATATGGGTGCATGTGTCTTTATAGCAGCATGATTTATAATCCTTTGGGTATATACCCAGTAATGGGATTGCTGAGTCAAATGGTATTTCTAGTTCTAGATCCCTGAGGAATCGCCATACTGACTTCCACAATGGGTGAACTAGTTTACAGTCCCACCAGCAGTGTAAAAGTGTTCCTATTTCTCCACATCCTCTCCAGCACCTGTTGTTTCCTGACTTTTTAATGATTGCCATTCTAACTGGTGTGAGATGGTATCTCATTGTGGTTTTGATTTGCATTTCTCTGATGGCCAGTGATGATGAGCATTTTTTCATGTGTCTTTTGGCTGCATAAATGTCTTCTTTTGAGAAGTGTCTGTTCATATCCTTTGCCCACTTTTTGATGGGGTTGTTTGTTTTTTTCTTGTAAATTTGTTTGAGTTCATTGTAGATTCTGGATATTAGCCCTTTGTCAGATGAGTAGGTTGCAAAAATTTTCTCCCCTTCTGCAGGTTGCCTGTTCACTCTGATGGTAGTTTCTTTTGCTGTGCAGAAGCTCTTTAGTTTCATTAGATCCCATTTGTCAATTTTGGCTTTTGTTACCCTTGCTTTTGGTGTTTTAGACATGAAGTCCTTGCCCATGCGTATGTCCTAAATGGTATTGCCTAGGTTTTCTTCTAGGGTTTTTATGATTTCAGGTCTAACATTTAAGTCTTTAATCCATGTTGAATTCATTTTTGTATAAGGTGTAAGAAAGGGATCCAATTTCAGCTTTCCACATATGGCTAGCCAATTTTCCCAGCACCATTTATTAAATAGGGAATCCTTTCCCTATTTCTTGTTTTTGTCAGGTTTGTCAAAGATCAGATGGTTGTAGATATGCGACATTATTTCTGAGGGCTCTGTTCTCTTCCATTGGTCTATATCTGTGTTTTGGTACCAGTACCATGCTGTTTTGGTTACTGCAGCTGTGTAGTATAGTTTGAAGTCAGGTAGTATGATGCCTCCAGCTTTGTTCTTTTGGCTTAGGATTGACTTGGCAATGTGGGCTCTTTTTTGGTTCCATATGAACTTTAAAGTAGTTTTTTCCAATTCTGTGAAGAAAGTCATTGGTAGCTTGATGGGGATGGCATTGAATCTATAAATTACCTTGGGCAGTATGGCCGTTTTCTTTAAAAGGATAAACCTCAACTCCAATTAGCTACTTAGCTCTTAGCCATGTAATTGCTATTGCATGTAATTGCATTTTCCCTCTAGAATTCAATATCAGGTTTAAGGCTATGGATCTCTGACTTGAATAAAGTAGCAGTGTATAATAAAATATGTCAAGCAATAAAGATCAAGATAATACAATTGTACCATTTTATTTGTGGTAAATAATTATCTTGTTAACTAGTGATGCACCATTCAGATTTTCCTTCAGTGAAACAATGAACATCTTGTTGTCCTTACTGTTGCGAGTATGTCCGCTGCCACCCTTTCATAGCCAGCCCCTCTGAAACTGTGTTAACCCAGACTCCAGGTCCAAGGCTACATGGCTCACATTCAGTGACTGATGGACATGGGGCTACAAAGGACGAGTTATTTCTTTTGAACTCAAGACCACTATGGAGGACCATTCTTCTTCCAAATTTTTCCTGTGGGCTCAGTTTAGGATGTAGCTACCCAACACTTTCTTTCCCTTCTCCTTTACAGATGTTGATCCCAGAAATTTCTAATAAACACTGTGCAGGAAAAAAAAAAAAAAAGAAAAAAGAAAAAAAGAAAACATTGGCAAGCTTAGGGTTAAACGAAAATAAAATGAAAATAAAATAAATTTAAAAAAAGAACAGAATCAAACCAGAAATAGTCCTCTTAACCACACCTGCTAAACCTTTTTTAACGAGTTCCCTAGTGTGGAAGAATTGGGTAAAATATATAAATGAACATCAATCCTTTTCTAGACATTATATTTTTCTTTATATGAGCATACCTCTGAGATATTCTGGGTTTGGTTCCAGACCACTGCAATAAACAATTGCAATAATGCAAGTCACAAGAACTTTTGTTTCCAAGTGCATATAAAGTTATATTTGCACTATAGTGTAGTCTACTAGGTGTGCAATAGCATTTTGTCTTAAAAAACTGTGCATGTCTTAATTTTAAAACTACTTTATGCTAAAAATATGCTAACAATTATCTGAGCCTTCTGTGAGTTGTAATCTTTTTGCTGATGGAGGGTCTTGCCTCCACATTCATGTCTACTGACTGATCAGGGTGGTGGTTGCTGAAGACTGAGGTGGCTGTGGCAATTTTTAAAAATAAGACAACAATGAAGTTTGTCTTATTGACTGACTCTTCCTTTTGTGAAAGATTTGTCTGTACTATGTGATGCTGTTGGATAGCATTTACCCATAGTAGAATTTATTTCAAAATTGGAGTCAATCCTCTCAAACCCTGCTGCTGCTTTATCAACTACATTTCTGTAACCTTCTAAATCCTTTGTTGCCATTTCAACAACTTGGCTAACTGGTGCAAGAGGCCTAGCTTTCAGCCTATCTCAGCTTTCGACACAACTTTCCTCACTAAGCTTAATCATTTCTAGCTTTTGATTTAAGCTAGATCAACATGTGAGTCTTCCTTTCACTTGAACACTTAGAGGTCGTTGTTGGGATATTAACTGGCCTAATTTCAATATTGTGTGCCTCAGGGAATAGGGAGACCAGAGGAGAGGGGCGGGTCCTTGGAGCAGTCAGAACACCCACAACATTTATCAGATAAGTTCGCCGCCTCATATGGGAGCAGTTTGTGGCTCCCCCAAAAAATTACAATAGTAGCATCAAAGATCACTGATCACAGATCACTATAACAGATAAAATAATGATGAAAACGTTTTGCAATGTTTTGAAAATTACCAAAATGTTACGCAAAGACAAAGTAAACACATGCTGTTGAAAAAGTGTGCCTATAGACTTGTTCAATGCACACCTTCAATTTGTAAAAAATGCAATATCTGCAAAGCACATTAAAGAGAAGCACAATAAAACAAGGTATGCCTGTATAATTAACTGTATGGTAATATATTTATTAACAGTTCCACTCTATAGTGGCTGCTCACATATTCTACGCTACTTTGTTTTGTGCTGTTGGTAGAGGGATGTTTGTCTGTAATTGAGGTCAACAACATTTGGATCTAGTTGTACTGGTTCTAGGACTGACATCATCAATAACCTAGGCTTTTCCACCTTTCTGCTCTTCACCATATTGATTTTCATCTTCAAGCTTCTTCACTTATGGTCACAGAGGGTGGTCTCAGTTTCAGATATTGCTTTTGTGTGCAATCACCTCCAAACACAGGAAGGCTAATTTCTCTCCTTATGTGTCCCTTTGTCTCAGAGAAAAACTTTTCTAAGAATCTCCCAGTGACTTTGTCTTACATAATATTAGCCATAACAAAGTCATGTGCTTAAATGTATAACTAATCACCGTCTCGGGAAATGGGATCGTAGCTGTTAAATGTGTAACTATGAAGTTCTAAGAACTTAAATGTGGGTTGTGATAATAGTCATGGAAATAGATGATGGAAAAGAGATATATTTTAAAGAACAATGTCAGATCATGTTGACTACAAAAGTCAGGAATGAAGATGAATCCAATGGCTAGAGCTTAGGTGACAAGAAATGCCTGGCTACTCCTCCCAGAGAAGTGGTGGCCCCAGGGACTGGAGGTGGAGTGGGCTGAAGAGTGTGGCACCAAGTGCAAATAAAAATAAAGTTAACAAAGTCAGGTAGAGTGCCTGGCTGAGGCGTCAACCTGAAAACTTCGGCAGAATGGCCATATCTAGATTAAAAAGTTATGGGTCGGATACCAGAGGCATCAGACAAGGAAAGAGGTTACTGAATGAAAAGGCCTGAGACAACTATAAAATATTAAATAATACAGACAAAAAAAACTTAAATATGTCAGTAACACAATAAATGTACATGGGCTAAACTCTTCATTTAAAGATTAGAAGTATAGATTTTTTAAAACTCTTATCTATAAACAATTAGTCAGAGACATACCTAAAAAATAAAACAGGCATAATCATCTCATACTAGTTAAATATCAGTCAAAAAAAAAAACTTGTGGAGCAACGTTAATATCTGACAAAATTTACTTTAAGATAAAAAGCATTACTAGGGATAGAAATGGTAACCATGCAATCATAAGAGGATCATTTCATCAGAAAGATATAAAAATTCTTCATTTGTGATAGCTGCAAAAATACAAAATGCAAAAATTGACCAGAGGAAAATGTGTTTTGTTTCTATATACACCAAATAAATCCCATTTTTTCTAAAGTAGAATAAACAGAGATAAATAATGCAATGAACCCATCACTCAATTTAAGTAATATTCAAAAGGAAATGGACAAATCCACCATTAGAACAGGAAATGTTAAAACACTTCTTTTGGTATAGTCATGTGCCACATAACAGTTCAGTCAAGGACAGACCACATATACAACAGTGGTCCCATAGGATTATGATGGAACTGAAAAATTCTTATTGCCTAGTGAATTGTTACAATTGTCTACAGTATTCAGTACAGTAACATGCTTTGTAGCGTATTGTGTGTAGGTGTGTAGTAGGCTATATTATCTAGGTTTGTATAAGAGGTGTACACCTATGATATACATACAACAACAAAGTCATCTAACAGCACATTTCCCAGAGCATGTCTCTGTTATTAAGTACACAGGACTTTATTTTTCTCACATAAAAAATAGTCCGCAAAGATTTGGAACATTTGAAAAAACACAATTGGCAAGATTGATGTGATAGTTCCACCCTGTAGATTTAACCTTTTTTCTCTCACAGTACTCATAACATAAATCCTGTACTTCAAATCTCTGACTACTTTCTCTTCCATCAAATAAAAATAACACATAATTCTACCCTCTTGCCTTGGCCCACATTGTTGTCCAGCCTCCAAAGGCAAAGAATATCTTGACATGTATTGTCATTTGTTTTTCTCTGGTTGCTTTTGTTTATATTATTATTTGAACTAGGTTGTAAGCTGTCTGATAGCAGAAACAGGATCTCAGGACAGGACTGAGTTCATAGCAGTGTTTCTTTTTTAATTAAAGGATTTTAATTTTTAAAAATTCTTTAATTTTGATTTTTTATTTCTTAAAATTAAAGATTAAAGAAATTGTTTAATTAAAAAACAATGCATGTTCATTGTCACAAATGAACAATTCAAAGATGTATAAAAAAAATTAATGCTTTTCCCCCATCCTACTCTGTTAAGATAATCAAGGTTAGCAAGTTACCTAGTCTGTCTGTCTGTCTTTCTTTCTTTCTTTCTTTCTTTCTTTCTTTCTTTCTTTCTCTCTCTCTCTTTCTTTCTTTTTTCTTCTATCCATCTAAACATTGACCTCTATATGCTTTTGGGGGTGAGGTGGGAGTTTATGTTTTTTACTAAATATTAGATCTACTATATGTATTACTTAGAAACATTTGCAAGCATAAAAGACTATGGAAATTTTTGCCAGATTAATCAATATGACTCCAACTCACTTCTTTAAATATCTACATGGCACTCTATAATATAGATGCCCCATAATTCTTCATCCCTCTTTGATTCATGGTTCATGGCTTTGGGTTGTTTCCAGTTTTTCTGCCATCCAACAAGCTGGTGCTTTTCATTTCTGTGAGTTTAATTGCAAAGAGGAGGACTTGGGGGTCTTTTCTGATTTCTTTTTAAGCTTAAAAAGCTAGTTGTTGGTTGCCTTACTAAAAGGCTACTGTAATTTACATTCCCACGAGCAATATATGGAAGGCCTGCTCCTTGTCTTCAGAGTACTGTAATACCTTTCAATCTTTTTAAATTAGAAATGTAAAAACTGGTATCTCATGTTTGCTTTAGTTTGTATTTCACTAGTTACTAGGAGTTTCAAGCCTTTTCCTATATTGATTTTCACTTATACGTCCTTACCCATGAATTGTTTGTTTTTACTCTTGGCTCATTTTCCTCCTTTTTGCCTCGGAAGTACTTGTTCACAATATATTCTCCTATGTAAGGTGAAGGTGAAAGGGGGTGGCCAGCACAAATCCTCTTTGGCCTGAATTATTTGAGCTCTGCCTTAAACCTCCCTTTTTTCTTTGGCTGTGAAGACATGGTTCCATTTCTCTGGGAAATTGAATGCCCCCATTAAAAAGAAAAAGAAAAGAGAAGAAAGGGGGAAAGAAAGCTCTTACCCACCTCACATAATCCTCTTTGCTATCCACAAAGGCTGCTGCTGCTACACAATTCCCGTGGGATTTCTATTCCAGCAACCAAAGAGCATGGCATAAAACCCACCCACAGAGACCTCACAGTCTGAAGTGCCAGTGTTCAGAAACCATCCGCTTAATGTCGTGCTGCTCTATTGAAAAATGCGGACTCCTTCTGATAGTCTCACTTGAGGGAATAGAAGCCCAAGCGCAGCAGCCCAAATGACAGGGCTCACGCCTTCCCCTCCACCATGCTTTTATCCCACCTTTCTAACACCTCCACCCTCTTAGTCCTTTCCCTGGCCTGCACCCCACCTTTCATATTTCGTAAGAGCGCTTCACTCTCATTCCTGACATTAACGAGCTTCAAGCTGATTTTTGCAAAAAAGAAGAAGAAAATGGAAAAAGAAACCTCATCTTGCAGCCAATATGCCTCCAGCAGGCTTTCCCACAGAGAGAGAAGTGACTCTCCAGGCTGCAGGGAGGCTGACATGCAGGCCAGAAGGCAGCTGTCTGCTTTATTGAAATGCCACCTTGACCATTGTGTGCTTTCTCTGAGGGCCGATTGATATTGTTTGAATGCACGGCCTATGACATGCTTTGTTTCTTATGTCCATTGGTCCTCTCAGCAGGCCAGCTGGAGGGAGGAGAATTCGAATCTTGCTGCCAGTCCTACCTTATCACTCTCCACCCTCTCCCCAGCGCTATCTGGCCCCATCAGCTTTTTCAAAAAGACCTCACCGGCACATCCAGTTCAGCACAGATATTGTCTCTTTTCTCATTTCCCATACACGATGGCAGTTTATCCTGTGAACCTGTCAAAAAAAAGTCCTCCAAAGAATTCCAAGAGGTAACACAGATGTGCTTGCACATTTCCACCCACACAGGAACCAGCTTGAAATGTCAGATGATCACTGTGTTTGAGCAAATATTAATTTCCTCATGAGCAGATTTTAAATTTGCAATCATATCCCAAGGAAATAGTTTGTGCTTAGAATACTTTTTTTTTTTAACCTAACGTGTTTTTTTGTTCATCTTAAAGACAGACCACTGCCTAAACAACGTATTCCTCTTCCCCCTTCTCATAGATTTATTGAGGTATAATATAACCATAAAAGTCACCCACTTGAAATGTACAATTTGACAAGATTTGGTAATGGTACACACAGTTGTGCAACTGTCACCACAGTCCACTTTCCCCAAAGTCTCATCATCTCCAAAATTCCCTCTTGCCATTTGCTGTTGATTTCTGCTCCCACCTCAAATCCAGGCAACAAATGATGTGCTTTCTCTATCTGTTGTTTTGCCATTTCTAGAAATTTCGTATAAATGGAATAACACAATATGTAGCCTTTGTGTCTAGTGTGTTTTTGAGGTTCATTCACGTTGTTGCTCATATGAGTATTTTGTTATTTTTTAATAGTCAGCTACCAGTGTGGCCATTGTGGGTAGATCACATTTTGTTTATGCATTCACCAGTTGATGGATCATTGATGTATTTCCAGTTTTTGACTATAGTGTCTCTGCTATGAACATTTCAATATAAGCCTTTGTGTGGACACATGTTTACATTTCTCTTGGGTAAATGTAAAGGAGCCGAACTGCTGGATCAAATGGTTAGCATGTGCTTAGCTTTCTAAAAAGCTGCCAAACTTCAAAATGTTAAAAAATAAAACCATGCCTCATTTTCAAGGTTGTATTGGCCATGAAATCACCCAATCTCAAAGAATAAATAAAAATTTTGAGCATAATTTAGCAAAGATTTTAGACACAGAATCATGAGCAATAAAAGTAGCAGAACTTTAGCCGGGCATGGTGGCGGGTGCCTGTAATCCCAGCTACTCAGGAGGCTGATGCAGGAGAATCACTTGAACCCGGGAGGTGGAGGTTGCAGTGAGCCGAGACCCGCCACTGCACTCCAGCCTGGGCAACAGAGTGGGACTCCATCTCAAAAAAATAATAAAAATAAATAAAATCTAAGGAAAAGGAATATTATTAAATCCTCTTCTGTCACTGCTGAATCTTTAGCCCATAGAGAAGGGCCTTTTTTAGAACTCTGCTGACAAAGGAAAGGCATAGAATCACCACTGGTTCTCAGTTCTTTTGCCTCCACTTTCTGTGCCCTGCTTCTGTGCACTGAGCCTGAAGGGGCCTCTTTCAGAGATCTTAGGCTAAAAGGACCCAGTTGAGGCTGCTCCTGAAGAGGTAAGAGCAGAAGGGTTTTGGGTGCACAGGCCTTGTCAGTCCTACTGCCACCAGCTGGGTGGAAGCTACATCCACAGGCTTCATCAACAGGGCACCTTATGGGTTTCCTCAGCCTCCTTCTAACAGCCTTCTGAATGCCTTGGAAGTGATAGACCAGGATTTCCCTGACCTTGGAGTACCTGAGGATTCTAGATCCCTGGGATCAGAAAAGAAGCTAAACTCTGCCCTGGTGGTTTGGGATGACAAGGCCATGGCACCAGAGAAAGAAGAGATTTTTCCAATTTCATTCCTGCTACCTACAAGTTTTATGATCTTAAGCAAATTATGAACCTTTCTAGTTTTCCATTTTTCCCCATCAGGATAGCTGTGAGGATGAAGTGGGATAATGAGAGGCTGCACATAACACAAGCTCTTTGATGGCAGGAATATTTGTATAGATCCCAAGAACCTAGAACAGTGCCAGGCACGTAGTAGGTATTTCAAAAATGTTCATGGAATGATTGAAGTACTTAGCAGAATTTCTGAAGAGATTCTTGGTTCATTTGTTCAATCTTTTGCATAATATTTATTGAGCACCTACTAACGTTTTAAAGAGCTAAGCTGAGGCACCAAGTATCAGAGCAGCTGATTAAGACAATTAAGCTCAAATGAAAGTAACAATCAAACCTATAATCCCTTACTATAACAGTATTAGCAAGAGGAAGTTGGAGGAAGCACCAACCCCGTTTCTGTTTCATTTTTCTCTGTGGAATGACACCAGTGAGGGTCAGATGGATCAACACATATGTAGGGAACTGTCTCACTATAAGGGAGTCCTGACCAAAGATTCCTGCCATCTTATGGAGCCGGGGGAGGGGAGAGGAAGGGAAAGAGCTAATGTGGGAAAGTACTGAGTCAGAGTGGAGAGGCTTCTCCTCCCACCATGAGGAGGTCTCAGCAGTGGCACCTGAGAAAGTCTCTACTGAAGGACCCCAGTAAAAAGACCTCCACACAGAGGCTTCCTGGGCTAGGAATGCAGATACGTCTAAGAACAAGGCTGGCCAGGGGGCCTGAGGCTTTGACTGCAATTCCCTCAGAGGCTGCAATGCATGGGCCCATACACCAAGCCTGGTGTGGGGGAGGGCAGCTTCCATATGAGGCCTGGAAAATCACACACAGGTTTTGTCCAGGAGCCAAACTCCTAAAGATTGCTATTGAAGAGCAGATATGTCCTCTGCCCTCACTAAACTGTGCAATCTATTGAGTAGGCACACCATAACCAAATAAACACACAAATAAATACATAATTGCAAATTATGATGAGGGTGGGGTGAGGGTGGAGGGGATGAAAAACCAGAGCCCTCGGAGAGGATGACAAAACACTCCTGTATTGGCCTGAATGCTCAGGTCAGCACCCACGGAGGGGAAATCCAAGCTAAGACCTGGGGATGAGAAGGAGCCAGCTGCATTCACGTCGGGGAGAAGAGGTTGGGAGAAAAGGGGCACATAAACGAAATATTCACTCTACCCTGTGTTACATCAGGCTGCCACGCTTGAGGGGCCAAAGTGACTTACCCTGAGCTTCATCCAAATCTGTGTAATAAGTCATCACTTTGTAACCATTTTTTCTTTGATGTACGAAACCAGATCATCCAGTCGAATCTTACCTGCGGTTAAACAGATCTTGAATACATATGAGTCAGGTGTTCCCAGGATCTCAACAAACTTTTATAAATGGGAATGAACCCACTTTGTGTAGGTCTGTGGAGAGCACCAGAAGAATAGTTTTCGCTGAATGAAACTCCTTAGCATTGTTGAGCCCTTTCTGAATATTAGAGCTGGGAGATGCTGCAGAAATCAGGGGTTACGTTTAACTTTAGGGAGAAAGGATGAGTCTATGACTATTTTCCTCACCTAAATAGGACTCTGAAAATTACCCAGGGTGCTCTGTCCTCCTGGGCCTGTATTTGAAAGCCTCTGATGCAAAGGTTATTGTCAAGAGTGGGGTAGGCTTTCCAGTAATTATGAAAAGCCATTAACACATAGCAAAGAAACACTAGCACTTATTGTAAATCTGAGTTTGTATCAAAATTTTTTAATCCACTCCCTTTCATGATCATTGTTTGCTGTCAGTAGAAGGTGCCAATTCATTTCACAGAGCCCTAACACACATCTAAATTCTCAAAACTTTGTTTCTAGAGTTCTTTTTGAACAATATTGGATTGTGCCACTAAACTAGTTATATCCCTGACGACTTATTATTATTATTATTATTATTAATGTTATGTAGAGACAGGGTCTTGCTAAGTTGCCCAGGGTGGTCTTGAACTCCTCGCCTTAAGGGTTCCTCCCACCTTGGCCACCCAAAGTGCTGAGATTACAGAAGTGAGTCATTACACTTGGCGTGTTTTTTTTTGTTGTTGTGTTTTGTTTTGTGTTTTAAATGAGAAAATGATGCTGCAAAAGGAGAACGGACTTTGGAGCAAGGCAGGCCCAAATTCTAATCCTGACTCTGTCCCTTCCCAGCGTGTGACTCAGGCAACATCCTTGTTTCCCTGATTCTCAGTTCCTTCACAATTGGATTGGCTGCCTCTCCCAGGGATGTGGTAAAGATGAAAGATAATTCATTCGGAGTACCTAGTACTTCATATGTGTTTAATAAATTGTAGCTACCATTATAATAGGAGTAGATTGCAGTCACCATGCCTGCAACTTAAAGCATACTGAATTCACCACACTTTAAAATTTGAGACACCCAGTTGAATTTTGGGGAGTCCATAAAGTGAATTTCTGGAATTTTGTTCAACTCTCTTCTTACCCTAGATATGTGATTGGGAGAATGCAGCTTGTAAAGAAAAATTCTCTTAAAGGCCCATAGACAGTCTTATTGGCTAGTTAGGCATGGGGTTAGAGAGGCGCTACATCGGGGAGGAGGTATTGTGGAAGTTGGAGGGTCTCAGGAAGGCACAGTTCCCCTTCCATCCCTCCTGAGAATAATGCCACCTTTGTTTCTTCCTGGGTCTTAATTAGAGTCATAAGCTTGTAAAGTGAAACATGGCAGAGTAGTTAAGGGTGCAGACTTATTAACTAAAATGGAGGGGAGAAAATATTGCCTTTGCTACTTCCCGATCATGTGACCTGAAGTAAGTTGCTTATCCAATCTATGTCTCACTTCCTTGCTCGTAAAGAGGAATTTAGAATAATAACATTTTCTATTTCAGATGGTTGTTTCGAGAGCGATTTAAACAGTTAATACATGCGCTTAAAATCGTCAGGCCACAGGTAAGTGATATCATTATCATAGGTGTAAAATTATCTTTCAAAGTGAATCCCAAAATATTCTCCATTGTAATTTTGAAGTTTCTAAATCTGTAATTTAAAGATAAAATACTTTAAATAATCTCTGTCACACATCGTGCAAAAGAGAAACAGCAATTACGATCAGCAAAGAACAGACCCAGTAAATAGCCAAGAGGGCTACAATCTGAGGAATAGGTCTTTGCAACCGGTGAAGTGACTGATCCATGCTTCCCTGCAGCACAACAACGGAGGTGTCAGGGTTAATTATTGTAAACTATCTAGTGGTTCAAATCCAATTTTAAATGGTCTGGATGTGTATAAGGCTCTGAATTTTAATTTGTCTTTGAAAAAGTACTATCTCAATTTTTAAAATCCCCCTGAGCTCTGTGACTCATACCACCAGAAATCTGACCTTTCAACCAAAGGGGGAAAAATCTAAGTTGTTACCTTGACAACAAAAGGTAAGCAGGATGCTTTGAGCTCTGGCGCTTCTGCTATAAATAATCCATCTTTGGCCAAAGAAATATAACATGAGCATGGAGGGGAATAACCTGGATTGGCTATGGGAACAGTCTGCATTTCAGGAGATCATTTTAATCACAACTTTTAGGAATCATTCCCAGAGGCACTTTTGTGGCAATTAACCAAGAAATCAATAAGAAGGAATGAATTCAATTTCTAAAACGGAATTTACACAAATCAAGACTGATAATGCTTTTTCATGTGAGAAATTTCTCTGTATGTATTTGTACCGTTGTCTAACTTCTGTTGTTTTTCTTTAAAATAATTGTTCTCTGGTTTCCCAACAACCTCTAAACCAGAACAAAGAGATGCTAACAATGAACTTTGGTCCTTTAGCTGTAATTTACACGGTCTTACCCTACACAGTAGCAGGAAAGAAGCAGCAATAAAGTTGGAGGACTTTTATAACGTTGTGGATTTTTTTTTTTTAAATAAGAAATCAAAGTCCTCTTTTGGTAGAAAGTCACAATATACTATTGAATTTTTTTAACCCAGCTGTACACATGGATAGATTTAAGATTTATAGTTGTGATTATCCTTTTGCTTGCTGACGTAAATTAGTCTTCTGGGAAGTCCAAGTTATTTCTCAATAAGCTGTAATAGTCTGTGAGTCAGAGTAGGTGCTGCTGATGAGTCTTGCAGGATTTATAGGAAGGCAACTGAGAAATTGAGGGGCACATTCATCCAATGGCCTTTGGAAATAGTGCATAAAAATATTTCCTGAATAAGAGTCTTTGCTCCAGTAGATTCTAGCTGCTTTTCAGTAAATACAATTCACCCAGGAAAATTTCCTAAAGTAACCTTCCAGTTTGATGATATTCTCCACGATTATTAATGTTTCTTATTATTGTAGCAGGGTGAGAATATCTACGCTGAAGCTCTGGTGAGCAAAATAGGATAATGGTTTATTTTTTTCCCACCGATCTTGTTTTGTTCTTAAGTTCCTACTCTTGATGATAGAAGGGGACTGCTCTAGATTAAAAGACACTTAAGAGACATAATAACAAAATGCAGTATGTGGATTAAATCCCCATTCAAACAAGCCAACTGCAGAAAGGCAATCCAAAACAATCAGGGACATTTAATATGAACTGTATATTAGATAATTCTTGAAACAATTGTTAATTGTTTAAGATGTGATAACAGCACTGTGGTAATCGTTAAAATTGCCTATATTTTTTGACATGCACACTGATGTTTGTACGAATAAAATGACATTATGTCTGATATTTGATATTAAATAGTCTATCCAAAAAAGGGGTGGATTATAGAAAAAACAAGACTGAGAAAAATCTAGAATATGAGTGAGGTATATGTGGGGTTTATTATACTATTTAATTTATGTGTATCTTTGAAAACATTCATCATTTTTTATAAGTCTCTTCCAGCCTAAAACTGTCCCTCTCTCCTCTCTCTGATTCTAATCCACTCCTGGCTTGTGTGGTCCACACTGTGGCTCTCAGCCACTGTCACATTGCTCCTCCCATAGCCTTTGTGTTTCTCCTTCATGAGTTAGTAAAAGAACAAAACAAAACAAAACAAAAAACACATACAAAAAAACAAAGACTATATTCTTTATTTATTTTTTTAGACTTAATCTCGCTCTGTCACCAGGCTGGAGTGCAGTGGTGTGATCTCAGCTCACTGCAACCTCTGCCTCCCGGGTTCAAGTGATTCTCCTGCCTCAGCCTCCTGAGTAGCTGGGACTACAGGCGCCCACCACCACGCCCGGCTAATTTTTGTATTTTTAGTAGAGACGGGTTTCATCATGTTGGCCAGGATGGTCTCGATCTCTTGATCTCGTGATCTACCTGCCTCGGCCTCCCAAAATGCTGGGATTACAGGCGTGAGCCACTGCACCCATCCACAAAGACTATATTCTATCCACAAGGTTTGAAATATAGTATGATGCTAGCATATTGTGTTATATTTCACCAGCAAGTACTCTCAGCTGTTTCTGCATGCCACCACCCCTCTCCTAACCCCTCCTCTCCCAGACATGCAGGAACTTCTAGATCCCAACACTCCAGGGGAAAGTCTTGGAGAATCAGTGGAATAGAAAGGACATTTTATGCTATCCTTCAAGCACCTTTCTTAGCCAATTTTACTCTACTCCTAATTGCTCTGTTGGAGATAGTAGCTCAACACTAGCCTCTGGGCTTCTCTGAGAAGCATGCAATCTTTCCAGAATGACCTAGAGAAAGACAAATCAAGACTTTGGTTCCAAAATCACCCTAGATTTATCTGAGTGCTTCTCTCTCATCCTCCGAAGCTTGGTCCCCAGAGCAGCAGAGAAACGAAGTCCTTCACATCCAACCTCTTGCTCTTGTCTTTCTTTTCCTCCTGGCCCGGTTACCTGGCACAGAAAGCCTTCTCAAAAGGAAATGGCATTGAAAACCATATGAGACTATCCCATTTGAGTATGTGTTCATTGTCTGTTTTCCTCACTAAAATGAAAGTTCTGTGAGTGCAGAAATTTTAATCTGCTTTATTTGCAGTTGTATCTCTAGCACTAAAGCAGTGTTTGATATACAGGAGGTGCTCAATAAATATATATTGAACAGTAAACGAACAATCACTGTATACAGTTTTCCATAGTACTTATTTTAGAAATTGCACATGTATTAGTATAAACTTGATTAATGTTGATTTCTTCCACTAAAACTGTTACCAATGCATGCCTAGTAAAAATGAACTTGCATGCTTGGTAGACATACAATTTCTGATTCTTTCCCTGAGATTGTGATTCTGTAGGTCTAGGCTGGAGCTTATAAACCTGTATATTTTGCAAGTGCCTCCCACCCTCAATCAGTAGGCCACTTCGGAAAACATGGCTCTAAGACATAAGTCCTAGAAGGGTAGTAGGGCTTATGACTGGAGATATATGGCACATAGTATAACCTCATTAAGTTTTGTTAAATAGATGAATGACTGACAGATAGTGGTCTCTTTGTGACTTGGTATTCTCCTTTTAATAACTAGACAGATCTTTCCTATAAAAATTGGGTGAGTTAACTAATGAAAAACCATCATTTGATTTTCTAGCATCATATTATACTTCAAATCTTGTGGGTGGAATGTAGTCTTTTATTACTACCTCATTAACAAGAAACACGAAATGTGACTATCAAGATATCAGCCATGTTCCTTTCCAAAGCTGAAGTTAAAGTATTTACTAAACCATAACAATTAAATCCTTAGTATTAATATCAGTAATTAAATCTTTAGTATAAATAATCATGAAAGAGGAAGTAAATCTCCTGTCACCTTTTCAGATATTAGGAACACAAACGAAGATTTTTTTCAGTTTTGTTCTGAAAACATGTAGCAGATGAGTAATTAGACATAATACATAATGGCTATCATTTCTCTATTACCATCTTGATATTTCTGTACTTAAGATCCAAGCACTATGACTACATGAGCAGGGAGGCAGCCTGAAACCACAGAACAATCATGGGACTTGGGGACAGAAAATCTGCTTATCACTCATTTGGGTCCTGATTATCATTCATTCTCGGGTCCTGATTATCACTCATTCGGCTGCTAATTGGTTGTATGACCTTTGTCAAGTCTTGTTCCCTCTGCCAGCCTGGTTAGTGGGGGTTGCATTAGTGGATTTCTGAAATGTATCCCAGTTTTTGCATCCTGTAGCTTCTGTATTCATGAGCAAGCCACTGCTGTAGGCACTGGGGCTACCACAGCGAACAGAACAAACACATATCTGTCCTTGGAGAGTTTATATTCTAGCAGGAGGAGACAGACAATAAAAAGCACAGAAGTTAAAATAAATAGACAGATAGATGGGTTCCATGGGGAAATACAAAGCAGGGAAAAGAGTGCAAGGGTGATACCCTTGACTAGGATGGGCAGGGAAATCTCCACTGAGATTTGGGTAAATCAGTTACCCCCTAACAACACATAAGTCACTGGTCAGGTGCATTAAGCAAGACTGTGGCCAGAAGCAGACAATGTAGCTAAAGGCAACTGGGTATAAATACAAATTCCTATAAGAGCCACAGAAAAGTAAGCCAGTCAAGTGCTACCTCTGGAGAAGATGGTAGTTACTCAGCTCCACCCTCATTGCCAGTCTTGCCAGATCTGCTCTGTTCCAAGAGAAAATGAAAGTCTGAATTTTTATATAAAAAGTCCTGATTTTTTTGAAAAATCTTAGCTTATTTGTTTCCTAGGGTTGCCATAACAAAGTACCACAAACTGGGCAGCTTAAAATAACAGATATTTATTCTCTCGCCGTTCTAGAGGTTAGAAGCCCCACATCAAGATGTCTGCAGGACCATGCTTTCTCTAGGACTGTGGGTAGAATCCTTTCTTGCCTTCTAGCTTCTGGCAGTGGTCAACAATCCTTGCCATTCCTCGGTTTGCAGCTGCATGAGTCCAATCTGTGCCTTGGCTGTCACAGAATACTTTTCTGTTGTATGTGTAGGTGTCAGTGCCTCTTCTCTTCTGTTTACAAGAACACCAGTCACGTTGGATGAAAGGCCCTCTGTGCTCCAGTATGACCTCATCTTAATAACTACACCTGCACTGACCCTATTTCTAAATAAGGTCACATTCTGAGGTATTGGGGGCTAAGGACTTCAACGCATATTTTTAGGGGCACAATTCAACCCATAATTGCTATCAGTTAGTTTAAATATTTTTTCATACTGCATTAGTTAACATTACGTAGGACAAACAAATTAAGTACGTGGTTCACAGGTTATTCATTTATGAGTGCTGGACCAGAGGTTAAGGAGCCTGCAAAAATGAATGTAAGCTTGAGGAGGGCAGGCATAACTCTGTCTATTCACCCTTATACCCAGTACCTACCACAGTGCCTGCCCAAGTATTTGCTTATTATTTCTAATAAGTGAATGAATGAATGAATGAATGAATGATACTTCTTTTATATATCCAAATATCTGGAAGGGTATTCTATTACTAGAGAGAGAACCCAATCTTACTTGTAGTTGATCAAAACTATACTCAAATTTAATCATTTCTGCAGATTTCTACTCAAATTTAAATAGAGCTATATAAAATTATAACCCCCACCCTTAACCCAGCACTCCCTGCCTTGGATCCTACTGTATCATGAGACTTATGCCTGTGTCTGAGATGCCCCCCAGCCACTCTATTGTGTTTGTGCTATTTCCTCTTCTTTGTTTGTTTGTTTTTTGTTTCAGACAGTGTCTCGCTCTATTGCCCAGGCCCAGGCTGGAGTGCAGTGGCACAATCTCTGCTCACTGCAACCTCCACCTCCAGGGTTCAAGCGATTCTCATGCCTCAGCCTCCCAAGTAGCTGGGATTTCAGGTGTGCGCCACCATGGCCAGCTAATTTTTGTATTTTTAGTAGGGACAGCATCTTGCCATGTTTCCCAGCTGGTCTCAAACTTCTGGTCTCAGATGATCTGCCCACCCTGTCCTCCCTAAGTGCTGGAATTATAGGTGTAAGCCACTGTGCACGGCCAGTGCTATTTCTTAAATGTCAATCTTTCTCTTTTTCTGTGGTAGAGATTGTCCGTGGTTTGCCCAATACCCAATCTTCTCTTTTCTTAAACGCAGAAGGATGGGAGTGCTTCAAAAATGAAAAACCCAGGACAATTTGCCCAGCTGAAAAATAACACTTTTCAGCTGATTTTGTCAACAGGAATAGCTAATTAGACATAAGTTGGTAGTCCTGGGGATGAAAATATTGGGGAACAATGAAGGAGAAAGCGTATGGAAAGCTCTTTTTGTCCTGTCCATCTAGCCTGTTTCCTGCTTGAAAGGTGAGCGTGATAAATGGCACAACAGCAGTCATTTTGGGACCATAAGTGATCTTGACAATGGCAGCTACACAGTGTGAGTGGTAAAGCAGAAAGACAGAGAGGTTTGGCTTCCTGGTGCTATCTTGGAGCCACAGTATTCACGTCCAATATCTTCCAGACTTCTTTTCTGTGAGAGGAAAAGCAATCCCTAATTTATTTCAGCCTCAGTGCCAGTAATATTTCTGTTTTCTCCTAGACTCACTCCTGCCCTTTTCAGTTCCACTCTGCATTTTAGGAAATGATGTTTCCCAGGCTCCCTTACCTTCTGCCTTGCAGCAAGATTTAGTGAATGGGTTGGGTACCAGAGAGCAAGAGACAGGGAAAAGCCAGAGCATTTCTTCCCCTTCCTCCCTGCTCCTGAAGAGACTCTGGCAATGGGTACAAGTGCTCGACTCGTACACTTTCCCTGCCCTGAGACCAATTCACCCTTCTTTAAATTCTGTATTGGATCAAAACAAGAGTCCAAAGTCCTCATTCCTCCAACATCTTCTGTAGGAAATCTTGGGTGGAACCACTGATAAACTCTCCTATTAAAGCATTCTTCTAGACTTCTAGTGAGACATAGTCTATTCTCTCACTTTATGGCCCTACACCACTCACCTTATAGCCCTTGACCACAAATTTCAGTGCTTGATCGCCTCTACCCACCTTGGTTTTTCTCTCTTAAGAGGATATACCAAGTGGCCCAACAGCTCAGGCTGGGTCTGAACATGATATTTTCTGTAGCAGTAGAGAGATGTTGGCTTTCTTCCCTTGGCATGGCCAGTTGCTCTACTGCAATTCACTAAAGCTCCCTCCCCCTATTTTGGAAGGCATAATCCCTTGCAAGAATAAGCACAAATTTATTTGTAAGGGATCATAATCATGCACGGAGTTTAGAGGATGGGTCAAATTTTTTTTTTTTTATTATTCATTTGAAGGTTACCTTTAGTTTAGAAAGAATTCACCAGGAATGGACACTGAGAAACTCTTTTCCCCTTTGCCACTCTCTGTCCTTTCCTCAGGGCATAAGTGCTTCTCCTTGTGATTAATACCTGTACCCGCCTCTAGTCCAACAATCAAAGATGGATCCTTAAATTCTTCAGCGTGAAACACCTATAAGGTAAACAAACCTCTTTTTGGCTAATATTGATCACTTATAATATAATACAATTGCAAAGTATGCTTGTTCCAAAAGACATCCCTTCCCTTCTAGGGCAATAATGAGGACATTGAAGGTGACAGAAGACTTCATTCTGCTACAGAAAAGAATAAGAAAATGGATTAATTTTATAACAAAGAAAATCAGTAAAATTTAAGTTTCTAAAAGTTTTAGGGAACATGTAATTGGAATAAATAAAGATAGATAAGTCCAAAAGATTTCTAAGAAATAGCCTATATTTAAGGGTTTTTTCCTTTAGTCTTTTTCTATATAATTGTTGTTTTATAAATAATATTTTTAAATTTAGTGTGCCACAATGCTTTTTAAAGAATTTCTATAAAGATAAATAGCTAGCTAGCTAGCTAATGACAGATGGACAGACAAGTAGATAAACCAGCAATACATACCCAAGAATATCAATAATGATTTTGCATCAGAGTCACTAAGTTGCAGAAGAATTATCTATGAAGAATAAAGCATCTCCTTAGATGGTGGCCATGCATTTCAGAGGGCAAAAATAATCATGTGCATATTCTTTCTATAAAAGCAATTATTTTTCTTCAAGTGAAAATTGTTTCAAGGGACATACAAATGCTGTGAACTGAAATGGAAAAACCAATACATTGCTCTGTTCAAAACATCTCTGCTCAGCTCAACGATCTCCCACACTCCTGAATAACATGGTAAACTTTCCAGTTACGTGAAAATAAAAAAAAAAATGAGAGTTGTTTGGAATAATTTCTTACATTTTTGGCATGTTGGTTTTTTAATTACTATGGAACAAAGAAGCATGTTGATGCATCTTTTGACATCCATTCTCATTTATCATGCAGAATTAGGAAGGTGAAAAAGTCTACATGTCAGTTAGTTTCTTAATGGTTGTTAGAGTTGTTTTGCAATGGCAGGATGATGTGCCCTAAATGACACAATGTTTTTGAAGAAGAAATGCAATTAATTCACTCTTAACTCCCTCTCCCCGCTATCAAAAAATTGTCCTTGTTTGATGAAAATGCTGGGGAACAATGAAGAAGAATGTGTATGATTAAGTCAGTTGGCTAGAGTTCACGACTTGACAAGTTATTTGACTCAGCTCTAAAAGAAACGCACTTCTACTTCTAACATGCATTTGTATTTTGGAAATATGACACACTATTCTCACAGTGAAATAGGATGCTCCTGGGGAAAATGCCCAGCTCTACTTTTTAGACTCCCAAAACATTAGATCTGAAAGGAACCACAGCAATGATTTTCTTTAACCCCTCAATGACATGACGAAGATGAGGATGGAGGTATCCGCCGACTGTTTCCAGTGTGCACACTAGGGTGAGCAATCATCTCGATTTCCCCAGCTCTCTCCTGGTTTTAGCAGTTACAGTCTCATAAGCCAAGAAAATCTTCAGTCTTGGAATGGTTGGATTTCTTAAAAGTAGATCTAGATTTCAGATCTTCTGATTACTAACTCAGTAATGTTTGTTCTACACATCTTTGTTTTTTTTAACTAAGAATCTAGTTTTTCTAC
The DNA here is from genome assembly GCF_028858775.2 of Pan troglodytes. Taxonomy (NCBI): domain Eukaryota; kingdom Metazoa; phylum Chordata; class Mammalia; order Primates; family Hominidae; genus Pan; species Pan troglodytes. The sequence continues at coordinate 19,591,282 of NC_072402.2, read as the reverse complement.
TGTTAAAAGACAATTCGTATATATGTTTAAGTACTAATTACATGTTCCTTACTTATTTAAGCAATGAAATACAAATGCTAGCTTTGGTTTCCCATATAAGACATGACCTAAATATTATTTCACTTCATTTTCTCTCCCATCTCTTTCCTTTTTATGCTTGGAAAGAAGTAGATTTGTGTTGTTATGCATGGCTTAGGCTGATAAATCAAATCAGGAGACGTTTCAAATAAACAAAATGAATTTGAGAGGTTATAAGTGTTTGCAAGTGTCACCGTGGAGACCAGAGAATGGATTGTTGCCATAGAGACTTACATAAACACTCTGACTGTGATTATTTCCATGTGAAATCAGATATAGAGGAGATTTGGGAAGGAGGATACATAAATGGAGCTGGCACTCATTGTAGCTGGAGACGAGTTGTGTCAGAAGGCTGGAGGATGCTAAAGCAAGTTGACAGTGTGAAATGTGTCTGTGCTCATTATTGCTCCATCAATGAGCAGGAAAACACCTTCAGGGAGAACCAAGTTTAGAGGGTCAGGTGGGTGTGCTCCATCAGCTACTAAAATACTATAGGATTGGAGGTGATTCCCATTCACTCTTTCCCTCATTCATTCACATTGGCACCTACCATTGTTATAATAACAAGTTCTATAGCGTTGTGATACAATAATAATGACAGCATGTCTTTATTAAAATGCTTACCACATTACAGAGACTGTGTTAAGCCCTTTGTGAATATTATGTCATAGAAGCTGAACAACACTTATAAGCTAAAGCAAATATTATTCCCATTCTACCAACAAAGAAACTGAAACATAGAGAAGTTAATCACCTTGCCCAGGGGCACACAGCTAAAAAATGGTGAAGCCAGGATTCAAATCAGGTAGTCTGTTGGCAGAGCCCACATTCTTAAATATCACACTCTGATGAGAAGATGAAGTCTTTGTCTCTGAAGTATTTTGCATCTAAATTTGGGAGAAAAAAACATAGTAGTGAAGACTAACACTAGGATGACGATATGTAATTCTAGTCATCTATACACATTCTAGCTAGTATTTAATTATAGATTAACATCAACTTGAACCTCATACCCTTCCCTCTTCCTCCTCTACAGATATTATATCACTGAGATTCATATTTACAAAGAACACATTAGCTAGCCAAAAAGAAAAGAAATGCATTAGCATATCAATTAGATTATGGGATATCTGGGAGAGTGAGAGACTCGTGCTTCAACACCTTCCTACTTCAGTGTACACACAATTGTGATCAGCTTTGAATAAATTTTACCCTAAAATGTACATTTGAGCTTTCAGATGAATTGACTCAAGGGTGGGACCCATTTGCAATAACACCGAGTCTTCCCTATAAGCTGTATATCCTCACAGAACACCTGTGGACAGCATCCCATGGCCAAGCAGTTATAATGATTGCAAAGGTTTAGACATGGGATTCCTGGTTACCGTAGCAGGTTTTGTTTGGGGCCAACCAACCTTTCATGAGAAGGAGTGATATTGAACCCTGCTCAACAGCAGGCATCAAAAGAGTTTATTGTAGTCTTAAAGAATCGCTGTGAGGGGCCTGTAATCCCAGCACTTTAGGAGGCCGAGGCGGGTGGATCATGAGGTCAGGAGTTCAAAATCAGCCTGGCCAAGATGGTGAAACCCCATTTCTACTAAAAATATTTTTAAAAAATTAGCCAGTCATGGTGGTGGGTGCCTGTAATCCCAGCTACTCAGGAGGCAGGAGGCTGAGGCAGAGAATTGCTTAAACCCGGGAGGCAGAGGCTGAGGCAGAGAATTGCTTAAACCCGGGAGGCAGAGGATGTAGTGAGCCGAGATCGCGCCACAGCCCTCCAGCCTGGGTGACAGAGCGAAACTGTCTCACACACACACAAAAAAGAATGGCTGTGAGTATCAATAATTTTAGTTAATGTCCTTTGATTCAAATTTTCTGGAAGATTTCTTCACAGATTATTGATACACAGAGGGTCAACCTTCATTTTGCACAGATGAGTACTTGGCAGAGAATGAAATATATAGAACCATCTTTCTCTGAAAAGAAATAAAAGACAATGTAAAGCCCACTGGTTTGGGACCAAAACAGGACCAAGTTATTATGAATATTAAATTAGAAAACAGGTATAGAGGCTGGCACCAAGCAAATATGCTGCAGCTGGTGGTTCATTTTGTCCACCATATCAACCCAATGGCTGCTCTGAAGGTGAACAGAATTCCAGACTCGGCTTGTGTAAATCAAATTGCAAGCAGCTAATTTTGTCTTTAAGTCTTTGGATGCTGTCAGTTGTGTAATTGTTTTCCTTTCCATTTTCCTTTTAATTGAAAGTTTGTCGCAAAATATGTGACCACCTCTATCTAGCAAATGCATAGAATTTCATGGCATGATTTTTAATATACTCCACACCTAGCTTCGTCTTACTTTTTTTCTTCAAGATGGGGTCTCACTCTGTTGTCCAGGCTGGAGTGCAGTGGCATGATCTCAGCTCACTGCAGCTTACATCTCCCGGGTTCAAGCGATTCTCCTGCCTCAGCCTCCCGAGTAGTTGGGACTACAGGTGCTCGTGATCATGCTTTGCTAATTTTTGTATTTGTAGAAGGGATGGGGTTTCGCCATGTTGGCCAGCCTGGTCTCAAACTCCCAACCTCAGGTGACCCACCCACCTTGGCCTTCCAAAGTGCTAGAATTACAGGCATGAGCCACTGCACCTGGCCTTACTTTCTAATCCTTATTTTCTCTTTCCCTTTTTAAAAAAACTATTTATTTGTATTCTGTCTCACTGTGTTATATGAATGTTTTTGTATTTAAATCCCTTTTTGGAAAAAAGTTGTCCAACCCCTTGGCTACTCCCATAATATCCTCAACAAAGCACCCTGATGTCCAAGATCCCCTCCTAGTCTTCATACGTCCAGGTTTTGTACTTGAGACTCCCTCAAAACCATTCCCTTTTTTGCCTGAGTTTTAGGCCAGCTGTGATTTTCTTAAATACAATGCATCTTTTATCTTTCAGAGGTTTCTCATTATTTCTAGTCCCTAAGCATCTCCCATTCTGTTTCCCAACACTGATTTGGATTTATTTTACTTTCTATTTGCTTCTGCTATGTCCGAGGGTGGGAGGGAGAGAATGGAGAATGTGCTCTGTCTGCTGTCTTCCTACAATGTCCTCTGCTCCCTTCTTCAGTTCAGATTTGTATTTCCAACAATGTTCTGAACACATACACTCAGATGCCCCACAGGGGCCTCAACTCATAATGTCCAAAAGGAATGCTTCACCTCAACCAGACCTGACTCTGAGTGTATGTATGTCTGTGTGTCAGTGTGTGTGTTTGTGTCAGTGTGTGTGTGTCTGTGTGTGTTTGTGGCTAGGTGTGTATGTGTGTGTGTCTGTGTGTGTGTGTCTGTGTACCTGTGTGTGTCTATGTATATGTGTGTGTGCTCCCTGCATAACCAAGAAGGAAAACATGTTGACATGTTAGATTCTGGTTTTTCCCCCTCTCAAATCTCTTTTACTGAATAAATGTTTAACTATCTGGTTATGCCATTCTAAATATTGAAATTCGTAGTTCTTTGTCATCATTTCATTGCTATAACATAATCCACCTACTGTGCATGACAGAATCCACCTACTATGTACAGGCACCATTCCAGAACCTGAATGGAGCATGTTGACTTCATTCTTATTTTTAAAGTATATTTAATTTAATAGCTACCTCTATAATGTTTACTAGGTGCCAGGAGCTCTATTAAAATTCCATGAAATCCCATTGTAGTAGAAAACACCAATTAGTTACATGAGTCCTTCAAGACTCAGTTTAGGGCCTCTTGGAACCTCTTCTGAATCTTTGAAAGATTCAGAAGATTCAGGCTGCGCTAAGCCCAACACATCTTGTATAGACCACTACCCCAGCATGTTATGTTTGCCTCTTCCATGGACTGTGAGTTCCCTGAGGTGTGCTCTTCTTTTGATCCCTAGAACACTGCTCAACACCAAATAGGAACTCAGTAAGTGTTGATTGAACACCTGTCAAACTAAGCCAATTTGATCATCTCACTCTGCTGCTTAAAACCCTTCAAAGAGTCACCACTAGTAAAAGCATGAGTCCAATTCCTCAGCATGGCACACAGTACTCTGCAGGCTGGCCCCATCTGTCCTTCTGGCCTCACCTTACCAGGACCCCAGTCCTTCTCCCATTGCTCCAGGCACACCAAACTCTTTCTCACATTCCCAAAGTAATGTTCTCCATAGTTTCTCAAGGCCTAGTATGCAATGCCCTACCTGACTTGTGTGTCTTTAATAAAGTCTTCTATTTTGTTCATGACCAAACTCAAAGATCACATATCCCCACATGTCACATGTTCCCCATAAGACTTGTGACTCTTGTTCCCACATAGTCACTTAGATTCATTTATCACATGATATTGCAATGATTTATTTATTTGTCTCTCACTCTTTCTCTCTCCTCACTCAATAGACCTTGAGTTCTTCAAGGATAAGAATTATATTTTACTCATCTTTGAATTTTCTCTGCTTTCATATGGCACATAATTCCTAGAATATAGCAGATGACCAAGTAATGTTTGATGTAATGAACTTATGAATGAATGGATTTGTGCAGCTCTTCACTGTGCTATATAAAATGACTAGGCCGGGTGCAGTGGCTCACGACTGTAATCCCAGCACTTTGGGAGGCCGAGGCAGGCGGATCATGAGGTCAGATCGAGACCATCCTGGCTAACATGGTGAAACCCTGTCTCTACTAAAAATACAAAAAAATTAGCCAGGCGTGGTGGCGGGCACCTGTAGTCCCAGCTACTTGGGAGGCTCAGGCAGGAGAAGGGTATGAACCCTGGAGGCAGAGCTTGCAGTGAGCCGAGCTCGTGCTACTGCACTCCAGCCTGGGCGACAGAGCAAGACTCTGTCTCAAAAAAAAAAAAAAAAAAAAAAAAAAAAGACTAGAGAAAGGTCAAACCTCTGTTTATTTAATGTTTCTTCAGAAGGGAGGATTCAAGGCCTTAATTCTCAAAATTCTCAAATCGGATTGGGTACTTTTATTATCAAGTGCCTCTTCTAAATAAACACATTTGCTTTCTTGGCTAGCCACCCACTCTCCATGTTTGTTACTTTTACAATGTAGAAAATTATGTGTCCTTGGAGGGTTTTTTTCCCACTTCTAGTAGAATCCCATGTCAGAACCATCACCTACTTATTACCTCCTACACAGTCTATACATAAGACATTGTTTGTTTCTTCTAGGCAAATCTCTATTAACCAATTTACAACAGTTTTAGGACGCTGTAGCCTATGTGAAGTCCGTATATTGGTAAAATGAATGTTGCACAGTTTAAAAAACAATAGTCATTTGTAAAGAGACTTTAAGAAAATGTAGCCTATGCTTTTCCTGGGCCTCCTGAACCTCAGGGTGAAAAGGGGTCATGTTAATGATAATAAACTTTCTCTAGTGCTGACCCCCACTAACCATCATAGGACCTCAAACTTTTTGCAAAACTTTCCATTCCATTCGCAGGTATTTCTGGAGGGTCCCCACAGAGCTTTGCAATCAGCCCTGCACTGCCTGCCTGCCTGCAGACTTCTTCCACCCGAGAGAAATTAGCTCTTATCTTTAAAATAAACATAGTTATGAGTGATCCCAGCGGATATTTCTCAAGTGGCTGAGGAGCCTCCCGACATGGAAGTCATCCTAAGCAAAGGGAGAGTCGGGCACCCAAGCTTGGTGTGGTCACTGGGGCGAGTGGGGTGAGTCTGAGGATACTGAACATATTTCAAAATAATAAGTTATTTCAGCATTCATTCAGCATCCACCATTTCTCCTGGCCCCTCCTCACCTCTGCAGTTGCCTGCTGCTGAAGAGGAATGACTTTTGCTGCCCAGGTTGTTGGTCAAAGGGCAGCTATGCCACCTCTAGTGCTCCCAGTGCTACTGGAAAACCTCCATCCATTGGCTCAGCCTCCCGCTGCCTTGAAAGCTTTCCTCACCTGTGAGAGTTACTGGTGCCAGGAGGAGGTGCTGCCTGGTGTGCCCACACATGGCACTGCTGCTGACTGGTCCTAGAGCCACTGCCACCACCAACACTCTCTCCTCTTGCTCCCCATAGGGATGCCATGCAGGACCCCAAGCTGTGTGGAAGGTGTTCCCAATCTCACCAAATATCTTAAGAAACATGAGTTTCATTTTAACTTTCAGACTCTTCTCATATTGTTATTTGAAACCAAGAAAGTCAAGTTTTGGAAATAAGCTAAGTGCTACATGTTCAGTATCCTCAGACTCACCCCACTTGCCCCAGTGACCACACTAAGCTTGTGTGCCCGACTCTCTCTTTGCTTAGGATGCCTTCCATGCCGGGAAGCTCCTCAGCCACTTGAGAAATATCAGCTGGGATCGCTCATAACAATGTTTATCTTAAAGATAATAGCTAAGGTGGAAGAAGTCTGCAGGCAGGCAGTGCAGGGCTGATTGTGAAGCTCTGTGAGTTGGTCACAGCCAGGACTATATCAGTCCTTCTGCTCTTCCACATTCAACATGCAATGTCCACTGCATGGCCCTGGGTTGCTGTTGGAGCCGTGGGCACTGTAACTGCATTCCAGCCACCAGGAAAAAGGAAGGACAAAGAAAGATGTGTCCCTTCTCGAGGACACTTAACATACATAGAATTTACATACATTTCCAGTTAACCTCCCATTGGGCAAAACTTGGCTGCAATGAATGCCACAATTAGCTGCAAAAGAAGCTGGGAAAGTAGTGTCTATTACCAGTATCCCGGTCTCCAGCTAAATCAGCAGTTCTACAAGGAAGAAAACAAGAGTATACATGTGAGGATAGCTGGGAATCTCTGCAAGTATAGGTTTCTTTTGTCCTGCCTTTCTATGGATTTAAAACTAGTACAGGGAGCAGGGATAGATCATTGAATTTCTTGGGTCACACAGACAAATGTGTGACAGGACGACGTACTGAGAATGTGATTCGCATTTCATTCTCATACTGTTCATACAGTTCCCTTCCTCATACTGAAAAGGCCACTAAGCCGTGTGTTCCCATGCCTAATAGACTCTTGAGTTTTGAGGCCAAAAGCAGAAGTTGCCAGGTATCTGGCAGATAAAACTGGTTTCTGATTTGTTTTCAAGGCATAAGCTCACGAAGACAATGACAGTGAAGTATCTGAAAGTGGAAGGAAACTTCAAAGTCTGAATAAAGCAAACTTGGGTCCATTTGAGAAGTAGAGGGGCTTTAATACTTCCTGGAGGCTGAAGGGGTCAGGGACTCAGCATTCCAGCAGGGAGTGGAGACCAGGGCCACCATGCTCATGCTTGGCACTCTGGGACACCCACACATCCCATATGGGGACGGCCATGTGTTATGGCCCGGGAAGTGGGATATTGGCCTTGAAGCATCTCCCAACCTTGGAAATGGTTCCTATGCCCAAGCTGCCTATTTCTCAGAGAGCATGAGCAAGGGGAACCCAAAACTAGAGCACCCTGCCCCTATATTCTGGATCTACCAGTCAGTTGAGACTGCAATTTAATACTAGGGAAGTAGAGGTGGCCCCCAAAAATGAGACCAAAGATGTATTTCCCACCACCACAGGCAGACAGAAGCTTAGGGAGAATCTTACTTTTCAAACACAATGTTTTAAGCCCACATGTTGGTTAATATTGATTCTTGCTATAAAGGGTAGAGCTCAAGTAGAGCTCAGGCCGCCTCCTGGGTATTAACCTTGTGAAATGTTCTTGCCTAGCTCTGTTGTCTCTGAGGCTCCAAGACGGAAGTGGGAATGATATTGATTACTGAAGAGTGATTTGTCTTCACTCCTCATCTTGCTTCCTTGGCTCTTCATGTGTTCTGTTTTTCTACATGGATGTAATGCCACACAGTCACGTTTTAGGCTGTAAACTCCTTGAGGGCAGGTCTATTCTGTGACATGGATCACAGGTGTGTTACATTGCTTAGAGAGCTGGTCATTTCACTGATGCTTTGTCAGATCATAATGGCTGCCAGGATTTTTTTGTTTGAGCTGAATTACATACAGTACTTAGAAACCAGATCTGGGGCAAAGCTCTCTCTTTGGCAAAGTTGGGGTGCAGATGGAGGGATTGCTCTCTATTGGCTCTCATGATGGTTCTTTCCCTGTATCTGAGGCTTCTAACAGATTTATATGCCAGAACCAAGTCTCCAAGGGAAACCCAAGGTGTTACAGCCAGTGATATTGATGATTTAGTAGGTAATGTTCTTTTTGTACATTTTAAATGAAAACAGTGGGTTACGAGGAACCATCCTTCAGCTGAGTCATAAAAACCAGTTCCTGCCCTCTTGCAGTTAAAAATTCATGAAGCGTTTTCCAAAAGGCTGTTTCGAATGAGGCTTGATTATTTTCTTTCTCTCTCTACTTAAATATTATCTATATGTTAAATACTTTTAGAGGTCTTTACTTTTGCCAACGAATTGTAATCCGGTGTTTCTGGATAATCAAGTATTAATGATTATCCTACTTACCACTTAGTTTAGTTAAAGAAAAATATAAGCATCATAGGAAACCAAACAACAACAAAAAAACTGTAAATGTGAGTTAGCTTTGCTGTGCTGTGCTGCAAAGGTTGGAAATCTTTGAAAATTGGCGTGCTGAGGTTGTCTTCCAAAGGTGGATAAACCTAATTGTCAACATGAGGCTGAAGACATTCGTCAGCTGCTGTTTTTATTGTCTAGTGATAGTTCCTTCCAGAGGGAACTTTGGTCCAGAGTGTGGGTGTAAGTGAGAGTGGGGTGGCAATTGATCCCCCTGACAATGAAAACTGTTCTGTCTGGTAATTGGCACACATGCCATCGGTTGGTGATGCCTGCACTAGTACCTCATAACTGGGTTTCAAATAACAGGTTTCACAACTGCAGTGTTCTCAAGAGATTTTTTCTTCTACCCTTCTAGGTTCTGTGGCTGTTCTAAGAATTAAATTAACATAAGACAAAGTAACAGGAGAAAAATAATTTTAATTTTGTATGTATCCATGGCAGTCTCACAAATACATGAGACTCCAGGAAGCAGCCAGATGACTGAGACTTATATAGCATTCTGAGCTACAGGAAGGAATAGGGGTTTGGGGATTTGGAGAGCAGGGAGGAAGGTGCAGATAAATTATGGGAAGGTAGAGGTAGGAAAGGTATGGTGAATAAAGGATGCCTTGTAATGTAGATAAAAGTCTCTCAGGTGATAAACTTTTCTCTAAGTAGTTCTTTTCTTGGTACAGTACCTTTACTAATAAAAGTTTTCTTTATAAATATAAATCTCCTTTACAAAAGGGGAAACTTATACTTTCTTTTAGGTAGTTGATGGGGAAATAAAGAGCTTTTCCTTCACTGGTTTGTTCTCAATTTCCTTTACTTCAAAATAGTCAATATGCCAAAGTGGCATATTTGGGGGTAACATGTTCTGAACCCATTCAGTCACATAACTTGCTGCCCTATTGCCATTAAAAATTAGTGAAGCATTCTCAGAAAGGCTCTTGGGAGGCAACACTGGACCCCAGGTTGCTCTGTGCCTTAACCCTTGTAAGCCAAAGTGTCTGAGACAGATCTCAATCAACTTAGAGGTTGATTTTGCCAAGGTTGAGGACACACCCAGGAAAAAGAGACACACGTTATAGTAGGATCTGTGGCCTGTGCTTTTTCCAAAGAGGGTTTTGAGGATTTCAATGTTTAAAGGGCAAAGAGCAGCAGGAGAAGGAGAAAAGGAAAATGGGGGTGGGAGTGGCAGGGGTAGGTAGTGAGGCAAGTGGTCACATTCTTGTGAGGTTGTCTTAGCACTCACTGAGTCCACATGTTACCTGTGAAAGGAGCAGGGAGAGAAGCAGTCAATTATACATTCATCTCGTGCTCAGTAGATCTGCATTTTACATAGGATAAAGTAAGCATAGAGAACAGGAGTTAAATATACATTTATCTCAGGGTAGGTGGAGGGATGATTTCTAGTCTGTCTTCATTCTGTATCTGTGAAGATAAGCTACACATTTACATTATCAAGGTGAGATTCAACAGAACTGTGTTTTAGGGGGCCAATGAGGAATTTCCTTGTGAGTAACTTGTGAGGGAGGCCACCTGGGGAGATGTGTGGCCTTCTATCACTCCAGCTATCTGTTTAGGAACAAAAAGAAGGCAGCTTTTGCATGACTCAGTTTCCAAGCTTAATGTTTTCTGTTAGCATAGTGAGTTTGGAGTCCCAAGATTTTTTTTCCTTTCACCCTCTGATCTCAAAGGTCCTAAATGTGGGGTGTCCTTTGGAGATTCTGAATTTGTCCCTTCCCTTTGCTCATGGAGAAGTTCAGTAAATCCCTGTCTATTTTGTGAGCAGTTCTGACTCCTCCCTCTACAGCAGGCTCATAGGTGATAAAAGCTAATGTCAGTATCGTTAAGAAAACCTAGAATAGTAATACACAATTAATAATGTAATAGTAATAGCAACAATAATAATGCCACTGCCCTTCTGAAACCTCTCAGAAAAGCAAGAACACTTCTTTCCCAGAAGTCTCAAACAATCACCTTAAATCTCATCAAACCAAATTTGACCACAAACCCATTCTAGAGCCAATATCCATGGCCATGAGGTGGGACTATGCTGATTAAGCTGGGCTTGAGCCAGGGCCCCCATGACTAGAACCAGAGGCATTTTGAGCCAAGAGTGTGTAGAGCTTCATTCAAACTTACAAAGACCTTCTAGGGGTAGGGATGCAAACCCAAACAAGAATGGCGTCATTTCCAAGAGAAAAGGGGATGAATGATGGGAAGATAGCCATAAAGTCCATAGCAACTAATACTATTTATTTAGTATTCATTGTATGTTGCCACAGTTTTAAGAAGTTTTTCACTTCATTGTCACAAAGACAATTAAGTTTCTTGGACAGATTCCAAGTTTATGCACATTTTCAGATGAGAATATTAACATTCAGAGAGGCTAAATGACTTGTTAAAGTCATACAGCTAGGAATTGGCAGAGCTAGTATTCAAATCTAGGTGGTCTGACTTCAGAGCTCAAACTCATTCAGCCTCATTCATAATAAAGCATTTTTAAGCTTAGCCAGAGCACGTTGAGGGAGACGGTGTCATCCTGGGCTTAGATCAAGGGACTCAGAGAATCAGATCCAATTAATTAGCACAACTTCCTCCCCACCTGTGGCTCTGTCATAGTCACCTCTCCAGGCAACCATTGGCCCCCCTTCCACTGGGCCCCTCCTACTTGCATTTACACCTCCCCTAGGACCAGAAGAAGGCCTTACAAGGTAAGTATTTCCTGTGAGCAATATCCCCATGTGATGGAGCAGCCTGCAGGAGGATACTGAAAAGGCTTCAGTTGGCTCACAAGATGGTGGGGGACAAGAATAGATGCCCACCCCAAGCAGTTGCTTTCCCTTGGATGTGATAAGACAAGCTCTGATTACTACACAGAAATAGCTCTTATTACTACATCAGAAATAGGGTATTATGATAATTTCTGAGAATTGTTTTCATTAAAACAAAAAATTATAGCATGTAAGACATTAGCTAATAGCATTTGTAAGGTTGGCACAAGTGATTATTTCTAGTACCAGGAGATAATAGAAGGCTCTTGTAGTGATGACTAGACCACACAAAATATCACATCCACAGTCATGAATAGTATCTTATTCTGCCTGTCATTTCTCAAGTCGTATTTCTCTGCATAATCCAGTTTTTGTCCCTGTTTCTTCCCCGAAGAAGTGAGTGTTGGGAATTAAGCCAAGAATCTGTAGCAGGACAGTTGACATAAACCTGGTGACTACGACTCCTCCTGACAGTGAGATCTTCTCAATCCATCTGATCTATTTGGTGACATTTATTTGGCAGGTTTAAAGGAGTGAAATACAGAGAGCTGTCTGGGTTTTGCAGGAAACTCTTGCCTCTTTATTATTCCTGTGTTCTCAGGTGGTGTCATGATTCATAATTCATTTTAAGCTGAGTATTTGTGGCTCTTATCAAACAAACCTTGTTAATTTCATCAAGTTGGGTCAAGTAAGGATAAAAGGAAGAAACTAAGAGAAAATTTAGTTGGAGCTATAAGCCTATAGACTGTTAGGAGTCATTCAGGAAGTGATAAATGCCAGTTAAAAGGTACTCATATTGTTTTCTGGTCTAAGCTGTGTTCATAAGCATTATAATCATTGGGGTTTTTTTTTTTTTTTGGTTTCTTTTTTGTTTGCCAGTTTTATTGCAGTATAATTGATAGATAAAAATTATACATTTTAATTGAGCCGTGTTTAGGCTTCCAGTTTAAAAAATTAAATAAGCAATAAAATGAGTTGTTACAGTATTTTTGAGACCTGTTTAAGGCAAGTTTCAGATGATTATAAATAAGCTTTTTGAGATTTCAGCATTTATTTATTTTGACCCATTTATATGGTTCGGTTATATCTCCACTCAGATCTCATCTTGATTGTAGTTCCCATAATCCCCACGTGTCATGGGAGGGACTAGATGGAGATAACTGAATCATGGGGGCAGTTTCCCCCATCCTGTGATACCCTTGTGATAGTGAGTTAGTTCTCACGAGATATAATGGTTTTATGAGGGGCTTCCCCTTTGCTGGGCACTCATTCTGTCTTTCGCCACCCTGTGAAGAGGTGCCTTCCACCATGATTGTAAGTTTCCTGAGGCCTTCCCAGCCATTCAGAACTGTGAGTCAATTAAACCTCTCTTATTTATAAATTACCCAGTCTTGGGTATTTTTTCATAGAACCGTGAGAATGGAAGAATACAGCCATTCTATATATATTTGGTGAGTTCTTCCTATGTGTCCAGCACCACGCTAGTGTTGGAAAAGCTGATACATATGATGAAACAGTTCCTACCTGCAGTGGACCTCACTATCTAATAAGAAAGAGAAAAAGAAATAAACATAATAATTTCAAATTTGTAAAGTTCTATAAGGTTTAATAACAGAGTGTCAAGAGACAGACTAACGTGTGAGGGAGGGAGGGAGGAAGGGAGCAGCCTTAGGTAGGGTAATCACGGAAGGCTTCTCTGGGGAGGAGGCTTGTAAATGGAGAAGGAGCTGGAACCATAGGAAGGATGAGAAGCCATGCAAATAGAGAAGAAAACAGTATTCCAGGAAAAGGAAACAGGATGTGAAAAGACCCTGCAGAGGTAAAGAGTCCTTTACTGAGCTAGAGAAGCCTGAATACAGGCACTATATTAGAGAGGGTGATACTGGAAACCAATAATTGAAATATCTATGAAACATTGAAGTGGAAATGTCGAGTAGGCAATTGGATAAAGAGTCTGGAGTCCACAAATAAGTTCAGGGAGATGCACAGTAGAGACCTGTTAGCATGTCCATAAACACTTTAAAACAATGTAGTGAAAGATTGCCCAGGAAAAGAGTACAGAGAAGAAACTCAGATATTGAGCTATCAGTGCAGAAGTAGGAGCCCACAGAAGAGTCAGCCCAGGGGAGAAAAACTGGAGGAACGGCTTCTTTGAGAAGCCAAAGGAAGGGAGAGAGGGACCAGTTCAGAATGGTGGAATGATGAGCACATGCATTTCTCCCCTTTCTATACCAAGACTGTAGCCAAAAAATAGCAATTTTTTTTTAAATTTTCTTTTGAGAATGGCTCTTACTCTGTCTCCCAGGCTGGAGTACAGTGGCGCAATCCTGGCTCACTATAACATTGACCTCCCTGGGCTTAGGTGATCCTGCCACCTCAGCCTCCCTAGTAGCTGGTACTACAGGCATGCACCACCATGCCTAGATAATTTTTGTATTTTTTATACAGATGGGGCTTTGCCATGTTGCCCAGGCTGGTCCGGAATTACTGAGCTCAAGTGATATGCTAGCCTTAGCCTCCCAAAGTACTGGGATTACAGGCATGAGTCACTGTACCCCACTGCAAATAATTTTTTTAAAGACAAAAACCACAACAACAAAGACATCAGGAGACAAGCCATCACAATGGCTTCATGTCAATGATTTCTAGAGGATGGAAAGCAGATGGAAGAGTGATTGAGTGTGACAGAGGAGGCCACAGCTCACAGAACACATAGGGGTGGCAGGCTTAAGGAGAGACCCATTCTGTCCTGTGCAGCCCTGGAGCAGTCCAGAACATGCCACGGGTGAAAGAATAGAAGCAAGACTTGGGCTGGAAACAGGGAGATTGATTGGAAGGGAATGTACAGAACTGTTGGTATACCACCACACTCACCCCCACATTTTGCATTTCTGACACAAAAGAAAAATCCTCCATAGAAACTGAGACCTACACTCTCCAGCTTCTAGAGATTGCCTAGTATAAATAACATCTACCTTCCTAAGAAGCACTTTAATGTAAAATCTATAAATTGGCAAGGCCTACCCATGTACTAACAGCTTTCAATTAACTTTTTAGTGTCTCGTTCCTAAAGATAAATAGACAATTTAAGATCACAAGATTTTTTTAAGGAAAGCCTCCTACATAAAAGAAAAAGATCAAGATAAATCAACAGGTAAAGATGACACTGGAGGAAGTGAAAATTTGACATATGGAATAGAAGAGAAACTTCATTAAACTTTCTTTCATGTCTGCAGAGAGATTTAAGAAAATATTGCCTCATAACGCAAGAAAAGTTTGCTCTGAAAAAAGGAACCCTCAAAGCCTAAGAAAGATGTCTTGACTATTAAAATGTGACTTCAAAATAAAAAATTCAACAAAAGGAAAATTCAATGGGAACTGTACTCAGAAAGTAGGACGAAAAGTCAAAGAGATAGAAAATACTTAAAAATAAAAGTTAGAGCAGGCGTAGTGGCATGCACCTGTAATCCCAGCCACTTGGGAGCCTGAGGCAAGAGAATTGCTTGAGCCCAGGAGTTTGAGTCCAGGCTGGGCAACAAAGCAAGACCTCCCCATCTCAAAATAACAAAGTTAGACATGTAGACTGAAAACCAAAGGATATTTCCAAGTGTTCCAACAACTGACTAATGGAAGTTCCAGAAAAAAAAAATGATAGAAAATAAATTATCAAAGAAATAATGCAAGGATATTTCAAACAACTGGGAGGCCTGACTGCAGATTTAAAGGGCCTACTGAGGGCTTATTGTGATGAATGAGAAACAAAGACTCTTGTCTTTGTTTGCACAAGATGTTGCACATCTTGTTGAAATTTAGCATCACTAAGAGTATAAACAAGGTCTGAAATTCTTTCACAATCAGGGTGTAAAGGAAACAACTTACAAAGAATCAAGAATCACCTCTCAGTCAGAGCATGGTGGCTCATGCCTGTAATCCCAGCATTTTGGGAGGCCAAGGCCGGAGGATCACTTGGGCCTAGGAGTTTGAGACCAGCCTGGGCAACATAGTGAGACCCTGTCCCTACAAAAAATTTAAAAATTGGCCAGGCATCCTGGCCCACACCTGGAATCTCAGCACTTTGGGAGGCCAAGGCAGGCGGATCACCTGAGGTCAGGAGTTCAAGACCAGCGTGGCCAACATGGTGAAATCCTGTCTCTACTAAATATACAAAAATTAGCCAGGTGTGGTGGTGCACACCTGTAATCCCAGCTACTTGGGTGGCTGAAGCAGGAGAATCACTTGAACCTCAGAGGCAGAGGTTGCAGTGAGCTGAAATCGTGCCATTGCACTCCAGCCTGGCAATAAGAGCAAAACTCCATCTCAAAAAAAAATTGTTTTTAATTAAAAAATCAGCCAGGATGGTGGTGCACACCTGTAGTCCCAGCTACTCGAGAGGCTGAGGTGGGAGGATTGCTTGAGCCTGGAAGGTTGAGGCTGCATTGAGCCATGATTGTGCCACTGCACTCCAGCCTGGGTGACAGAGGGAGACCTGGTCTCAAAAAAAAAAAAAAAAAAAAAAAAAAAACAAATAAAAATAGAATCATCTTCTTGCCGACAAAATAGCAACAGTGAGCACTAGAAGACAACAGAGCAATGAGAAATTTTTAGTAGAAATTATTTTCAAACTATAATTCCATGTTCAGCTAACCCTTCATGTGTAAAGATGGAATTAATGAACTTTTATATATGCAAGGACTCAGAAAAATTTACTAACATATAAATTTTGTGCTGTAAGAAAACAAAGAGGTAAGAAACAACAAAAAGATAACCTGGAATCCTGAAAGCAACAGCTGTAATGCAGAACTACCAAGGAAAATCTCTGGATTAGAGCTCAGAGAGAAAAAAGAAGGCCCACAGAGGAAAGTCTTCAGTACCAAACTAGACTAATAGTCCCCTGATTGTGTCCCATGAATCCCTGGAGAACACCAATAACTTTTCAGGGAGTCTAAAATCAAAGCTATTTTATAATAATATTAAGACATAATATGCCTTTTTCACTGCTTCGAGATTTGCACTGATGGAGCATAAGCAATGGTGGCCAAAACTGCTGACACTTAGAAAAATTGCAGATACTTTAGCAAACCACGGCATGGTGGTACCAAGCAGTACATGTAGGCTCCAAATTTTCGGACATGCACTTCCATAGAAAAAAACAAAATGCCACTTTTCATTCAGATGGTCATTGATGAAGCAGCAAAAATATTAACTTTATTAATCCTGACTCTTGAATATATTTTTTTTATATTCTCTGTGTCAAAACAAGAAGTGTGCATAAACTTCAGTCTACTCAAATATGTGAGTGTACCCGGGGATAGGCACTTGTGCAATTGTTTGAGTTGTGAGCTGAATTAGATACTTTGGCCACCCTACACCGTTTTTAATTGATTGGACAATTGCTAGACTATGGTTAGTCAAACTTAAAGTGTTAGCAGACATTTCCTAAAATAAATTAAATGAGCCTGTCACTTCCAAGAAAACAATTGACAGTATATATTGTCAATGATAAAATATAAACTTTCAAGCAGAAATTAGAATTTTGGAATATTTGCACCCACCAGCATGAACCTGACAGATTCCTAATACTTAAAGATTTTTCTGATGAGCTCAGTAGTAATAGTAACAAATGTTATCTTTTGATAGTGTAAAATGAAATGTGTCAACATTTGGAGGATCTGCAAATCACATTGAATCGACATTTTCCAAATAACCAATGCATGATGTCACAAAATCATACACGAGCAAAAATCTATTTAAAGTATGAGATAGATTGATGGATTTAAATGTAACAGAGTATGAAAACTGCAACTATATGATGTCAGATTCCATATCACAGGTAACCTTTAAGAAACCGTTACTTGTCCTGTTTCGGTGAAGTATAAAAGAAAAATAGGCTGGGCACGGTGACTCAGGCCTGTAATCCCACCACTTTGGGAGGCTGAGGTGGGCGGATCACGAGGTCAAGAGTTCAAAACCAGTCTGACCAACATGGCGAAACCCCGTCTCTACTAAAAATACAAAAATTAGCCAGGTGTAGTGGTGCGTGCCTGTAATCCCAGCTACTCAGGAGGCTGAGGCAGGAGAATCCCTTGAACCCAGGAGGCAGAGGTTGTAGTGAGCTGAGATCATGCCACTGCACTCCAGCCTGGGCGGCAAAGCGAGACTTCATCAAAGAAAGAAAGAGACAGAGAGAGGAAGGAAGGAAGGAAGGAAGAGGAAGGAAGGAAGGAAGGAGAGAGAGAGAAAGAGAAAGAAAGAAAGAAAAGAAAAGAAAGAAGGAAAGAAGGAAGGAAAGAAAGAAAAGGAATAAAGAAAGAAAGAAAGAGAAAGAAAGGGAAAGAAAGAAAGAAAAAGAAAACCACAGTAGGCATTATTGGCTCTTCAGAGAACAATATTTACAAAGCCACAATAATGTAAACATTTCATTGACTTTCAGTTTTTAGAATCAACTTGTAGGCCTAATTACTCTTACAGAACAAATGGCATATAGTATCAACCTTGTAGATTCAATAAATACAGAAAGCAGAGAATGAGAGGAACCAGTGGAAAAAAGAAAACGTGGGCAGAAGCCTAATTTCCCCACCTTAGCAAAAGTCAAAGAATGTTACCTAAGGTTGATGTAATAAGAATATGACAGTGTTGGCATTTTGCTAAATATTGTAAGGAAACAATAATTGGCACAGCGAATACTGAAAGCATAAGGAAGAGGGAAATGGGAAGAATATAAGAGAGCTAACTTTTCATTTATCATTGTGGAAGCAAAGATAAAATGTAAAAAATCAGTATTTTAAAAATGTTATTTAGAAATATAGAGCTAAGTGAACAAACAGCTTTTTAAAATTAGAAAATATTGCCTCTGGGGAGGAAGAAGAGGCATAGGACATGGTGGCATGAGTTGCCAGGTAAAATATAGGAGACTCAGCTAAATTTGAGTTTTATGTAAATAAACAATTTTTTTTTTTTTTTTTTGAGACGGAGTCTCGCTCTGTCGCCCAGGCTGGAGTGCAGTGGCGTGATCTCAGCTCACTGCAAGCTCCGCCTCCTGGGTTAATGCCATTCTCCTGCCTCAGCCTCTTGAGTAGCTGGGACTACAGGCGCCCGCCACCAAGCCCGGCTAATTTTTTGTATTTTTGGTAGAGACGGGGTTTCACCGTGTTAGCCAGGATGGTCTCGATCTCCTGACCTCGTGATCCTCCCGCCTCGGCCTCCCAAAGTGCTGGGATTACAGGCGTGAGCCACCGCACCTGGCCAAATAAACACTTTTTAAACCTAAGTATGTCCTCAGTGGTACCTACTTTTATTTGTTAAAACCGACAATTGAAGATACTGTTGTTTTGTTATGAGGAGCCCTTTAGTACATTTAAATCTTTTAACTATATGTTAAATAACCATATGTTAAATATTTAAGGTTTTTTTTTTTTTTTTTTTTTTTTTTTTTTAAAGAAAAAGGAGGAGGAGGGCTGGGTGCAGTGGCTCAGGCCTGTAATCCCAGCACTTTGGGAGGCCTAAGCGGGTGAATCACCTGAGGTCAGGAGTTCAAGACTAGCCTGCCCAACATGATGAAATCCCATCTCTGCTAAAAATACAAAAAATTAGCCAGGCGTGGTGGCAGATGCCTGTAATCCCAGTTACTGGGGAGGCTGAAGCAGGAGAATCACTTGAACCTGAGAGGTGGAGGTTACAGTGAGCCGAGATCGTGCCACTGTACTCCAGCCTGGGCGACAAGAGCAAAACTCCGTCTCCAAAAGAAAAAAAAAAGGAGGAGGACAGTGGAACAACACTATCCAAAGGCAGTGAGATGTTGAATAGATGAAGTTGTAGACATGTCTGGTGTATTTGCGACATGGAGATCAATGATGTCTTTGACAAGAAAATTTTACTGGAGTGATGGTGATGCAAGTTGGTCTGCAGAGGATTAATAGGCGAATAGAAGTAAGGAAGGAGAGGTAATTATAGAAGTGGAAAAGAGTAAGGTACAGGTATGGCATTTGAAGAAAATCCATGGATTTCCAGAGTGATGATACATTTTTCTTTCTCTATATTCATCACATTTCTCAAGTAAATCTTTTTTGAGCTGTCCTATTAAATCTGTGCATTATGACAGCTTGGAAATTCTAATCATAATTTGGGATAATACCATGAGAAATGCTCCCCTCCCAAATAATTGAGTAGGTAATGGTCTGACATTTTGATGGAGGGATATTTGTAACAGTATAAATTTTTTTTATAGAAAGAAGGAAGCAAGTAAGAATATAACGTGTGATTTAAATCAGATATGGGGCTGGCATGGGAACTTCTGATCTCATTTCCACTGATAAAAGTTATTAAGCCAAGCTATCTTCTCCTATAAGCACCCAGAACTCGAATTCTCTTATAATTTGAATCTACCCAGTGCTCAAATTAAGCACTTAATTATGTATGGTCTTGGAGAAATACAAATACGACCAAAATATGGAGGCTGCTTCTAAAGAAAGGAAGCTTTCAATACAGTGGCTGGAATATTTGAACTTCCCTGACTACCTGCTGCCTTGTTGGCTTCATGCCAGACTGAAGCCCACCCTTGCTGAGCTCTGTCCCATATCCTCTTCACCCAACTCAGTTACCATCCTTCACTTCACCCAAAAACTACTCTTACTCACAACTCTATTTGAACTGGATTCTTTACCAAAAGATATAAAACCAGTCTGCCTGTTTTCAGCAGATTTTATTAAAATGTCTGAACACATTTTGCTAAAGTTGAAACAATAGACTACCCCTCCTGCCCCCATTTAAGCTTTCCAAGTACTCTCTGTTCCCCTTCAGTTGTGCTATGATTTGAAAAAGCTATCTAATTTGTATTGCTGGAGTCACATATGTGTATGATGAGCCATTGATGGCCTTGAGATGAGAACTTTTTATTAAAACACTTCAGTTACTATACTTCTGTGAGCAACACAGGAAGAGAAAAAAAAAATCTTATCTTTTCAACTCCCATGGCAACTGACTCATCATTTCCTCTCCAAAGAGGTTAACCTCATCTCATTTCACTGTTCTCCATGTCACTATAGACTCTGCCATCTTTGAAGCGGCAGAAAAACAAAGGGTGGATAACTTTCTCTTCCTTTGTTTTAGAAGTGCTGCTTCCAGGAGTAATCTGATTGTCACTCGGTCACTTGGGCCATGGTTCTTTCTTCCCAAGACCAGTGTCAGCACATTTTCCCCATCAAAACTGTAGATACCTAATTTTTATATTTGCTAATGTTTTTGAAGGGGGGAGCAAAATTATATTGTATATCATGTAGCAAAAGCATCCTTTATATCCATATTGATCCTGTCAACTCCTCCCCTAAAATATCTCCCTGCAGTAGCTTTCATGCTTTCAGCCCTCTCTTTCACTTGGCCTCATTCTTCTCCACCTCTCTAGTAGGGAGGCTCTATCTGTTTTCTCTCCCACCCCTCTGAAAACCCCAGTCAGAGTATGCAATCTACACACAAGGCAAACACTGGTTAAACAGCCAGCAAAAGAAAAACTATTTGTTAGACAAACCAGGTCACCTGGTGTCCTTCAAGCCTTCCAGCGAGTAGCTTCCTTTCAAACCTCCACATAGGTTATCAAGAGCAGTGTCAAGTTCTAGGGATGGGCTCTTTAAAGGGATACAATTACCAGTTAATTTGAAGCATCTAGGAAAGGAGGTGAGTGAATAGTAATTGATAGAGGTATGAAACTACATAGCGATATGTGGATATGATCCTTATATCATACCTATCTGAAAGTAAAAGAATTTTACTTTTCTCATATTTATCTGTTAGAAAAGATAATGTTTGGAAAGCCTTTTGGAAATCAACTTGCTTTGGACATCACTGAAAAGCATGTAGATTAAAAACAACAAACACTAGGCTAGCAAAGTAAATGACCAATTACCTAAAAGCATTTGAAGATGTTATTAAACTTTGGAACATCTCTTGAATTTCTGAATTGATAATATAGTCAGAATTAATGTGCAGATTTGGAGATGTTCAAGCAGTTAAAAATCGTCCTGGACTAACCTCAATCTTGTTTTGCAACATCTGTTTTTTTAAATTAAAAAAAAAAACAGAAAATGTAACATTGAAACACCATCTCTTCACTCATACATAAGACCCCCCCCACACACACACTGCTCCCTCAGCTACATGATCTTCTTGTCAGAAATGAAATGAGCTTTGGGATACTGTCTCTGTATCACATCATAAGACATAGAAATATCAAGTTACTCTAATTTGCAGTTTGGGGTTTAAAAAAAATCTCAGGAAGTGATGATCAAAAATCAATATCAAATGACTCAGAGAGGTACTCTGCTGCTGTCATGTCACCCAAAGAGGAAGCACTTCATATTTGGTCAATATGGTAGCAGCATATCACTCTGAATTGTATAGGAAATAGACCACAGAACTTTCATTATAAAGATCTTGCTAAATCAATGACTAACATATGCAGTTAAAACAAATCCAGACTCTGTTCTCTCTTATTTGTATTTTCTCATAAAAGTATGTATGAAGACAATCACAGCAAATGTCAAAATATCACCATTTTTTAAGATTCAGCAGAACTGACTCATAGTGTTCAAAGTTCAGGGATATAGTGAGTTGTTGAGAAAAACCGAAAAACTTAAGAGTCAAAGTCTTGAAACAACACACTTAGAGCCTATTCTAATGGGTAATGCAAACTTTATATCATGCCAATTGTTTGAAGTGGCAGCTTTTATTCTGTTATTAAGTGCATAAATATTTAGAATTGCATGTCTTCTTAGTTAATTGACATTTTATTATTTTGTGAAGTGACAGTTTTTATTCTAAATAATTTTGTTTTTTGTGAAATTTACTTTGATATTAATATAGCCATTCAAACTTTCTTTCGACTCATGTTTCTACGTCATCACTTTTCCATCCTTTTACTTTTAACCATCGCTTTTCATCCTTTTATTTTTGCTCTGTCTTGTAAAGTTCTATAGGTTTTGACAAACATGTCATGTCATGTATCCATCATAATAGTATCACACAGAACAGTTTCACTGCCCTAAAAATTCCCTGCGTTTCACCTCTTCATCCCTGTCTCCTCCCCTGAACCACTTATATTAAAAGTGAGATTCCTTGTATCAATAATAAATAAATAAAAAGTGAATCTAAAAGAATCGATTTCTCATGGACAGCACATAGTTTGATCTTCCTTTTTAAACCTAATCCTGCAATTGCTGGCTTTAATTGGTGTATTTACACCGTTTACATTTAATGTGACTACTGAGATGGTTGGGTTTAAGTCTACCACCTTGTTTTCTATTTGGCCAATCTGTCCTTAGTTTATTTTTTTCTGCCTTTTCATAAATTAATTATTTACATGATTTTATTTTTTCTTCTTTGGTGGCTTATTAGACATAGCTTTGTTTAATGGCTGTTTTAGTATTTATAGTATACCTCTTTATCTTACCATAGTATAGCTTCAAATATATGTCGTATAAGAATCTTATAACAATATATTCCCATTTCTCCCCTCCTAGCCTTATGCTATTGTTGGCTATAAATCTGTTTATACATATTAGCTCCACAATGTGTTGTTTCTATTTTTTTCTTTTAAACAGTTAATTATATTTTTTAAATATTTAAATCATAAGGAAAAATGTCAGCCCATGTAGTTACTGGTCGTATTGCTTTTCATTTCTTTTTATAATCCCTATCTCCATCTGTTATCATTCTCCTTCTGCCTAAAGGACTCTTTAAAACATTTTTTTTTTCCTTATCGCACATTTCTGATGTTTATGGATCCTTTCAGATTTTGTATGTCTGAAACAGTATTTATTTTACCTTTATTTTTATTCTTGCAGTAACTTTTTATTAATGACTTTATTTTTAGAGCAGTTTTAGATTTACAGAAAAAATAAGCAAATAGTACAGAAAGCTCTCATATATCCCCACATATACAGTTTCTCTATTATTAACATCTTACTTTAGGATAGTACCTTTCTTAAAATGAGCAAACCAATGTTGATACACTATTATTAATTAAAATTCATAGTTTATTTAGATTGCTTTAGTTTTTACTTAATGTTCTTCTTCTGTTTCCAGATCTCATCCTTGATACTACATAACTTGTGGTTCTCAGGTTTCCACAAGTTCCTCTAAGCTCTGGTAGTTTCTCAGACTTTTGTTGTTTCTGATGACCTTGACAGTTATGAGGAGTATTGGTCAGCTATGATGTAGGATGCTCCTCTATTGGAAACTGCCTGATATTTTTCTCATGCATAGTATAGAGGTATGGGTTTGAGGGAGAAAAATTACAGAAGTAAAGTGCCCTTTTCATTGTACATACCATCAACAAGATTGATCGCTGATGATGTTGACCTTGATCTCCTGGCTGAAGTAGTTTTTGTCAGGTTTGGCCACTGTGAGGTTACCCTTTTTCCCCCTTTCCCATGTGCTCTTTGGCAAGAAGTCGCAATGCACAGAACATCCCTAAGGAGTGTAGAGTCACGTTTCCTTCCCTGTAGAGTGGAATATCTACATAACTTACTTGAAATTCTTTTGTATGAGAAACTTGTGTCCTCTCTCATTAATTAATTTATGAAATTGTTTATGTGTATCATTATGGTCTCATGAATATCTATTTTATATTTTAGATTATAATCCAATACTACTTTATTTTTTGCTCAAATTGTTCCAGCTTTGGCTACTAAGAGTTCTTTCAGGTGACTCTTGCATTCTTTTAACATACATCAATGTGTTTGTCATTTAAAAAAAAAAAAAATTTGAGCACTTCTTTGTTTTTGACACTACAAGTTGCTAGGCTGCTCAGGTTCATATTGCATATTTTCTTCCCCAGTCCTAGAAATGGCCATTTCTTTTCTAGACTCAATCCCCTGACCTCCTAAATGATGTTTTTAATTTGCGTACATGAAGGTTTGTTCTTTATGTTGTAAAGCTCTACAGGTTTTGACAAACACATCAGGTCATGTATTCACCATTATAGTATTATACAGAACAGTTTCACTGCCCCAAAAACTCCACTGTGTTTCACCTATTCATTCCTGTCTCTTCCCCTAAACCTCTGGCAACCAGTGAGTTTTTACTGTTTGTATAGTTTTTTCCTTTTCCAGAATGTCACATAATTGAAATTACATAGTATATAGCCATTTCAGACTGATTTCTTTCACTTAGCAATATTATTTAAGCTTTCTCGGCATTGTTTTAGAGCTTGATATCTCATTTCCGAATTATAATGATGAATAATATTCCCTTGTATGCATATACCAGAGTTTATCTGCTCATCTATGGAAGAACATCTTGGTTGCTTCCAGTTTTTGGCAATTATTAGTAAAGTGGCTATGAAGATTCATGTGTGTGTTTTTGTGTAGACAGCTTTTAAATTCAATTGGCTAAATACCTAGCAGTGCAATAGCAGGATCATATGTTAAGACAAAACTATTTTTGGAGGCCGGGCGCGGTGGCTCACGCCAGTAATCCCAGCACTTTGGGAGGCTGAGGCGGGTGGATCACGAGGTCAGGAGATCGAGACCATCCTGGCTAACACAGTGAAACCCCGTCTCTACTAAAAATACAAAAAATTAGCCAGGTGAGGTGGCAGGCGCCTGTAGTCCCAACTACTCAGGAGGCTGAGGCAGAAGAATGGCGTGAACCCCAGGGGGCGGAGCCTGCAGTGAGCCGAGATCGCGCCACTGCACTCCAGCCTGGGCGACAGCAAGACTCAGTCTCAAAAAAAAAAAAAAAAAAAAAAAGACAAAACTATTTTTAGTTTTGTAAGAAACTGTCAAATTGCCTTCCAAAGTAGCTTTACCATTTTGGATTCCACTAGCAATGAATGAGAGTTCATATTGTTCCACATCCTCACCAGCATTTGGTATTGTCAGTTTTTTATTTTAGCTATTCTATTGGGTGTGTAGTGGTATCTAATGGCTGTTTTAATTGCAGTCTTTTAATGACAAATGATTTGAACATCTTTTCATATGATTATTTGCCATAAGGCACCAAAGATGTGTGTATTTTCTTTCATGAGATATATGTTCTTATATTTTGCCCATTTAAACTTTTGTTCCATTTTGATTTCTTATTGTTTAATTTTTAAGTGTTATTTATATATTTTAGATACAAGTTATTTATAAGACATATGTTTTACAACTAGTCTATGGCTTGTCTTTTCATTCAATTAACAGTGTCTTTTCCAACAAACTTACGAAAAAAAGCTCATTATCACTGGTCATTAAAGAAGTGCAAATCAAAACCATGATGAGATGCCATCTCACACTAGTTAGAATGGCGATTATTAAAAAGTCAGGAAACAGATGCTGGAGAGGATGTGGAGAAATAGGAACACTTTTACTGTTGGTGGGAGTATAAATTAGTTCAACCATTGTGGAAGACAGTGTGGTGATTCCTCAAGGATCTAGAACCAGAAATAACATTTGACCCAGCAATCCCATACTGGATATATACCCAAAGGATTATCAATCATTCTACTATAAAGACACATGCACACATATATTTATTGCAGCTCTTTTTACAATAGTAAACACTCGGAACCAACCCAAATGCCCATCAATGATAGACTGGATAAAGAAAATGTGGCACATATACACCATGGAATACTATGCAGCCATAAAAAGAATGAGTTCATGTCCTTTGCAGGGACATGAATGAAGCTAGAAACCATAATTCTCAGCAAACTAACACAGGAACAGAAAACCAAGCACCACATGTTCTCACTCATAAGTGGGAGTTGAACAATGAGAACACATGGACACATGGAGGGGAACATCACACACTGGGGCCTGTGGGGCTTGGGGGGCAAGGGGAGGGATAACATTAGGAGAAATATCTAATACATGTGGGGCTTAAACCTAGATGATGGGTTGATGGATGCAGCAAACCACCATGGCACGTGTATACCTATGTAATGAACCTGCACATTCTGCACATGTACCCCAGAACTTAAAGTATAATAAAAAATAAATAAATAAAGTGTCTCTTACAGAACAGAAATTTTAATTTTAATAAGTCCAACTAATCAATGGTTTTTTTCATAGTCTGTGCTTTTGGTGTATGTAAAAATTTATTGACAAACCCAAAATCACCCAGAATTTCCCCTACATTATCTTCTAGAAGTTTAATGGTTTTAATTTTACATGTATGCCTATGATCCATTTGAGTTTGTTTTTGTTTGTTTGCACTTGGACATCCAATTGTTTCAATACCACTTGTTGAAAAGATTATTCTTTCTCTATTAAATTACCTTTGCTCCTATGTCAAGGATCAGTTGGTTATATTTGTATGAATCTGTTTCTGGGCTCTCTATTCTGTTCTATTGATCTATCTGTCTATTCTTTTGCCAGTACCCAATACCATACTCTCTTGGTCACTGTAGCTTTACAGTGAGTCTTGAAGTGAGGTAATGTCAGTCCTCCACCTTGCTTCTTCTTCAATGTTGTGTTGGCTATTCTGGGTCTTTGCCTTTCCATATAAACTTTAGAATTAGTGTGTCAATGACTAAAAACAGCTTGCTGAGATTTTATTGTGATTGCATTGAGTCTGTAGAGCAAATGGGGAAAAACTGATATCTTGACAACATCGAGTCTTCCAATCCATGAACATGGACTATCTCTCCATTTATTTAGATATTCTTTGTTGTTTTCTATTATTTTTTAGTTGTAGGCATATAGATCCTGTACATATTTTGCTAGATTTATACACATTTCATTTTATGCTCATGTAAATGTTATTGTGTTTTTAATTTCAAATTCCAATTGTTCATTGCTGGTATAAAGAAAAGTCATTACATTTGTATATTAACCTTGATTCCAGCCACATTGTTATAACCACTTATTAGTTCTGGAAGGACTAGAATGACTTGTTGATGATGACTCTTTGGGATTTTTTATATAGATGATCATGTTATCTGAGAACAAGTACAGTTCCTGTACTATCTGTGAAGTGGTATAGTGTTATGTAAGACTGGGATTAGATTAGTTGTAAATTTATATTATAATTTTAAGGAAACCATTAAAACATTAATAAAAAAGAAGTATAATTGATAAGCTGAGAGATAAAAATTGAATTATATAAAATTCTAATCAAAACCACAAAAGATAAAAGGAGATTTAAAAAAATAAGTGCAATGAATAGAAAAGAGTTAAAAATATGGTAGATATTAACCCAACATATCGATAATCACCTTCAATATGAAAGGTCTAAGTACAGCAATTAAAAACCAGAGAGTTTAGGAGTGGATAAAAAAAAACACAACTATGTTGCCCACAGGAAACTCACTTTAAATATAAAGACCCAGATAGACTAAAAGTAAAGTTATGAAGAGAGATATATTGTAATAACACTAAGCAAAATTAAGTAGGAATTGCTATATTAATTTAAAAGAAAGGAGACTTCAGAACAGTTAAGATTATTAATGACAAACGGGGCATTATCTAATGATAAAGAGGTCAATTCTCCAAGAAAATACACCTTGGAAATTGTCTCCAGGAAGTAAGCTGGGGCAACTGTAGAGCTGACTTTCTTTCTCATCTCTCAAAGATCACTGTCTTTTGTTGTCTGATGTCCAAAGTCTAGAAAACCATTGTTTTATATATTTTATCTGGTCTCTTAATTATTTCATGTAGGAGGATAAATCCAATCAGTGTTACTCTATCTTGGTTGGAAGCAAGAATCTCATAAGTATTCAGCAAACCAAGCAAACTTTTAATAAGAATCTGCATTTCCACATGGTGGGTATGTCAGCCCTATGGACATGGCCTCATTGCTGGACTTTCCTAGATATGAAATGAAGCAATGATATGGGGAATGCCTTGACAAAGGCATTCTTTCTGTGAGTTTACAGATAGTAGGGCTGCCAGAATCATTATTTGCAAGGAAGGCAAATCCATATACTGAATTGTTTCCATTCCAATAGAAATAAATCTCTGCCTCTCCATGATGGAAGAGGTCTAATCAATGTGCCACCAAGTGATTTGCCAGTTTCTCCAGGTAGTGATGCCATATCAGGGCTGTGCTGGTCTCTGCTGTTGATAGATTAGGCAGTCATTAGTAATGTTAGACAGGTCAGCCTTAGTAAGAAGTCTATACCATTAAGCCCATACATAGCCTCTATCCATATCACCATGACCGCTTATTTCATAGGCCCATTAAGCAGCAACTGAAATGGCCAAGGAATGAGGCTGACTGACATACATGGAGTGTGTCAGTTTTCTTCACTTGATTGTTAAGACCTCCTTTGAAGTGAATGTCCTTTGATAACCATTTACATGGCATACAAATACCTTCACCATCTGTGCCCATTCACTATCTTTAGTCTAACCACATCTCTTCCCTAGACTTCTTTGTCACCAGTTTCTCAACCTTGTTCCTTCTAAGTCACTGACCTTTATCCAAGCAGTTAGCCATTGCCTGTGAATACATTAATTTTTTGTTTCTGGCCATCTCTTACTACTGGAAAAGTGGATAATTGAATTTACTGCTTAAAGTTCTGCCCACTGGGAGGATTTTCCTTTATTATAATCCTGTAGGGTTACCTCTGAGTGTGACTGTAGTATTATAGCTGTCCACTCTTGCATAGTGCCAACATAATGTGCAGACCCATCCATAAGTCAGATTTTTTTTTCTTCTTCAGATAGTTGGTGGTTTGGAACATCCCAGGAGGCCAAAGTCATAACTTGAGGGAGAGATGATGCAACCCTAACCCAGTTTAAAAGGTTCTGAGTCACCTGCTCAGTTTACTTATTGGCTCTGCCCAAGCCTGGTCTTTTATATTTTATTTCCACTTGATTATATATTGCTTCTTGCCCAGTCAACCTTATAGCTAGGTGTGTCGGAAACACCCAGTTCATAATGGAAAGCTGAGAACACATAGTTACCTGACGTCCCATGGTTAGAGATTCTATCTCTCTTCTAAGCTTAGTATAAAGACAGAAGCTGTTTCTCAAAATGGAAATAGTTATCTGAAAAAAAAAAAATGTGCTCCAAAATCCTACAGGTATTCTCTGTGACTTTCCCATTAATGCCTGCCAGAAGATCCACACAGTATCTCTATTTGTCACATACACTTCAAGTATCACTGGATCTGGTGAATCATAAGGTTTTTTATGTGACTCTATATGGATCAAAGAAGCACACTCAAATCTGGCATATAATGCCTCCAAAATACAAAAAGGCCCATCGAGTATTGTACCTTTTTTTCCACTCTATAGTTCTCACATGTCTTCCTAAGTGATTGCTATTTGTTGTGCATCATATTCAATTAACATAGTGTCATCAAAATAGTGAACCAATGTGATGGTTTCTGAAATGCAAAAATGATCAAGATCTCTCCAGACTGTAGTATTGCAGAGAGCAGGAAAACTGACATAGCCCTAAAGCAAGGCTTTGAATATGAACAATACCACACCAGGTAAAAGCAAACTGCTTTGGATGATCCTTGAAAATTGATATGGAGGAAAATATATTTTCCATGTTAAGGCTGGAAAACAAGTACTAGAGACACTATTCACTCTATGCAGTAAAAATATTATATTTGGGATAGCACCTGTGTATTCCCTGGGGTTCTCCAGAGAAACAGAACCAATAGGATTGATTATGGAAATTGGCTCATGAGATTTAATTATGGGTCCCAAAAAGTCCCATAATATGCCATACGCAAGCTGAAGAACCAGGAAAGCCAGTGATGCAATTCAGTATAAATCTGAAAGGCCTGAGGACAAGTGTAACATGGTATAACTCCCAGTTCAAGGCTGAAGGCATAAGAACCAGAAGGAAGGAGGGTGCCACTTGTGTAAGTCCTTGACTCTGAAGGCCCAAGGACCAGCCCAAGGGCAGGAGACAGATGTCCCAGCTCAAGGAGAGAAAGAATTCACCCTTCTTCTGCCTTTTTGTTCTATTTGGCCCTGAACAGATTGGATGAAGTTCACTAACACTGGTGTGGACTATCTTCTTTACTCATTTTATTGATTCAAATGCTAATTTCTGGAAACACCCTCACAGACACACTTAGAAACAATGTTTCACCAGCTGCCTTGACAACTTATAACTCGGAGTAGTTGACATATAAAATTAATCATCTTAAACTGCAATTGTAGTCACTCCCTGATTAAGTTTGCGATAGTCCACAGTCATTCTCTGAGATCCTTTGACTTCCGTGCAGGCCAAACAGGTGAGTCAAATGGGGTTGTGATAGACTACTGTCCTTACTTCTTTCAAGTCTTTAATGGTGGCATTAATCTCAACTATTTGGGGGGTGGGGTACAGTATTGCTTTTGGTTCACAGTCTTGGTAGGAAGTGGAAGAAAGTTCCAAGGTCTGAGATCCAATATGGGAATTCTGCCAATAACAAAGTATGTCTATTCCAATCTACATTCATAAACTGGGCAAATAAACACAATGTAAGTCTTTGAGCCAACTTGAGCTAAGACTCCATCTATTACCTGCAATCATAATCTCTCTGTTTGACAGACAGGCCACAGTGGCATTTTAGGTCCCCAGAAAGTAGACAATTCAGAGTGAGTATCCAAGTAATCTTCTCAAAGATCTGGGTATTTCTTTTTCTCCAGTACAAAATCACCATAGGTCCTCTAAGAAAAGCCTGGAGAAAGATTTACATTTATGTACTTTCAATTCTCAATGAGGCAACAAGACTCAGACCCCTTTTTAATCAAAAAGGATTTGGGGTTTATGAATTGACTTAGATCTGAAAACTGAGTGGAGGCTATGATTCTCCAATGTGGTAACTCAAGTCAGGTTTTTGACAAACATAGCTATAGATTTTTTAATATTATATGGATCAACCAATACTCTAGTAAATTGCCCATCTGTTTTGTTCTTAGGGGCACTGTGATCAATTAGCTACCACCAAGGATCCTGCAGAATAACACATTCTGATTACCAGGACTTTTTTGCTGTCCTTTGTGGTAGATGCACCCCCCGCCCCCCACCAACCCTTGTGTTTGGCTGTTAAGTGCTGCTGCGGGCCTCTGCTACTCTGGGTGTCATTGTCCTCACTGAAATCAGGAAACTCCTATTTCAAATCAAAACCCCCAATGACAATACTCTGCCTACCAAGGGGGAACAACCCTAGAATTTTCAAGGATGCTGGTACTCTTCTCTCTAGTTTATTTCTCAGTGCCTCAATAAAGGGAGCATCTTCTGGGTAGGGCTGCCAGATTTAGCCAAAAACAAACAAACAAACAAAAACAAAATATTTCCAGTTAAATTTGAACATTGGATAAGTACCAAAATTCAGTATAAGTATGTCCCTGCTCTAGCCCTGAGTTTTCCCCAGGCCAGAGTTAGTTCATAGCTGTCAGGCAGAGTACAGAGAGTAGGGCCAGGAAGCAAGGACCAGGCCTGGCAAGCCTGAAGGTGAGCATCACTGGGTGACCCACATGCTACTGGCCACTGCAAGAAAATTACAAGGAACCAGGAAGAGAAGCCTCCTTACTGTGGTGACCTTCCAGCACTCTCTACTGGCAAGCAAAAATCTACTAGCTTACAGGAGCCAGCTCCAGTATCTCCAACAGGGCAATAAAGTGTAGAGTGAGAGCTACAAGGCAGCTGGTTTTAATTAACTGGCACAAGCACAAATGATAAAATTCTGTGCTACTAGCACATGAATACACAAGTCAGTGGTATGGACCAAAATTTCAAAATAGACTCAAAGGCATGTTGGCATTTGGCATACAATGAATTAGGCATTTCAAATAAATGGAGGAATAGTGATTATTCCAAAATTGGAGCCATCAAAAAATGAAACAAACTAGGCCCTTACTTTATTTATTTTACTAAAATTGTAAGTAGATAAAAATAAATAAATGTTTAAAAAATTAAACTGAAGATGGCCAAATAGGAACAGCTCTGGTCTATAGCTCCCAGTGAGATTGACACAGAAGATGGGTGATTTCTGCATTTCCAACTGAGGTACCTGGTTCATCTCATTGGGACTGGTTGGACAGTGGGTGCAGCCCATGGTGGGCGAGTGGAAGCAGGGCGGGGCATCACCTCACCCGGGAAGCACAGGGGGCCGGGGGATTTCCCTTTCCTAGCCAAGGGAAGCCATGAGTGACTGTACCTGGAGGAACAGTACACTCCTGCCCAAATACTGCACTTTTCCCATGGTCTTCGCAATTGGCAGACCAGGATATCCCCTTCTGTGCCTGGCTTGG
The DNA here is from genome assembly GCF_028858775.2 of Pan troglodytes. Lineage (NCBI taxonomy): Eukaryota > Metazoa > Chordata > Mammalia > Primates > Hominidae > Pan > Pan troglodytes. The sequence goes on along the minus strand of NC_072402.2, from coordinate 19,558,748 downwards.
CAGGTCCCATACCCATGGAGCCTTGCTCACTGATAGCGCAGCAGTCTGAAATCGACCTGGGACATGGGAGCTTGGGAGGGATGTCCGCCATTGCTGAGGCTTCAGTAGGCAGTTCTGTCCTCACAGTGTAAACAAAGCTGCAGGGAAGCTTGAACTGGGCAGAGCCCACTGTAGCTTAACAAGGCCTACTGCCTCTCTAGATTCCACCTCTGGGGGCAGGGCATATATGAACAAAAGGCAGCAGACAACTTCTCCAGACTTAAACATCCCTGCCTGACAGCTCTGAAGAGAGCAGTAGTTCTCCCAGCACAGCATATGAGCTCCGATAACGGTCAGACTGCCTCCTCAAGTGGGTCCCTGACCCCCGTGTAGCCTGACTGGGAGACACCTCCCAGTAGGGGCCGACAGACACCTCATACAGTCAGGCACCCTTCTGGAATGAAGCCTCCAGAGAAAGGATCAGGCAGAAATATTTGCTGTGCTGCAGCCTCTGCTGGTGAAACCCAGGCAAACAGGGTCTGGAGTGGACCTCCAGCAAACTGCAACAGACCTGCAGCTGAGGGGCCTGTCTGTTAGAAGGAAAACTAACAAACAGAAAGGAATAGCATCAACATCAACAAAGAGGACATCCACACCAAAACCTCATATGTAGGTCACCAACATCAAAGACCAAACGTAGATAAAACCACAAAATGCAGAGAAACCAGAGCAGAAAGTCTAGAAATTCTAAAAACCAGAACGCCTCTTCTCCTCCAAAGGAACACAACTCCTCACCAGCAAGGGAACAAAACTGGACAGAGAATGAGTTTGACGAGTTGACAGAAGTAGGCTTCAGAAGGTGGGTAATAATAAACTTCTCTGAGCTAAAGGAACATTGTTCTAAACCATCTCAAGGAAGCTAAAAATCTTGAAAAAAGGTTAGACGAATGGCTAACTAGAATAACCAGTGTAGAGAAGAGCTTAAATGACCTGATGGAGCTGAAAACCACAGTACGAGAACTTCATAAAGCATACACAAGCTTCAATAGCCTATTCAATCAAGTGGAAGAAAGGATATCAGTGATTGAATATCAAATTAATGAAATGAAGCAAGAAGACAAGATTAGAGATAAAAGAGTGAAAAGAAATGAACAAAGCCTCCAAGAAATATGGGACTATGTGAAAAGACCAAATTTACATTTGATTAGTGTACCTGAAAGTCACGGGGGGAATGGAACCAAGTTAGAAAACATTCTTCAGGATATTATCCAGGAAAACTTCCCCAACCTAGCAAGGCAGGCCAACATTCACATTCAGGAAATACAGAGAACATCACAAAGATACTCCTCGAGAAAAGCAACCCCAAGACACATAATTGTCAGATTCACCTAGGTTGAAATGAAGAAAAAAATGTTAAGGGCAGCCAGAGAGAAAGGTGGTGTTACCCACAAAGGGAAGCCCATCAGACTAACAGCAGATCTCTCTGCAGAGACCCTACAAGCCAGAAGAGAGTGGGGGCCAATATTTAACATTCTTAAAGAAAAGAATTTTCAACCCAGAATTTCATATCCAGCCAAACTAAGCTTCATAAGTGAAGGAAAAGCAAAATCCTTCACAGACAAGCAAATGCTGAGAGATTTTTGTCACCCCCAGGCCTGCCTTACAAGAGCTCCTGAAGGAAGCATGAAACATGGAAAGGAACAACTGGTACCAGCCACTGCAAAAACATGCCAAATTGTAAAGACCATCGACACTATGAAGAAACTGCATCAATTAATGGATGAAATAACCAGCTAGCATCACAATGAAAGGATCAAATTCACACGTAACAATATCAACCTTAAATGTAAATGGGCTAAATGCCCCAATTAAGAGACAAAGACTGGCAAATTGGATAAAGAGTCAAGACCCATCTGTGTTCTGTATTCAGGAGACCTATCTCGCATGCAAAGACACACACAGGCTCAAAATAAAGGGATGGAGAAAGATCTACCAAGAAAATAGAAAGCAAGAAAAAGCAGGGGTTGCAATTCTGTTCTCTGATAAAACAGACTTTAAACCAACAAAGATCAAAAGGACAAAGAAGTTCATTACATAATGGTAAAGGGATCAATTCAACAAAAAGAGCGAACTATCCTAAATATATATGCACCCAATAGAGGAGCACCCCGATTCATAAAGCAAGTTCTTAAAGACCTACAAAGAAACTTAGACTCCCACACAATAATAATGGGAGACTTTAACACCCCACTGTCAATATTAGACAGACCAATGAGACAGAAAATTAACAGGGATATCCACGACTTGAACTCAGCTCTGAGCCAAGCAGACCTAATAGACATCTACAGAACTCTCCACCGCAAATCAACAGAATATACATTCTTCTCAGCACCACATCGCACTTATTCTAAAATTGACCACATAATTGGAAGTAAAACACTCCTCAGTAAATCTAAAAGAACAGAAATCACAACAAACTCCATCTCAGACTACAGTGCAATCAAATTAGAACTCAGGATTAAGAATCTCACTCAAAACCACACAGCTACATGGAAACTGAACAACCTGCTCCTGAACGACTACTGGGTAAATAATGAAATGAAGGCAGAAATAAAGATGTTCTTTGGAGCCAATGAGAACAAAGATACAATGTACCAGAATCTCTGGGAAACATTGAAAGCAGTGCGTAGAGGGAAATTTATAGCACTATATGCCCACAGGAGAAAGCAGGAGAGATCTAAAATTGATACCCTAACATCACAATTAAAAGAACTAAAGAAGCAAGAGCAAACAAATTCAAAAGCTAGCAGAAGACAAGAAATAGCTAAGATCAGAGAAGAACTGAAGGAGATGGAGACACAAAAAGCCCTTCAAAAAATCAGTGAATACAGGAGCTGGTTTTTGAAAAGATCAACAAAATAGACTGCTAGCAAGACTAACAAGAAAAGAGAGAAGAATCAAACAGACTCAATAAAAAATGATAAAGTGGATATCACCACCAATCCCACAGAAATACACACTATGATCAGAGAATACTATAAACACCTCTACGCAAATAAACTAGAAAATCTAAAAGAAATGGATAAATTCCTGGACACATACAACCTCCCAAGACTAAACGAGGAAGAAGTTGAATCTCTGAATAGACCAATAACAAGTTCGGAAATTGAGGCAATAATTAACAGCCTACTAACCAAAAAAAGTCCAGGACCAGACCGATTCACAGCTGAATTCTACCAGAGGTACAAAGAGGAGCTGGTATCATTCCTTCTGAAACTATTCTGATTGATAGAAATAGAGGGAATCCTCCCTAACTCATTTTATGAGGCCAGCATCATCCTAATACCAAAGCTTGGCAGAGACACAACAAAAAAAAGAGAATTTTAGGCCAATATCCCTGATGAACATCTATGGGAAAATCCTCAATAAAATACTGGCAAACCGAATCCAGCAGCACATCAAAAAGCTTATCCACCACGATGAAGTTGGCTTCATCCCTGGGATGCAAGGCTGGTTCAACATACACAAATCAATAGACATAATCCATCACATAAACAGAACCAATGACAAAAACCACATGATTATCTCGATAGATGCAGAAAAGGCCTTTGACAAAATTCAACAGCCTTTCATGCTAAAAACTCTCATAAACTAGTTATCGATGGAACATACCTCAACATAATAAGAGCTATTTATGACAAACCCACAACCAGTATCATACTGAATGTGTAAAAACTGGGAGCATTCCCTTTGAAAACCAGCACAAGGATGCCCTCTCTCACCACTCCTGTTCAACATAGTATTGGAAGTTCTGGCCAGGGCAATCAGGCAAGAGAAAGCAATAAAGGTATTCAAATAAGTAGAGAGGAAGTCAAATTGTCTCTGTTTGCAGATGACATGATTGTATATTTAGAAAACCCCATCGTCTCAGCCCAAAATCTCCTTAAGCTGATAAGCAACTTCAGCAAAATCTCAAGATGCAAAATCAATGTGCAAAAATCACAAGCATTCCTATATACCAATAACAGACAAACAGAGAGCCAAATCATGAGTGAACTCCCATTCTAAATTGCTACTAAGAGAATAAAATAGCTAGGAATCCAACTTACAAGGGATGTGAAGGACCTCTTCAAGGAGAACTACAAACCACTGCTCAAAGAAATAAGAGAGGACACAAACAAATGGAAAAACATTCCATGCTCATGGATAGGAAGAATCAGTATTGTAAAAATGGCCTTACTGCCCAAAGTAATCTCCAGATTCAATGCTATCCCCATCAAGCTACCACTCACTTTCTTCACAGAATTGTAAAAAACTACTTTAAACTTCATATGGAAACAAAAAAGAGCCTGCATAGCCAAGACAATCTTGGGCAAGAAGAACAAAGCCAGAGGCATCATGCTACCTGACTTCAAACTTTACTACAAGACTCCAGTAACCAAAACAGCATGGTACTGGTACAAAAACAGATATATAGACCAATGGAACAGAACAGAGGCCTCAGAAATAACACCACACATCTGCCACCATCTGATCTTTGACAAACTTGACACACACAAGCATTGGGGAAAAGATTCCCTATTTAATAAATGGTGTTGGGAAAACTGGCTAACCATAAGCAGAAAACTGAAACTGGACCCCTTCCTTACACCTTACACAAAAATCAACTCAAGATGGATCAAAGACTTAACTGTAAGACCTAGGACCATAAAAATCCTAGAAGAAAACCTGGGCAATACCATTAAGGACATAGGCATGGGCAAAGACTTCATGTCTAAAACACCAAAAGCAATGACAACAAAAGCCAAAATTGACAAATTGGATCTAAGTCAACTAAAGAGCTTCTGCACAGCAAAAGAAACTATCATCAGAGTGAACAGGCAACCTACAGAATGGGAGAAAATTTTTCAATCTATCCTTTTGACAAAGGGCTAATATCCAGAATCCATAAAGAACTTTAAACAAATTTACAAGAAAAAAAACAACCCCAACAAAAAACGGGCAAAGGATATGAACAGACACTTCTCAAAAGAAGACATTTATGCAGCCAACAGACATAAGAAAAAATTCTAATCATCACTGGTCATTAGAAAAATGCAAATCAAAACCACAATGAGATACTATCTCACACCAGTTAGAATTGCGATCATTAAAAAGTCAGGAAACAACAGATACTGGAGAGGTTGTGGAGAAATAAGAGTGCTTTTACACTGTTGGTGGAAGTGTAAATTAGTTCAACCATTGTGGAAGACAGTGTGGCAATTCCTCAAGGATCTAGAACTAGAAATACCATTTGACTCGGCAATCCCATTACTGGGCATATACCCAAAGGCTTATAAATCATCTATGATAAAGGCACATGCACACATATGTTTACTGTGACACTATTCACAATAGCAAAGACTTGTAACCAACCCAAATGTCCATCAGTGATAGACTGGATTAAGAAAATGTAGCACATATACACCATGGAGTACTAGGCAGCCATAAAAAAGGATGAGTTCGGAGGGTGGAGCCAAGATGGCTGAATAGGAACAGCTCCAGTGTACAGCTCCCAGCGTGAGCGACACAGAAGATGGGTGATTTCTGCATTTCCAACTGAGGTACCATGTTCATATCACTGGGGAGTGTCGGACAGTGGGTGCAGGACAGTGGGTGCAGTGCACCCAGCATGAGCCAAAGCAGGGTGAAGCATCGCCTCACCCAGGAAGTGCAAGGGGTCAGGGAATTCCCTTTCCTAGTCAAAGAAAGAGGCGACAGACGGCACCTGGGAAATCGGGTCACACCCACCCTAATACTGCACTTTTCCAAAGGTCTTAGCAAACGGCACACCAGGAGATTATATCCCGCGCATGGCTTGAAGGGTCCTACGCCCATGGAGCCTAGCTCATTGCTAGCATAGCAGTCTGAGATCTAACTGCAAGGCGGCAGTGAGGCTGAGGGAGGGGTGCCCGCCATTGCCGAGGCTTGAGTAGGTAAACAAAGCGGCCAGGAAACTCAAACTGGGTGGAGCCCGCTACAGGTCAAGGAGGCCTGCCTGCCTCTGTAGACTCCACCTCTGGGGGCAGGGCGTAGCCAAACAAAAGGCACCAGAAACCTCTGCAGACTTAAATGTCCCTGTCTGACAGCTTTGAAGAGAGTGGTCGTTCTCCCAGCATGCAGCTGGAGATCTGAGAACAGACAGACTGCCTCCTCAAGTGAGTAGCGTAACTGGGAGGCACCCCCCAGTAGGGGCAGACTGACACCTCACATGGCTGGGTACTCCTCTGAGACAAAACTTCCAGAGGAACAATCAGGCAGCAACATTTGCTGTTCACCAATATCCGCTGTTCTGCAGCCTCCGCTGCTGATACCCAGGCAAACAGGATCTGGAGTGGACCTCCAGCAAATTCCAACAGACCTGCAGCTGAGGGTCCTGACTGTTAGAAGGAAAACTAACAAACAGAAAGGACATCCACACCAAAACCCTATCTGTACATCTCCATCATCAAAGACCAAAGGTAGATAAAACCACAAAGATGGGGAAAAAACAGGGCAGAAAAACTGGAAACTCTAAAAAGCAGAGCGCCTCTCCTCCTCCAAAGGAATGCAGCTTCTCACTAGCAACAGAACAAAGCTGGACGGAGAATGACTTTGACGAGTTGAGAGAAGAAGGCTTCAGAAGATCAAACTACTCAGAGCTAAAGGAGGAAGTGCGAACCCATGGCAAAGAAGTTAAAAACCTTGAAAAAAAATTAGACAAATGGCTAACTGGAATAACCAATGCAGAGAAGTCCTTAAAGGACCTGATGGAGCTGAAAACCACAGCACGAGAACTATGTGACGAATGCACAAGCCTCGGTAGCCGATTCGATCAACTGGAAGAAAGGGTATCAGTGATGGAAGACCAAATGAATGAAATGAAGCAAGAAGAGAAGTTTAGAGAAAAAAGAATAAATAGAAACGAACAAAGCCTCCAAGAAATATGGGACTATGTGAAAAGACCAAATCTACATCTGACTGGTGTACCTGAAAGTGACGGGGAGAATGGAATCAAGTTGGAAAACACTCTGCAGGATATTATCCAGGAAAACTTCCCCAATCTAGCAAGGCAGGCCAACATTCAAATTCAGGAAATACAGAGAGCACCACAAAGATACTCCTCGAGAAGAGCAACTCCAAGACACATAATTGTCAGATTCACCAAAGTTGAAATGAAGGAAAAAATGTTAAGGGCAGCCAGAGAGAAAGGTCGGGTTACCCACAAAGGGAAGCCCATCAGAATAACAGGGGATCTCTCGGCAGAAACTCTGCAAGCCAGAAGACAGTGGCAGCCAATATTCAACATTCTTAAAGAAAAGAATTTTCAACCCAGAATTTCATATCCAGCCAAACTAAGCTTCAGAAGTGAAGGAGAAGTAAAATACTTTACAGACAAGCAAATACTGAGAGATTTTGTAACCACCAGGCCTGCCTTACAAGAGCTCCTGAAGGAAGCACTAAACATGGAAAGGAACAACTGGTACCAGCCACTGCAAAAACATGCCAAATTGTAAAGACTATCGATGCTAGGAAGAAACTGCATCAACTAACGAGCAAAATAACCAGCTAACATCATAATGACAGGACCAAATTCACACATAACAATATTAACCTTAAATGTAAATGGGCTAAATGCTCCAATTAAAAGACACAGACTGGCAAATTGGATAAATAGTCAAGACCCATCAGTGTGCTGTATTCAGGAAACCCATCTCACGTGCAGACAAACACAGGCTCAAAATAAAGGGATGGAGAAAGATCTATCAAGCAAATGGAAAATGAAAAAAAGGCAGGGGTTGCAATCCTCGTCTCTGATAAAACAGACTTTAAACCAACAAAGATCAAAAGAGACAAGGCCATTACATAATGGTAAAGGGATCAATTCAACAAGAAGAGCTAACTGTCCTAAATATATATGCACCCAATACAGGAGCACCCAGATTCATAAAACAAGTCCTTAGAGACCTACAAAGAAACTTAGACTCCCACACAGTAAAAATGGGAGACTTTAACACACCACTGTCAACATTAGACAGATCAAGGAGACAGAAAGTTAACAAGGATATCCAGAAACTGAACTCAGCTCTGCACCAAGCAGACCTAACAGAAATCTACAGAACTGTCCACCCCAAATCAACACACTATACATTCTTTTCAGCACCACACCACACCTATTCCAAAACTGACCACATAGTTGGAAGTAAAGCACTCCTCAGCAAATGTAAAAGAACACAAATTATAACAAACTATCTCTCAGACCACAGTGCAATCAAACTAGAACTCAGGATTAAGAAACTCACTCAAAACCACTCAACTACATGGAAACTGAACAACCTGATCCTGAATGACTACTTGGTACATAACGAAATGAAGGCAGAAATAAAGATGTTCTTTGAAACCAACGAGAATAAAGACACAACATATCAGAATCTCTGGGACACATTCAAAGCAATGTGTAGAGGGAAATTTATAGCACTAAATGCCCACAAGAGAAAGCAGGAAAGATCTAAAATTGACACCCTAACATCACAATTAAAAGAACTAGAAAAGCAAGAGCAAACACATTCAAAAGCTAGCAGAAGGCAAGAAATAACGAAGATCAGAGCAGAACTGAAGGAAATAGAGACACAAAAAACCCTTCAAAAAAATCAGTGAATCCAGGAACTGGTTTTTTGAAAAGATCAACAAAATTGATAGACCACTAGCAAGACTAATAAAGAAGAAACGAGAGAAGAATCAAATAGACGCACTAAAAAATGATAAACGGGATATCACCACAGATCCCACAGAAATACAAGCTACCATCAGAGAATACTATAAACACCTCTACACAAATAAACTAGAAAATCTAGAAGAAATGGATAAATTCCTCGACACATACACCCTCCCAAGACTAAACCAGGAAGAAATTGAATGTCTGAATACATCAATGATTGGCTCTGAAATTGAGGCAATAATTAATAGCTTACCAAGCAAAAAAAGTCCAGGACCAGATGGATTCACAGCCGAATTCTACCAGAGGTACGAGGAGGAGCTAGTACCATTCCTTCTGAAACTATTCCAATCAATAGAAATAGAGAGAATCCTCCCTAACTCATTTATGAGGCCAGCATCATCCTGATACCAAAGCCTGGCAGAGACACAACAAAAAAAGAGAATTTTAGACCAATATCCCTGATGAACATTGATGCAAAAATCCTCAATCAAATACCGGCAAACCGAATCCAGCAGCACATCAAAAAGCTTATCCACCATAATCAAGTGGGCTTCATCCCTGGGATGCAAGGCTGGTTCAGCATATGCAAATCGATAAACGTGATCCAGCATATAAACAGAACCAATGACAAAAACCACATGACTATCTCAATAGATGCAGAAAAGGCCTTTGACAAAATTCAACAACTCTTCATGCTAAAAACTCTCAATAAATTAGGTATTGATGGGAAGTATCTCAAAATAATAAAAGCTATCTATGACAAACCCACAGCCAATATCATACTGAATGGGCAAAAACTGGAAGCATTCCCTTTGAAAACTGGCTAAAGACAGGGATGCCTTCTCTCACCACTCCTATTCAACATAGTGTTGGAAGTTCTGGCCAGGGCAATCAAGCAGGAGAAGGAAATAAGGGGTATTCAGTTAGGAAAAGAGGAAGTCAAATTGTCCCTGTTTGCAGATAACATGACTGTATATCTAGAAAACCCCATCGTCTCAGCCCAAAATCTCCTTAAGCTGATAGGCAACTTCAGGAAAGTCTCAGGATACAAAATCAATGTGCAAAAATCACAAGCATTCTTATACACCAATAACAGACAAACAGAGAGCCAAATCATGAGTGAACTCCCATTCACGATTGCTTCAAAGAGAATAAAATACCTAGGAATCCAACTTACAAGGGACGTAAAGGACCTCTTCAAGGAGAACTACAAACCACTGCTCAATGAAATAAAAGAGGACACAAACAAATGGAAGAACATTCCATGCTCATGGGTAGGAAGAATCAGTATCGTGAGAATGGCTATAGTGCCCAAGGTAATTTATAGATTCAATGCCATCCGCATCAAGCTACCAGTGACTTTCTTCACAGAATTGGAAAAAACTACTTTAAAGTTCATATGGAACCAAAAAAGAGCCCACATTGCCAAGTCAATCCTAAGCCGAAAGAACAAAGCTGGAGGCATCATGCTACATGACTTCAAACTATACTTACAAGGCTACAGTAACCAAAACAGAGATATACTGTTTGGTATATACTGTTTGGTACTGGTACCAAAACAGAGATATAGACCAATGGAACAGCATAGAGCCCTCAGAAATAATGCCGCATATCTACAACTATCTGATCTTTGACAAACCTGACAAAAACAAGAAATAGGGAAAGGATTCCCTATTTAATAAATGGTGCTGAGAAAACTGGCTAGCCATATGTAGAAAGCTGAAATTGGATCCCTTCCTTACACCTTATACAAAAATTAATTCAAGATGGATTAAAGACTTAAATGTTACACCTAAAACCATAAAAACCCTAGAAGAAAACCTAGGCAATACCATTGAGGACATAGGCATGGGCAAGGACTTCATGTCTAAAACACCAAAAGCAATGGCAACAAAAGCCAAAATTGACAAATGGGAGCTAATTAAACTAAAGAGCTTCTGCACAGCAAAAGAAACTACCATCCAAGTGAACAGGCAACCTACAAAATGGGAGAAAATTTTTGCAATCTACTCATCTGACAAAGGGCTAATATCCAGAATCTACAATGAACTCAAACAAATTTACAAGAAAAAAACAACCCCATCAAAAAGTGGGCAAAGGATATGAACAGACACTTCTCAAAAGAAGACATTTATGCAGCCAAAAGACACATGAAAAAATGCTCATCATTACTGGCCATCAGAGAAATGCAAATCAAAACCACAATGAGATACCATCTCACACCAGTTAGAATGGCGATCATTAAAAAGTCAGGAAACAACAGGTGCTGGAGAGGATGTGGAGAAATAGGAACACTTTTACACTGTTGGTGGGACTGTAAACTAGTTCACCCATTGTGGAAGTCAGTGTGGCGATTCCTCAGGGATCTAGAACTAGAAATACCATTTGACCCAGCCATCCCATTACTGGGTATATACCCAAAGGATTATAAAACATGCTGCTATAAAGACACATGGACACATATGTTTATTGTGGCACTATTCACTACAGCAAAGACTTGGATCCTACCCAAATGTCCAACAATGATAGACTGGATTAAGAAAATGTGGCACATATACACCATGGAATACTATGCAGCCATAAAAAATGATGAGTTCATGTCCTTTGTAGGGACATGGATGAAGCTGGAAACCATCATTCTCAGCAAACTATCGCAAGGACAAAAAACCAAACACCGCATGTTCTCACTCATAGATGGGTGTTGAACAATGAGAACACATGGACACAGGAAGGGGAACATCACACAACGGGGCCTGTTGTGGGGTGGGGGGAGGGGAGACGGATAGCATTAGGAGATATACCTAATAATGTTAAATGATGAGTTAATGGATGCAGCACACCAACATGGCACATGTATACATATGTAACAAACCTGCACTTTGTGTACACGTACCCTAAAACTTAAAGTATAATAAAAAAAGGAAAAAAAGGAAAATAAATAAAAAAATTAAAAAGAATGAGTTCATGTCCTTTGCAGGGACATGGATGAAGCTGGAAACCTTCATTCGCAGCAATCTATCACAAGATCAGAAAACCAAACACTCATGCTCTCACTCATAATGAGAGTTGAACAATGAGAACACATGGACACAGGAAGGGGAACATCACACACCGGGGCCTGTTGGGGGTGGGGAGGTAGGGGAGGGATAACATTAGGAGGAATACCTAATGTAGATGATGGGTTGATGGGTGCAGCAAACCACCATGGCACGTGTATACCTATGTAACAAAACTGCATGTTCTGCACATGTAACCCAGAACTTAAAGTATAATAAAAAAATTAAAGTATAAAAACATGACAATATATATGTCCATATATATATGTCCTCATACATATATGAGGATATATATGTCCTCATATATATATGAGAATATATATGTCCTCATATATGAGGATATATATGTCCATATATATGTATATATGTGTATTATATATATGTTTTTACATATGTATGTAAAATATCAAGAGTAGACAAGTCCTTTTAAATATAATGGAAAATTTAGAAGGCGTTAATAAAACTTTTCATGCACACACACACACAAATCCATAGGGTAAAATATTATAAAAACTCAAGAGAAATGACAACTGAGAAAAATATTTGCAACTTATATCACAGACAAATCAGTAAGAAATTAACAAACTAATAAATTATCAAAATTACATGAATAACATTTCATAGAACAATACAAATGCCTCTTTAATGTATGAAAAAAATGCTCAATTTCCCTCATAAGGGAAATGCTAATTAAAACCACAATGAAATATACATCTTTGCCTCTCAAACTGAGTACCAAGCAAAAAACTTGATAATACATTGTGATAGTAAGGGTGTGGGGAAACAAGAGCTGTCATACATATTGGGCGGGAGTACAAAATGATACAGTCTTAATCATAAGCAATTCTGCAAAATTATCAAAATTACATGTACACACACTTACTCAGCACTTGCACATCTATAAATTTTACTATACATGTACTTGCATAGGTGTGAAATGACATATGGGCAAGGATACTCATTGCACTATTGTTTGTGATAGCAAAACATTGAAACTGCTTCCAATCTCCAGGAAGATGGGGCTGGTTAAATGCTTATGATATTTTCATTCAGTGGAATACTATGTGGCTCATAAAAAAAACAAAATGAGGCAGCTCACTTGGAATGTGGAAGGATGTCTGACAGGATTCATGATATACTACCCCAAAATATTTTAAGCTGAAGGAATTTGAGAAAACAGCAGAAGCAGGAAGTTTTCTCTGAACTTTTCCTGCCCTTCTTTCCTGAAGGAGGTCATAAAACTTAGGAAGGATTTTCTGTCCTCCCTCTAAAGCAGGTTATAAGACCCTCAAATGAGAGGTGCCCTCCCTATACCTGGAGGAAAGAAACATCCTTAACTCTGAAGACACAGATATGGCAAAAAGAATCTGAACAAACAGGCCTGCTAAGTTTACCCCAGTTTATTGCCATTAGATCATACTCTTTTTGTCCCATTATAGTTCTTCATAACTATTCACTCTTCAACAAACATCCCATAAAAAATAGTTAGGTTTAACTATTTCTTTGGGTCACCATTTCCTTGTGAAGGCTCCAATGTCACATGAAGCTTATATTAAATACATTTGTATTATTTTCTCTTGCTAATCTGTCTTTTGTCATATGGTTCTCGGCCATGGACCCAGGACGAGTAGGAGGAAAAATATTTTTCTTCCCCTACATATGTACAAAATCATTGTAAGTGAAAAAACGAAGTGCATAAAGTTTGCGTAGTATTCCACTATTTCCATAAGTGCTTATATATAGCTATATAAGATATACGCTTCAGATTCCCTGAAAAGAGAAACAAGAAATTGGCAATGGTAGTTTTCTCCAAGGAGGTGAACTGTTGACTGGGGCATGGAAGTGGGAGTGAAACATACTTGTCACTGTGTCTATCTTCAGATACTTTTTGAATTTTGTACCATATTACATGTATTACTTATAAAAAAAATAAGCATTCTTTATTTTTAAAAATCTAAGATTACGGTATACGGTATACGGTATACGGTTCACTGCCGCACTTACTGAATTCCATTGCTAATTGGATTTTAAGGAGCACAGTTTTGCAAACAGCCGCCTCCAACGAAGCCCAGTCTGGCAGAGGACATTGGTGAGGTCTTCTGAGCCTAAACAGCCCTCAGCGTCTGATCTGATCTGCAGATACAAAGACGCAAGTGTTTTCTTGCCTTTTGCTTACCATGTTAGCAAGACTCAGGCTGTCAGCAGGCTACGAAACGTATTCATCTTAGAAGGTGCTGCTTTAATTTATGAGCTATGCACTGACACAGGCTCTGTAGGAAGGACATTCCCAGGCCATTATAAATATCATTTTGGCTGCATCATGAGGTCCTGTTTCAGGAAGTATTTCATAAAGAACCCTGACCGCTGCATAATGGCTTTTGCCTCTACTTCTGAACAATGGTTGGTATGCAGGAAAAAGATCCACTTTTATTAACCCACAGTCACCAATTACCTTCATTTTATAGGAAATAGGTACAGTGAGGAATCCTTTTATGCCCGACCAACTGTAAGGATCACAGAGAACTTATGTTCAGTACCTTTTTGTTCTTTTGCTTTGGAATTACAACAGATGAATCTCTCAATATATCGATTCCAGAAAAAAGGTTAATTGACAACAAGATCTTCAAGCTGACTTTTTCACTTGGGCTGGCTCTGATTCCAAGAAAGTTTTCTGAAGTGTATTTTGTTTTCCAGATATTTTTCCTTTTCAAAACAGAATCCCATTCTACTTGCCGGAAAATGTGTTGTATTAAAGAGGATTAATACACATTCAAAGTGCAATCAGACTTTTATGCAGATAATACCTTGCTGTAACAGAAGTCCTTTATGTTAGCCACAGCTCTGAATTGCTGAGACATTCTATTGGATAACACATCTGTGAAGGCTCCAACTTAAATGTCACCTATTTAGCGGGTTTCAGTGGCTCATGCCTGTAATCCCAGCACTTTGGGAGGCCGAGGTAGGCAGATCACTTGAGCTCAGATGTTCCAGACCAGCCTGGGCAACGTGGTGAAACCCCATCACTACAAAAAATTAGCCAGGCATGATGGCATGTGCCTGTAGTCTCAGCTACTCAGGAGCCTGAGGTGGGAGGATCACTTGAGCCTGAGGTTGAGGCTGCAGTGAGCTGTGATTGTGCCACTGCACTCTAGCCTGGATGACCGAGTGAGACCCTGTCTCAAAAAAAGTCACCTATTCTGCGAAGTATCTACGAGCTCACCCAGGCAGAGTGGAGTCAGTAAAAAGTGAATTAAGCTATGCCCTTAGTTTATTTTTTTAATTAAAATTCTAGGTAGATCAAAATAAATAAATATTTTAAAAATTAAAGTATAAAAACACATGGGAAAGGTATATGTGTGTGTGTGTGTGTGTGTGTGTGTGTGTAAAGTATCAGAGTGGACAAGTCTTTTTAAGTGTAATGGAAAATTTAGAAGCAATTAATAAAAATTTTCCCACACTAAAAAAAAATAGCCTCTCCTTATCTGAACTTTCAAAACATGCCCATACCTCAATTAAAATACATATCATATAGAGAGGATTTTAAATGATATGATAAATACAAAGAAATAAATATTTGAGGTGATAAATATGCTACTTAGCCTGATTTGATCATTCTACAAGGTATACATGTCTCGAAACATCACATTGTACCCACATATATATATACAACTAATATTTTCCAATAAAAAACAAGATAAAACAAGTAGTACATCACATGGCATTATAAGCATTTATTCATACACCCTTTTTGCCTCCTTATTGGACACATCCCCAAATCATACTGTGAATGACTAGGGTACAAATTAGCAACTACACATGCTATTTAACATGATCCTTGGACCACTATAATTATTCTGCAATTAAATGAATGAGTGAATAAATGAAGTGGTACTGGGTCCACTCAGTGTAAGCATTTAAATCAGTGGTCCCCTGGGTGAGCTGGGAAGGGGACACTGAAAATAGACAATCTAATTTTTCCTAAGGCAGCCTGCCAGGCTAGAGAACGTGTAGGAGAAGACCGTGAGGGGAACGGCCATCTCCCCATGAGATGTACTGGGCAGAAGGGAATACCTGCTCTCCTACAGGGTAATTGGTGCTCCAATCAACCTAGAAATCCTATATTCTCTCTTCCTTTTAGTAGAAAGCCTCTCTGCCTGGCTAGAATTTCAACAGGCATATTTCCAACTGGCTTTATAATCGTGACCCAGATATAAATATCATGGCAGGAGCCCATGAGGTGGGAGCACAATTTATCCTAACTGAAAATAGAGGCAGAGAAGCATCAGCCCTAGTATCCCTGATACTAGAGTGAGGTTTCCATAGCAACCAGCTGAGTCACTAATGAAAAAGAACAGTTGCACTATGACTAGGCTGACATTCTGTGACATTCTCTTATTTTACTGTAGCTCTAATGATGTCTTCAGTGGGAATGACAGAGAGAAAAGGTTCTGACCTCTCAATTAAACCTGTAGCTGACTTGACATGCTCTGCCTTTAGCCTAATGAACGTGAATTTCTGTGTGCAAATTCTGCCTTGGAGAAAAGCAACTTTGGAATTTGTCTGAATCATATATTAGACTTGTTGATTCCATTGTTCCTTTAATGTAGTCCCTTCTTTTCCAAATTAAGATGGCAATGAAACAGATGGGTCCCAAAAGCAAAACAGGAAGGGAAAACATTAGTGAAAAGACATGACAAGGTGATGCTAATCTATCACTGATGACGCAAAATTGAAGAAAACAACCAGAAGTGGTTCTCTCCCTTCTTCAAACAGGATGAACCACAGGTTATAAAGCAAGAAAGCTAGGAATCTGCAAAGATGGAGGGGACCTGCTGAAGACAAGGTCTGAGAGGTCCATGACCCACTGTATTCACTTACTAGTCACCATATTCAGAGCACTGAGCTAGGCACTACAGGGTGTTGCAAAGCAGAATACCTCAAGTCATTTAAAGTCTAAAACTAAAGGAGAGGTGAGATCGATTCGCAATTTTAAAATGCACACAAACTACACATGACCCCTTCTGCTGACAAGAAACATATACAGAAACCAGCACATTGATGATACAAGTTTTAAAAATTCAAATTAATAAAATAAAAAACTGCCACAACTTTGAGCATAGAAATGGAGTTTTAAAATAATCAAGATGGTCATTGAGTTTGTAAAACACTGAGAGTGCTTTACTTATGTTTTAGTTTCGTTTTGCTTTGTTTTGTTTCAAATGTACTTGTTTGCAAACACGTACCAACTTGTTTTAAGCCCAGCATTGGGTTCCTTTCATCTGCACAAGAAGGGCCACAAGGGCTGGTGTCAGCATTTGCTGCAAATTATATGGGAGTTTCTGCATTTGAGTGTAGGCATCTGCATCTCCTTATCAGCAGAAAAGAAGAGAGCTCATTCATTATTAAAACAGCCTTCTAGCTTCTCTCTTTCCTCAGCACAACACTGCCAGACAAATTTTCTTAGTCTAAGTAAGACTTGAATCATGTTCTTCCTCTCCTCAAGATCTTAATTTACTGCTTTCTTTATGGCACTCTCCTAGTTAAGAAGAGATGATGGTTCCACATTACAAATCAAATCACACCCAACTCTGCTGCTTGATTTATAATGCCCCCCAACAGCTTCGCCTCAGCATATCTATCCATGCATATTTCCTATGCCTCCCCAGTGGTAGTCCTTCCTTCCTGCCAGACCGTCTCTTTCCTGACCACAAAAAGGCATTATTACTAATTCTCAGCTCCATTGCATTCCACCAGCAGGAATTGCCTTCTCACTACCTAATCAGTCCTGATTCATCCTTGGAGAAAGTGCAAATGCCACTTCCTCCATAAAGGTGTTCTCTGAGGGGCTGCTGCTTGTGTAAACAGGGACTTCCATTCTGTTTGTACTTAACCATTTTCCTAACCTACTCTTATTTTTTATGTTGACTAAATTGTTGACCCCTTGAGATCAGGCTTCCCATTCTTTTCTTCTTTTCATGTATAGATGCCCATAGTACATTTACAGCCAGTCACGTATTAATTCAGTAAGTATCTATGGAACATTCGGCCAGGAGAGATATAAAGACCTATAAGGAGGCTTCACCTGGACGTTTAGAGATTGTAGTTGGGAATGTAGACAAGGGATGACAGGGACAAGGTAGTTCAGAACCAGACAATGTTGACATTTTAAAGCCCCCTCATGATTTTGGCCTTTTAATCTGCTTTGTCAGAGCTTCAGAGTTCCATGGAGGAGGAGAGGGTGGCAGGGGAGGCAGGATGCCTTCCTTATCCTGATCAGAGCTGCTTCATTTTTATCTGCTTCAGGGGTTTAGATTTCTTAGACTTTGGATTAAAACTTCATCTAAAAGGGTACTTTTTGACTGAACAAAGGCTGAAAACCTCTTTTCTGGGTAGTGAAGATCCTTTCGCATTTTTAGGTGTGTAAGAGCAAGCGTGTATCTGATGCTGGGTTGAGACTTAATCCATACCAGAAAGTTGGTGGATTGCTTAAACCCCCGTGACTCTCAAACTGTCATACATTGTTGACAGATGTTCTTTCATCTATTTGTTTGCTATTAAGAGTCAGAAGGCCGGACACGGTGGCTCACGCCTGTAATCTCAGCACTTTGGGAGGCCGAAGCAGGCCGATCACTTGAGGTCAGGAGTTAGAGACCAGCCTGGCCAACATGGTAGAACCTTATCTCTATTAAAAATACGAAAATGAGCTGGGCATAGCAGGGGGTGCCTGTAATCCCAGCTACTTGGGAGGCTAAGGCAGGAGAATCACTTGAACCGGGGAGGCGGAGTTTGCAGTGAGCCAAGATTGCACCACTGCACTCCAGCCTGGGCGACAGAGCGAGACTCCATCTCAAAAAAAAAAAAAAAAAGAAGAAGAAGATAAGGGCAGTTGGTTTATATCCTTAATACTGAGGGAGTTTAAGAATATTCTGGCATTATATTTTGCCTCTGATTACTAAGAAATAAAGGTGCTCCTTTGTGTGCATATTTTTTTGTTTTCATGGCAATATTTACTTTTTTTCGTTGTTGGACAGGGGAGTTATTTAAAGGAATGGTCAAAGAAAACTAAAAGGACCAGCTCTCCACCAATAGCTGTAATAACTAAATCTATGCCTATGCAGAATCTTGTGAGAGAAAACCAAGCAGAAGGGACAATGGAAGTTGTATGGAAAGACAATAGCATGGATGAGAAGTCAGCAGTGAAGCAGCTTTTGCTGTTGTGTCAGAGCAGAAAATAGAAGAGTGGGCTGGCACAAGGCAGCAGCTACACTCTGCTCAGACCAACTCTTCTCTGGACATTGCCACTCCAGGAACACAAACCCATGGTGGCCACCTCCTCAGCTGTTGCTTTGACACATTTTAGGATCATGAGTGGAAGGAACTCCCTGAGCACTTCCAGGTACCAAACCAATACAAACAAACTTCATTTTATGGAATTCCTCCCGGCTGAAGTAGACATTCAAAAAACATTCGTAATGTCCCAGCTCTTGGAAGAAACAGATGCAATGAGAGACCTCCCACTCATGGGTCTGTTTCTGCCACAAAGGTATAATGTGTTTGACAATCAAGAAGTATCATGTCAGAGTGGGAAGCACTCATGATGAAAAGTCAAACTGACCTGGGTTCAAATTCTGGCTCAGCTACTTGAAGATAGATGAATAATAAACAGGAATAATTTATATATTTTTTAAAACGAAAGTCTACTGGGAAACCCACTGAATGCAATATTTCTAAGACCCAGATGCCAATCCTATGCCGCTGTTCTTACAAGCCACTTCTCTTTGCACCTGTTGCTGTTTGCTTCCCTCATCCCAAACATACCAGACTGTGCAGGCTCCCCTCCTCTGAGTCCCCATTACACCCTGTCAATTTCCACATCCATCTGCAATTTCCTGGTTTGTGATTCTCAGTTTCTTTTGTCTTACTGCTAACCTAGAAATACTAGAGTTTAGGAAAGTCTCACTTGAAGGGACTAAAAGTCTCAACACAGCACTAAACAAGTCATCCATAGCGACAACACAATCACTGATCCAGTACAATATCTTATGGTGCCTAGAAAAGCACTCACAGCTATTACTTTCTCCTCAGCATTGTTTTACTGTTTATTGCCTGCCTTCCCTCTTATATGTGCACAAAGCACATTTCTCCTGTGAGTCAGTAAACTAGACATCTGATTCGGCAGGGGTTTAACATTGTGCTTCACCTGTTTCATTCCCACAGAGAAGGTGGCACCTGGAGCTCAATCACATTTCCCAGTCTAAGACCTTCTCAATCTAATTCCATCTGACTGACATCATAGTGACAGGCTGTATCCTCAGAGAGAACAACAAAGAAAATCGTACCCTGATCTAAAATCCGTTGCTCACTTGTGAATGTTTCACAGCACCGTGGTTGAGAACCACAAGTTTATGAACTTGTCTGTCTGCCTAACATGACAATAAGATCCTTAATATCCTTAGGAAGAGGACTTGTCTTTTTCACCACTGTGTGTATGCCATGATGCTGGGCAGAGTAGGCACTCAAAAAGATTTATAAAATGAGTTTCAAGAGCAATAAAAATAATAGCATTTAGGTATTCACAGCTTCCCCCAACCATGTCAGCTGGTGAAGAAGGAAATACTCTTTGGTAATCATGGAGCCATGGCCTGGATTACTGTTGTAGATATCAAGGTAATGGAAAGAGTGGCTGAAATGAAAGGATTAGGGAAAAGCTAAATTAGTGTACATTAGAATAGCCTAGAACTCAAAGAAGGGCAATTAATAATAAAGGTGAAATTAAGGAGAGAGAGGGAGTGAGGGAGAAAAGCCAAGAAAAATAGAGATGAAGAAGGGATGGATGAGAAAAGAGACATTTGAGCGGATTCCTTTCTGTAATGAATACAATGAAAATAGAATGAAGGTAAAGAGGATGCTTAAAACATGTAGAGTGTGCCCTATAGCGAGTTTCTCCCCTGTAGCATTTTTCCAAGCAACTTCGGTAAAGATTTAAATTAGTTTTTACTACTTTAGGAAAAATATTAAACTGGTATCTCTTTTGAATGAATGCAATGCTGAAACATCATAAGGTAACCCAAGTTTGAGTCACCTTCAACTCAAACCCAAGTTTGTTTGAGTTATAGATGGAACTGGAATAATTTCCTGGGTAAGTGGAGGGTGAATGCTGTCACAGACCAAGCAATCCAATGTGAATTCCTCTGACTTTTTATTGGCCGTGTCTGGTGCTCTCTCATAAGTTTGAACACTGTTATGAATTTGGGGCAATTCTGCATGATGATATTACACAAGGTGGAAACAAGTATATATTCAGAGGAGCAGGATGTAGCCAGCAGAGCTTCATTCTGGTGACTGTTGGAGTTTTCTTGACCTCTGACATTGAATGTCAAGCATTGAGGAGTGGTCCAAGAATCCAGACCTATCATCTGCAATGAGTCTGAGCTCAAAGCCATCTCTAATGTATTCAAATCTGGACCTTATTCCAGCTCCAAACCCTGCAGGGCTCTTCACTTCCGTAGAGATAGGCAGTGCAGGGAGGGCTAGAGGGTCTCATAAACCAATAGCCTAGTCACTGGTGCTTTTAAAAAACACCACAGAGGCTTAGTCTGATTGCTCATTAATACCTCTCCACTTTGACCAGTAGAAACTGCTCCACCCTTCCTCACACAAGCATTCTCTGGGCATCCTTTGTTAAAAATTTTATTTAGTATAACAATACTATTAATTTTCAAAATATTTCATAGTTATTGATGGGGCTTGTGGCAGAATTGAGTTATAAAGAAACACATGTGTTCTGATCTAGGTCCATTCCTCTAAAGATGATCATAGTTACACAGTTAACTGAACCGACCATTGAATGGAGCTAGCATGCTTGATAGGTTTTCTGTTATCAACAATCATTCCAGGAAGCAAAGGGGAAAAGAATCACAAATTTCCAGTAGATTGCTCTCTCACATCTGTCAGGTCTCCATTCATTTGTGATCTCTCTAGAGGGGGTTTTTGACCAAAAATAGCATCTTGTGCCACCTTCTATATCCCTACCCTGTTTTACTTTCCTTTGTAGCTCTTATCACTCTGTCATTATAACGCATGCTTATCCACTTACTTATTGCCTGCCTCCCCAAATGGAATGTGAGTTACATTAGGGTTGGGACTTTACTGATGCACCCTAAAACAGTTTCTAACATATACAAGGTGCTCAACGTGTATCATTAAATATATTGATGTTGAGTGAATAAATAAATTGTCCAATGAAATTAATAGAATGAATGAATGGACACATATAATATGCCAGCAATGGTGGATAAATGGTTTACAAATAATAAACATTTAAATCAAGTTCAACCCCGTCAGGGAAGTGTTGCTTTCATCTGATTGACAGATGTAGAAAATGAGACTCAGAGAGGTAAAATAATTTGCCCAAAATATATGCACACAATAGGTTGCAGAACTAGGATTTGAATGTGGCTGTTTCCGATGACACAATTTGTGCTATTTTTTTTTTTTTTTTTTTTTGAGATGGAGTCTCACTGTGTCTCCCAGGCTGGAGTGCAGTGGCACGATCTCGGCTGACTGCAACCTCTGCCTCCTGGGTTCG
The DNA here is from genome assembly GCF_028858775.2 of Pan troglodytes. Lineage (NCBI taxonomy): Eukaryota > Metazoa > Chordata > Mammalia > Primates > Hominidae > Pan > Pan troglodytes. The sequence goes on along the minus strand of NC_072402.2, from coordinate 19,536,388 downwards.
AGCAATTCTCCTACCTGAGCCTCCCGAGTAGCTGGGATTACAGGCACACACCACCACACCCAGCTAATTTTTGTATTTTTGGTAGAGACGGGGTTTCGCCATGTTGGCCAGGCTGGTCTCGAACTCCTGACCTCAGGTGATCTGCCCACCTCGGCCTCCCAAAGTGCTGAGATTACAGGTGTGAGCTACTGCACCCTGTCCCAACTTGTGCTATTTTTATAACACTCCACTTTGTGCAAAAGCTATAGGTCAGGCTAGTTTAATATCCTTCAAAACTATAATGCTGAAGAGAGTACTTAAAGGAAATGATTTAATGACGCTTTAGTGTTGGACTTGGTATCTCCTGGCCTTTTCTTCCATCTCCTACCTCCTCCCAATTACATCTGACTTGGGCATCAAAACAAGACTCGCCTGGGTCCCTGGGCTGAAAAATAAAGCTTGCTTGTGCTGGTCTCTACACCTTGGGCAGGTTTTCTCTTTCCTCAGGCATGTGAGGAAAGCAGAACAGCCACGAGTCTATCAGAGCTGAGGGAGCTAGCTGTGTGTTTGTCTACCAAGTGTTGGCAGTCCTGGGAAGTATGGATGCACAGCATCATGCACAACCTGGTGGGACTCAGTAAGACAAAAGGAAGGAAGGTTAAGTGAGTAACAAGTGTGTTCACAACAAGATAGAAGTAAACCAGGCAGGGAGTCCAGTGTTGACAGGAAGAAGTTACTCGATGACTAATTGGAGAGAAGGACAAAGCTATGATACTGAAGGACAAGAAGGAGCAATGCATGATGTAAGTAACTGTGTGGTTGCTGAGTCTACCCCATAAGGTAGTTGTTTACCTTTTATGGTTTATGTTCTTGGATTGTGCACTGGGTTTGATGACTCAACTGGGTAAGGGCCAGATGGTTTTCTAACATATCTTTTGTCTCCAGAAGGACAGAAATTTGAGCTTTAAGGCATCTTGAGTTACCTTGAAATGTAATTTTTTCTTGTTTTTTTTGTTTTATTTTTTATGCTTTGTTATTGAGGCATAATTTACATTAAATGACATGCACAAGCCAGACATGGTGGCTCACACCTGTAATCCCAACACTTTGGGAGGCTGAGGCAGGAGGATTGCTTGAGTTCAGGAGTTCGAGACCAGCCTGAACAACATAGTAAGACCTCGTCTCTACAAAATAAATAAATAAATAAATAAATAAATAGCTAGTGTGATCGTGCATGCCTGTAGTCCCAGACACTTAGGAGGCTAAAGTAGAAGAATGGCTTGAGCCCAAGGAGATCAAGGCTGCAGTGAGCTATGATCATGCCATTGCACTCTAGCCTGGGTGGCAGAGCAACACCCTGTCTCAAAAAAAAAAAATGGCATGCACAGATCATAAATGCACAGTTTGGTGAATGTTGACCTAGGCATATCCACATAACTCACACTGCAAACAAGATAGAGAATATTTACATAAATTTAAACAGTTCCCTTGTGCCCCTTCTCAGACAATCCAACTTTCTCAAACAACCACTCTTCTGATTTCCATCATGAGGGATGATTTTTGCCTGTTTTAGGACATCATATAAATGGAATCATATTTATATGATTCATATTCTTTGTTATATGAATCATATTCTTATATGAATCATATTCTTTGTTTCTGGCCTGTTTTGATTATCATAATGTTTTTGAGATCTTCTATGATTTGTCTTCAGTATTTGATTCATTTTTATTGCTACGTAGTATTCCATTGGAAATACACCAAATTTGTTATCCAAACATCACACATTTGCCCACTTTCTAATTGGATTGATTCATTTTGTTCTGTTGGGTTTTGATAGCTTTTTTGTTTATCTTAGGTACTAGTCATTTATTGAACATACGGTCTGCTAATCTTTTCTCCATTGTGTAGCTTGTCTTTCATCTTTTTTCAACATGGGCTTTCACATAGCAATCGTTTTTATTTTGATGAAGTTCAATGCATCAATTTTTCCTTTTATGGATTGTATTTCATGCGTGGAGTCTAAGAACTCTTTGCCTAGCCCTAATTCTCAAATTTTCCTGTGTTTTCCTAAAAGTTTTGTAATTTTACATTTTACATTTATGCTTACAATCCATTTTTGGTTAATTTTTCTTTGAAGCATGAAGTTTTCTTGCCTATGTTCATCTTTTTGGATATGGATGTCCAATTGCTCCAGGATTTGTCAAAAAGACTGCTATCCTCCCACCATTGAATTGTTTTTGTACCTGTGCACCATACGAAACAGCACATTCCTATGGGTTTATTTCTGGGTTCTCTATTATGCTTCATTGTTACATGTGTCTATCTCTCTGCCCATGCCATTCCAAATAAACCATAGAATAGGTTTGTATATTTAATTAATTAATTAATTAATAGTGAAAGAAATTGCATTAAACCTATAGATCAATTTGGAAAGAATTGAAATCTTTATTGGGTCTTCTAATCTAGCTATGTGATATGTCTCTCCATTTATTTAGTTTTTAAAAAATTTAATCTGCATTTTATAATTTTCAAGATATAGATCCTATAAAATTTTTGTCAAATGTATATTTAAATATTTTAATTTTTGGAGGAATTGCAATGGTATTGTATTTTTTCATTTCAGTTTCACATGTTATTGTTAGTATATAAAAATGAGATTTATTTGTGTGTGTTGATCTTATATGGAGTCATTTCTGAATTCACATTAATTCTAGAAGTATTTTTTGGTACATTTCTTGAAATTTCTACATAAACAACCACATCCTCTGCAAACAGAAATAATTTTATTCTTTTTCAATCTTTAGAATTTTATTTCTTTTTCTCAACTTATTGCAATGACTAGGACCTCTAGTACTATGTTGAGTAAGAATGGACAGAATGAACATCCTTGCCTTGTTACCGATCTTGGGGGAAAAGCGTTTACTCCTTTACTATTAAGTATGATGTCAGCTGTAAGATTTTTGTAGATGCTATCTGTCAAAGTGTGGTAATTCTCCTCTATACTAACTGGAAATTTTTATTATGAATGAGCATTGGATTTTTTCAAATGCTTTTACAGTTTTTGTTTTTTGTTTTTTTTTTAAGACGGAGTCTCACTCTGTCACCCAGGCTGGAGTGCAGTGGCACAATCACTGCTCACTTTAGCCTCACTCTTCTGGGCTCAAGCAATCCTCCTACCTCAGACCCTTGAGTACTTGGGGCTACAGGCACGTGCCTCGATGCCCAGCTAATTTTTTAATCATTTGTAGCAATGGAGTCACACTATGTTGCCCAGGTTGATCTTGCACTCCTGGGCTCAAGGGATCTTCCCACCTCGGCCTCCCAAATTGCTAGGGATACTGCACCAGGCTTTCAAATACATTTTCTGCTTCAGTTGATATGACCATATAATTTTTCTTGAATGTTATCAACCTTGTTGATATGGTTGATTATACTGATTGATTTGGGAATGAGGAACCAGCCCTGCATACCCAGAATAAGTTCCACATGGTCATGGTGCACAATTCTTTTAAATCATTTTTTAGATTTGATTTGCTGGTGTTTTGTTGAGGAAATTTTTGTCTAATTTCATAACAGATATTGTTCTGTTGTTTTCTTTTTTTACTATCTTTGTCTGATTTTGGTATCGGGGCAACACTGGCCAGATAAAATGAGTTGAAAAGTGTTCCTTCTTCTATTTTCTGGAGGATGTGGTTATAAAATTGGAGTTAATTTTTCCTTAAGTATTTGGTAGCATTCTCCAGTTAAATCATCTAGATCTAAAGTTTTGTTTTGTTTTGTTTTGGTGACAGACTCTCACTCTGTCACCCAGGCTGGAGTGCAGTGGCACAATCTTGGCTCACTGCAATCTCCTCCTTGGGGGTTCAAGTGATCTCGTGCCTCAGCCTCCGGAGTAACTGGGGTTACAAGCACACATCACCATGCCCGGCTAATTTTTATACTTTTAGTAGAGATGGGGTTTAGCCATGTTGACCAGGCTGGTCTCGAACTTCTGGCCTCAAGTGATCCACTGGCCTCTACATCCCAAAGTGCTGGGATTACAGGTGTGAGCCACCGCACCTGACATATATCTAAAGATTTTTTTTCATATTTTTTATTATGAATTCAATTTTTTTAAATGTTGTAGGGCTATTTGTATTACCTATTTTATCTGGATTGAATTTTGGTTGTTTGCGGTATTTCTTTTTTGTTTTCGTTTTTGTTTTTTCTAATTATACAGCTTGTAAGTGGCCCTAACTGACCTTTTTCCAGTTTTATTTTTTAAGTTCCAAGGTACAAGTACAGGATGTGTAGGTTTGTTACATAGGTAAATGTGTGCCACGGTGGTTTGCTGCACCTAACAACCCATCGCCTAGGTATTAAGCCCATCATGCATTAGCTCTTTTCCCTAATGCTCTTCCCATCCTTCGCCCTCCCACAACAGGCCCCAGTGTGTGTCGTTCCCCTTCCTATGTCCATGTGTTCTCATTGCTTAGCTCCCACTTACAAGTGAGAACATGTGGGTTTGGTTTTCTGTTTCTGCCTTAGTTTGCTGAGGATAATGGCTTCCAGCTTCATCCATGTCCCAGTTTGTGGTTTTTCAGGAATTGATTGATTTATATTCTAAGTTGTTAAATATATGATCATAAAGTTGGCCACAGAATTCCATTATTATCTTGTAGGATTTGTAATGATCTAACTTTACTTTCTGCCTTTTCATTTTTGTTAGTCTTGGTGGAGGTTTATCAATTTTATTAATTTTTTTTAAGAATTAGTTATTTTCATTGATTTTCTTTGTCATTTTGCTGCTTTAAATTTTATTTAATTCCACTCTGATCTTTATTATTTTCTTCTTTCTGCTTGTCTGGGGCTTATTTTTCTCTTACTTTTCTAGTTTCTTGAGGTAGGAACTTAAATTATTGATTTGAGACTTTTCCTTGTTTTTAATGTAAGCATTTAGTGCCATAAATTTTCCTCTCAGCACTACTTCAGATAGATCCCACATAATCTCATATGTTGTATTTTCATTTTCACTCATTTCTGTATATTTTTAATTTCCTTTGAGACTCCCTGTTTGACGTATGAAATATTTAGAAGCATGTTATTTAGTTTCCTTATTTTTAGAAATTTTCCTGTCTTCTGTTATTGGTTTCTAGTTTGATTCTATTATCAACATACTCTGTATGATTTTAATTCTTTCAAATTTGTTGGTGTCTGTTTTATGGTCCAGCATACAGTTTGTCTTAGTATATGTTCTGTGTTCTCTTGAAAAGGGTACATAGTTTACTGTTTTGGGATGGAATCTTCGTTGTATTATGTTGATGCAAAAGTAATTGCAGTTTTTGCCATATATATATTTTTTGACATTAATATATATGTCATTAGATCCTGTTTGTGTATTGTGTTGTTCAGATCTTCTATATCCTTGCTGATTTTCTTTCTAGTCTTTCTGTCAGTTGCTGAGAGAAGGGTATGGAAGTCTTCAACTATAGTTGTGAGTGTGTCTATTTCTCCTTTCAGTTCTATTGGTTCTTGCCACGTGTATTTTGAAGTACTGTTGCTTGGTATGTAAACATATGACTTTCTAGTGAACTAATTCTTTTATCATTATGTAATGTCTCTCTTTGTTGTTAGCAATTTTCTTGGCTCTGGTGTCTAATTTATCAGATATAAATATAGCCAATTCTGCCTTCTTTGTTAATGTTTGCATGATAATCTTTTTCCATTTTTTTTTTTATTTTCAACATACCTATGTCACTAAATTTGATGTGAGTTTCTTATGGACCGCTCACTATATGAGCGGTCCATAAGAAAATAGGTAATACAATCTCACCTTTTGATTGGTATATTTAGACAATGTACATTTAGAGCACTTAGGGCTTCCATTTTACTATTTGTTTTCTGTTCATTTCTCCTTGTTTCATTTCCTCTGTTTATCTTTTATTATCTTCCTATGGGTTACTTCAGAAAAAAAATTAAAATTTAGTCTTGACATATTTACTTCTTTACTGAGATTTTCTACTTTTTCATTTGTTTGAAGTGAATTTGCAATTTATTGTTGAAACATTTTCATGACAGTTGCTTTAAAATACATGTCAAATAATTCCAACACCTGACTCATCTCAGTGTTAGCATTAGTTGATTATCTTTTCCTGTTGAAGTTGTGGATGTTTTAGTTCTTGGTGTAGCCAGTGTTTTTAAATTGTATGTTGGACATTTTGTCTATTTTTTTAGGAGATGCTAGGTCTTATTTAAAGCTATTTTAGCAGGCAGTTACCCTATTTAGGTTTAGCACACAGGTCCTGGCTTACTTTTGCAGGCTATGATTCCAATAGCAGTTTAATTTTCAGAGCTTTGGCCTGTTATTTGGTTTGCTTGGCTTACCTGTTGCTACTGGAGCTTCCACTGGTTCCTGCTAGTATTGCTTGAAGAAAGTGGAAGGGGTTTCCCTAGACTAGGCTGCTTCTGTCTCTCCATGGAGGAAGAACTCAGGTCTCAGGGACAAAGAGGCTTTCTGGGGCAAACCATTTGTGTGGCTGGGTCCTTTCTGCTGGTTCTGCCTGCCTGTTCCCATGTGTCCTAGTGGGGAAGGAGTCCCAGGCACGTGGAAGTGGAGGTGGGGAGCTTCCTAGGCCAGGTACCTACTGTGACATAATCCTCTTACAAATATGCCCCAGTGCTGCCCTGGTGTCCCTGGGCAGGGTCTTGAGCTCAAAGAGGCTTCCAGAGGCCTGGCCAATTGTTATGGCTGCATCCCTCTTGCCAGTTTCTCCCTCTAGCTTAGGTATATTTCGGCACAGGAGAATAGTCACCACCTGGCAGAAAAGGGGAGTGCTTCCTAGACACTTATTGTTAGTAGGGGTTCTAGCTCTATTCCTCTTGCCCTTCGTGTCACCTGGTTTCAGAGGGATATTTTCAGAGAGACTCTCTTTTGATGTGGGAGAGAAATGAGCCAACTTGGGCTATCTTCTATTGTAGGTTGGGGGTCAGGAAATGCCAAGTCTAGGTTGCCTTCTTGTGGCAGCTAGGGCCCATAAGATGCCATTCCGCTGTGCTATTCCTCCTGACTAGTGTCCCACACCAGTTTTCCTTGTTCTTATCACCTTTCAGAGTTCTCTTTCAGCCATCTCTTGAGTAATTTCAAGGGTTTACAGTTCGTTGTAGTTCATGGGGCAGAACAGGAAGAAACAAATTTACAACATCTTGTCCAGAACAGAGGTTCAGTATACTTTTGAAAAACAAATTGTCTTTGGCTCTCAGATGCCTTCTACTGCATTTAGAAACTTAGAAATATTATGGGCCTAGTCATCATTGCAGTAATGATTTTCAGGCACCGCTGCCGTGGGGCAATAACACAGTCCTAAGCTGATGTCTGGATCTATCATGCAAGCAGCTGGTGAGAACAAGGGGTCAAGAGGTGATTATTTTGTAAACAGGATCAAAGTCACTGTAGTACTTCCACATACATAGATATTTTCATGTAAGTGTTGTACATGATATCTTCTTCCTTCTCTTTTCCCATAAGGCTAGTCTTAAAATTAATCTTAACTGGATTTAATATGTCCATAAGACAAAGGAAAGTGAGTATAATGGGACTAATCTGGTGCCCTACCACACGTCTTTATTAAAAATTTTATATTAATTTCCCCAGAAACTGGGTAATGAGCTTCTACACTAAAATGTAGAAAAAGTATCGTAAATCAGAATTATGAATTGAAATAAATGTGATGAAATTTAATGAAGATAATGACAAAATATTGCATTTAGGGACAAAATGTTCATGATTAACTAAAGAAACAGTTTACCAATAGTTTATTTGAAAACCAAATAGAGAACTTCATTACTATGATCTACAAAACTTTAGTAATCTTAATGTAAATACTGAAGTCAGCAGCAGGAGTTATGGGCCCTTAATGCTCTACTACAGTGTTTCTCAAGTTTTAATGTGCATGCAGATTAGCTGGGTATCTTGTAAAACTTAAGATTCCGATTTAGCATATCTGGAGTAGGGCTTGGGATTCTGCAGTCTAATAAGCTTCGGGCGATGTTGGTTATGTTGGTCAATGGATTACATTTTGAGTAGCAAGGCCCTGCCTTATACGGATCACTTCTAGGGTGAGATATTTATTTATGAGAAAGCATCACATCTTAAGAGAATCACTGAAAAATGAATTTGTTTAGAAAAGGCAAGGCAAGGTAGTAAGAAGCTAGAAATTGCTATGGTATGAATGTTTCTGTCTCCTCAAAAATCGTGTTGAAATCCTAGACCCTAAGGTGATGATATTGGGAGAGTTATGAAGATGGAGCCCTCAGGAACAGGATGACTGCTTCTATTGAAGAGGTCCAACGAAGCTCAATTGTCCCTTGCTCCATGTGAGGACACAATGAGAAGGCACCATCTATGAGAAAGCAGGCCCTCACCAACCACTGAATCTGCTGGTGCCTTGGTCTTGGATTTCCCAGCCTCTAGTACTGTGAGAAATAAGTTCATGTTGTTTATAAGCTACCCAGTTTATAACATTTTTTACAGCAGCCTGAAGGGCTAAAACAGAAACTAAGTTTTAACAGTAACAGTAGAAAGGTCAACCTTTAATTAGCTAAGAATTCTTTCAAATTTATAATATAAACCATCCAAAGAAAAAGAGGCCAACAAGTTAACCAAAAAGAGAAAAAAAATCACAGAAGACCAAACACAGATAACAAACAAACATATGAAGAGATGTTTGACCTCAGCAGTGATCATGGCACACAAATTAAAATAACAATGGGATATTTTTTTCAGCCAGTACATAGGCAAAAGTTTGATAAAATCCAGTGGGAAAATAGTCACCATCATAAATTGTTGGGATATGAATTGCCACAACCTTTTTGAAAAGTCATATAGCATTATCTATTTTAAAAAGTCTTAAGTGCACACATATACTTTGGTTTGTCAATTCTACTTACAGGAGTCTTCTTTAATGAAATAAACTGAGAATTACATATATACATACAAATATGTTTACTGCAAAGCCTTAAAAACAACCTGAATAGCCAGGCACAGTGGCTCACGCCTGTAATCCCAGCACTTTGGGAGGCCGAGACGGGCGGATCACAAGGTCAGGAGATCGAGACCATCCTGGCTAACACGGTGAAACCCCCGTCTCCACTAAAAATACAAAAAATTAGCTGGACGTGGTGGCGGGTGCCTGTAGTCCCAGCTACTCAGGAGGCTGAGGCAGGAGAATGGTGTGAACCCAGGAGGCGGAGCTTGCAGTGAGCCGAGACTGCGCCACTCCACTCCAGCCTGGGCGACAGAGCGAGACTCTGTCTCAATAAATAAATAAATAAATAAATAAATAAACAATCTGAATACCCATCAACTAATAATTGACTAAACTGTAGCACATGCAATATAAGAGAACTTTCTAATAAATTCCTGCCTCCCAAGGGTGGGATGAGGAATTAGTAAACTCTGCAATAGAATGTTCAATCCGAGGTCATAAGAAATACTGTTTGGGAAATTCTTGCACAGGACATCTTGCAAGACACCAGCCTGCATTATTTCTAAGTTTCCTTCTGACTCTAAAACATAGGTCTACAAATTAGGCAGAGTGACCTCCTTATGGTAAAGGAAAAGAAAAAGAAGAGAGGCAAATTTTTCGCTTTATTTATATCTGCTCTCCTCATTTTAGAATTGAGGTTTTGGGAGTAGGTTTAAGGGGTAAAATATTTTCATTAGTATGTATAGAGGCCACAGACTGAAGCTATTTCATTTAGATACATAATAAATTTGGAAAAATGGTTATTGGTTTCTTTATCTCTAATTGTTCAAACAAGATCCGTATTTCAGAAAATGCCTCCTTCATATTCACAGTCACTCGTTGAAAGTGACTAATTTATGACTGGGCAGGGACACAGCGTCAAACACTCTGAGCATATGGATAAGTGACTCGCTGTGTCTAAGATCGATGGAGCCTGACGCCTGCTCCCTTGCCAGGAGCGTGGGCCAGCATAAATGTACTCAGGAAGGGGAGAATAGCATCTCATTATGTACTGGGACGGAGTGAGCAGTGCGCGGCTGGAAGCCTGCATTTCCCTCCATTAGCGGTTTGCAAACTGTAACCCTCCCTCAGAGTTGTTTCTGGGGCTCAGCAAGCATTTATTACAAGTGTTTAAAATATGTTTAAATAATTATTTTTAAAAAACTAATTAAAAACCAGAAAACACATTCAATGGAATATATGCCAAGTTTTAACACACTAGAAACCATTAAATATTAATATATATTCTTATTGATAGGCTGTTTAGAAAAGAATATGAATGTCAATGCATAAGTTTGTATAGAAAATACTGTTTTACCTATTTTGTGATTCATGATTTCATGATCTGTGATTTCTTTTGGAAAAAGCAAATTATGCTAGAATTTTTATAGACCCTTCCCAAAATCACAAGTTAGGGAAAGACAGAAAAGTAAGGGTGAAAGGAACAGAGCCTGAGAAATCGCTGTTAGAATGATTAGTGCATATATTGCCCAAACTTTTAATGGTTTTTATGGCTGTCCTTCAGAACGCCGCACCTTAAAAAAGTCTTTATTAAACTTAGAGCATTTAAGTGTATTTTATTCTTTTCAGAATTGGATAATTTTCTTCTCTTCTTCTTTTTTTTTTTTTTACTGTATTTTTTTGGCTGGGAGGGGGTTGATGCTAGGAGTTGTATTTGAATTGAATTTTTGGTAATAAGGTTTAATATGATTACTTGCTTGACAATGTCTGTTCAAAGGAGGGGGCTCTTCTCAAAACACTCAGTTCTTTCTCTATTATAAACATATTTTGAGACATTAAATGAACTGGGAAAGTTTCCAGGACAAGGTCTGGAGTTTAAGCACATATGTTCAAATTCTAGATCCACTATCTTTAAAGTAAAGCTTAACATGGGCACAATTTCGAAGTTCTGGCTCAGTTTCCCTTTTTGTAAGATGAAGATAATAATAATATTGACACTATCAGGCTCTGGTAAGGACCAATGGACTCAATATATGTAAAATGTTTAACATGGTGTCTAGCACATGATAAGCATTCCACAAATGTTAGTACCATTATTATTTTCGTACAACTTTTTGCCCACATTTACTAAGAGAACTGTTAAGTAACAAACAGAGAAATAGAGGGGGAGACTAAAAGAAAAAGGAGATACCGTGTGCATCTATTTATGTCATATACTCGTCAAAAAGACATTTGTATTGTTACTTGATTTTTCAGTAAATCCTGTGAGCTGTCCACTAGTGAGAACCAAGGTATTGAGAAGTTAAGACACCAAACAGCAAGTGGTAGTGGTAGAGGGGGTAGACAGAAACAAGGGCTTTTGACTCCAAGTCCAGTACCCTTTCTTCCATGGTGTTCCTTCTCTCATAGACGCCAAGATTTATTAATGTTAACCATGGGTTGCCAAATTTTTATTCTCTTCATTATTTTTGATAGATATGGAATTCCGATGACCCCTAGGTCAGTAGTCGCCAATCTTTTTGGGACCAGGGACCAGTTTTGTGGAAGACAATTTTTCCACAGACAAGGGGTGGGAGGAGATGGTTTCGAGATGAAACTGTTCCACCTTGGATGATCAGGCATTAGTTAAGTTCTCATAATGAGTCCACAACCTAGATCCTTGGCATGCACCGTTCCCAATAGGGCTGGTGCTCCTATGAGAACCTAATGCCGATGATGATCTGACAGGGGACAGAGCTCAGGCAGTAATGCTGCCTCACCACTCACCTCCTGCTGCATGGCCCAGGTCCTAACAGGCCAGGGATCAGTATCGGTCCATGGCCAGGGGAGTGGGGACCCCTGACCTAGATGGTAACCACCCGTTCATTCACTCCTCTAATATTTGTTTTGTGTAAATACATATGACATTGGGCGGCACCTAAACTAGGTGGAGCAAAGTAGGAAAGAATTTAGCAAAGATATTGTATCAGGAAAACAAAACAAAATCACTCCAGTTATTTTAACAGACAAAACGTCATATAGGAAGTTGGTGTTAGAGGTCTGAAAAGGCAAGTAGGAACATGGACATAATATGGAGAAAGTGAGTGCAGCCTTCACCTCTAGGGATGGGAGAAACACAGGGAAGAAGCTGGGGTCATTAGAATCCAGAAGTTTAGAGCAGGAGTCTTTTCAAGTTAAACTCAAACTTCCCAGGAGAAGGCAGCTGATTAGTTGGCACTGGTGTTTCTGTGGGTGTATGAGGAGGAGGCTTCTGCAAGGGAGAAAAACAACTGGAAACTGGAACAACGCAGGCTGCCAGGGCGAAAATGCACTGCTGGGTGATGCTGCAGGAACAGGAAACAAACAGGAAGGACTCGGTCACTTCCCTTTTCTCGAGTTTCCCGTCTCCCTCTAGCACCCTTTGGCAGAGTCTAGCAGGGCACCATCAGGCCAAGCTGAAACGTGGTTTGCAGAGAGCCAGCCCCAGCATCACAGGTGAGTTTGGAACTGAGACAATAGATTAACAACTGGCAGATATATGCACATACTGTTATGGCTAATTGATATTAATATGTAAGTTGTGCTACAGAGGAAGAAACTACTTTTTTTACTGGGAAACTCCTAGACTCCATTATATCTAATCGGACTTTACGTCCTGATTTACTGTTTATCTTATATATTATCTCAGCTTCTTCAGCCCTTCTCCATTCCCACTCACAATGCTCCAGACTAAACCTGTATCATGTCTTAGTTGGCTTATTCCGTTGATTTCCCCACCTCCAGGTTTACTACCTCCAGCCCATCCTACCTGCCAACAGAACAATTCCTATTACTCCACTCTTAAGGCCCTTAATTAACCTTTAACCTACAGAATAATATCTAAACTTGTTCATAGAATACAGGCTGCCTCTCCTTCCAACCTGCCCACCTCCTACCTCAGATCTCATCTGTACTAAAACTGCTCAAAACCTTTGCTTTAATATTATACCATAGCAAAGTTGAGGGGTAGGCTGGGGAGCTAAGGAAAAGCAATATGTGTTTAGAATGAAAGAATTACCACAATCAAACACATCTATGATTAACTGCACCCAGCATTCTCTTGCTGGCAAAAGCATTAGGGGCTAACAGAAAGAAGGACATTGAGAGAGTTGCCCAGTCACCCAACAACTCATAAAATCTGCCTTTTTTATTTTTTTGGTTCCTAAAGGGGTCTCAGAGTCACTAGAAGTCTCCTCTAGATCTCGCCGTAAGAAATTGAAGCTGACAAAAAGGAAGGAGAAGTAAGTGAAAGGAAGTAGAGGAAAGAACCTTAGAGGAGCCAATTTTTCGAAGATTTTAAGCTTTCTAAAAGACCAATAAAACTTCACATTTTTCTCAGCAAAAATCATGCCAATAAGAAAGCAAGGTAACAGAAGGACTGAACTATATAATTAAAAGAGGTTTCTGTGAACTGATAAAAACTCCCAAAAACAGAACCCAAAAGAGAAAAAGTAGAAAGACCTTAAAAAAATAGCCTGAATATCAACTTTTAATTAAGCTAACTTCTGACCCCAGAGCTCTTAAAAATTTTTTTTTATCAAGCCTTATCCAGGCAAAAAGCAAACATTCTTGTTCTTGTCTTTTCCTTGTAGAAATTTGTACCAAGAAGAAGTTGCATTGGGGCGGGGGTCATTGGAGGGTTGTGGGTGGATATTTGTTTAACAGAGGTTTAGGTTAATTAATTACTATTTTAATTTTTCTTTCTCTTTTTTATTGTTTAATGAGTAGACAGTCTTATTTTCAACGTCTCAATTTCTTACAATATCTGCAAGCATCCTGAGATAGATAGATGGGCTTTAAACTGTTTTTAGAGGCACATTGCTGTTTTCACAGTGCCTCTATAGCTTTGTCAATCAAGGAAAATGATGAAAGCAAGTCTTAGTCATTTTAGGAGATGTATTTGCCATAGCTAAAAGCACACCCAGGAGACAGGTCTCTGTCTTTCTCCAAAGATGATTTTGAGGGCTTCAATATTTAAAGGGGCAAGGGCAGGATATTGAGAACTACACAATTTTCATGTGAGAAGGGAGTCAGGGAAAATAGTCATTCATGCCTTTGTCTGGATGAGTGAATCTACATTTTTATATAAGATAACATAGACAATAGTGAGAGGTGACAACGTGCTAGCAGCCCTCACTCACTCTCGGTGCCTCCTCAGCCTTGGCGTGCTTGAGGAGCCCTTCAGCCTGCCACTGCACTGTGGGAGCCCCTCTCTGGGCTGGCCAAGGCTGGGGCCAGCTCCCTCTACTTGCGGGGAGGTGTGGAGGGTGAGGTGCGGGTGGGAACTGGGGCTGCACGTGGAGCTCATCGGCCAGCGCGAGTTCCGGGTGGGCGCAGGCTCGGCAGGCCCTGCTCTCAGAGTGGCCGGCCAGCCGGCACTGTCGGCCCCCGGCAGTGAGGGGTTTAGCACCTGGGCCATCAGCTGTGGAGGATGCGCCAGGTCCCCCAGCACTACTGGCCCGCCCGCGCCACACTTGAATTCTTGCCGCGCCTCAGCCACCTCCCCACAGGGCAGGGCTCGGGACCCGCAGCCTGCCATGCCCAAGCCCCCCTACTGGTGGGCTCCCCAGTGGCCTGAGCCTCCACAACGGGCTCAGCCCCCTGCTCCGCGGCACCCAGTCCCATCAACAGCCCAAGGGCTAAGGAGTGCAGGTGGGTGGCACGGGACTGGTGGGCAGCTCTGCCCATGGCCCTGGCACAGGATCCACTAGGCAAAGCCAGCTGGGCTCCTGAGTCAAGTGGGGACTTGGGGAACTTTTATGTCTAGCAAAAGGATTGTAAATGCACCAATCAGCACTCTGTGTCTAGCTCAAGGTTTGTAAATGCACCAATCAGTGCTCTGTGTCTAGCTAATGTAGTGGGGACTTGGAAACTTTTATGTCTAGCTAAAGGATTGTAAATCCACCAATCAGCACTCTGTGTCTAGGTCAAGGTTTGTAAATGCACCAATCAGCCCTCTGTAAAACGGGCCAATCAGCTCTCTGTAAAATGGGCTAATCAGCAGGATGTGGGTGGAGTCAAATAAGGGAATAAAAGCAGGCTGCCCCAGCCAGCAGCGGCAACCAGCTTGGATCCCCTTCTGCACTGTGGAAGCTTTGTTTTTTAATTCTTTGCAATAAATCTCGCTGCTGCTCACTCTTTGTGTCCATGCTGCCTTTATGATCTGTAACACCACAAAGGTCTGCAGCTTCACTCCTGAAGCCAGCAAGACCACAAACCCACCAGGAAGAATGAATAACTCCAGGCGTGCCACCATTATGAACTGTAACACTCACTGCAAAGGTCTGCAGCTTCACTCCTGAAGTCAGCAAGACCACGAACCCACCAGAAGGAAGAAACTCTGGACACATCCGAACATCAGAAGGAACAAACTCCGGACACACCACACCATCTTTAAGAACTGTAACACTCACTGCGAGGGTCTGCGGCTTCATTCTTGAAGTCAGCGAGACCAAGAACCCACCAATTCCAGACAGAATAGTACAGAGGAAACAATCAGATATGCATTGATCTCAGGTGGGCAGAGGGATGACTTTGAGTTCTGTTCTATGTCCCTGCACCTGAGAATATAATCTATCAATTTACATTGCTATGGTGAACTTTAACAGAAATGCTATAGTGTAAAGATCTTGGGATCCACAAGGAAATTCCTTGTGGGCAAAATGTGAAGCAGGCATGTAGCTTTACATCATCTTAGCCATCTTATTTAAAAACCAAAATGAGAGACAGGTTTGCATGACCCAGTTACCAGCTTGACTTATTCCTTTAGCTTAGTGAGTTTGGAGTCCAGATATTTATTTTCCTTTCATAGCTTAAAGAAAGGAAAAATTTGTTAGCCACAAATGGGGAACAATTTACATTTGTGTCCTGCAATATTCTCTAGGGTGTCAGCTTCTCAGCTGAAGATCTATGCACAAAGGCCGACCTTCCTGTGTGTCCCATAGATGGAAAATTAAAATAGACAAAAAAGAGAGCGAGAGAGAGAGGAAGGAAGGGAGAGAGAGAGAGAGATGAAAGAAAAAAGAAAGAAAGAAGAAAGAAAGAAAGAAAGAAAAGAAAAGAAAAGAAAAGAAAAAAGAAAACTCAAAGCTGTTCATGAAGGGGAAAATGATAAATAACAAATGGGTCCCTGATTCACAAGAATATAGATTCATAACAAATGATTTAAACTAATTCACATAAATGTCTGTTCTTTCTTTAGGTTTGAAGAATTTACATTTTTAAGAAACTTATGACTAGGAATTAAACCCAGGCTGAAGTGTTGACAGAACCAAATCATAACCACTAGACTACAGGGTGAAATATAGCTTTTGTAAATATTACAGGAAATCCAAAACAGGCATTTGGGAATTTAAAAAGTTTAAATTTTGTCTTAGGTCACTGATATAGTTTGGCTCTGTGTCCCCACCTAAAGCTCATGTTGAATTGTAATCCCCAATGTAGAGGAAGGGACCTAGTGGGAGGTGATTGTATAATGGGATGGATTTCTACCTTGCTATTCTTGTGATGGTGAATGAGTTCTCACAAGATCTAGTTGTTTGAAAATGTGTTGCACTTCCCCCTTTACTCTTTCTCTGCTGTTCTTCCATGTGAAGACAATGGCTGCTTCCCCTTCACCTTCCACCATTATTGTAAGTTCCCTGATTCCTCACCAGCCATGCTTCTGTATAGTCTGTGGAACTGTGAGCCAATTAAAACTCTTTTCTTTATAAATTACCCAGTCTCAGGTAGTTCTTCATACCAATGTGAGAACAGACTAACATAGAAAATTGGTACTGGGAGTAGGACATTGCCATAAAGATACCTGAAAACATGGAAGTGATTTGGAACTGGGTGATAGACAGAAGTTGAAACAGTTTGGAGGGCCCAGAAGAATATAGGAAGATGAATGAAGGCTTGGAAACTTCCTAGAGACTTGTTGTGTCATTGTGACCAAAGTGTTGATAGTGACATGAACAATTAAGTCCAGGCTGAGGAGGTTTCAGATGGAAATGAGAAACTTATTGGGAATTGGAGTAAAGTCAGTCTTGCTATGCTTTAGCAAAGATACTGGTGGCATTTTGCCCAGCTCTAGGGAATCTGTTGAACTTTAAACTTGAGAGAGATGACTTAGGGTATTTGGTGAAAGAAATTTCTAAGCAGCAAAGAATTCAAGATTTGACCTGGCTACTTCTAAAAGCCTATGTTTATATGAATGAACAAAGAGATGATCTGAGACTGGAACTTATACTTAAAAGGTACACAAAGCATAAAATTTTGAAAAATTTGCAGTGTGGCCCTCTGGTAGGGAAGAAAAAACTATTTTTAGGGAAGGAATTCAAGCAGGCTTCAGAAATTTGCATAACTACAGGGAAGGGAGGTACTAATAGCCAAGACCATGAGAAACAGGCCCTGAAGATATTTCAGGGACCATCACAGGAGCCCTCCCAGGCCCAGGTACTTGGAATGCTGCTTCAGAGAGTGAAAACCACAAGCCTTGGTGGTTTCCACATAGTGTTAAGCCTGCAGGTGAACAGAGTGCAAGAGTTGAGGCTTGTGATCCTCTGCCTAGATTTCAGAAAATGATGTATGGAAGAGCCTGGGTGTCCAAGCAGAAGTCTTCTCCAGAAGCAGAGCCCTCATGAAGAACCTCTACTAGGGCAGTGAAGAGGGAAAATGTGGGGTTGGAGCCCACACACAGAGTCCCCACTGTGGCACTGCCAAGTGGAGCTGTGAGAAGAGGGCCATTATCCTCCAGACCTCAGAATGGTAGATCCACCAAGAGCTTCCACTGTGTGCCTGGAAAAGCCACAGACACTCAATGTTAGCTCATGAAAGAAGCCACGGGAGCTATACCTTGCAGAGCCTTGGGAGCCTGCCCCTCGTATCAGCATGGGCTGGATATGAGACGTGAAGCCAAAGAAGATGATTTTGAACCATTAAGATTTAATGACTTCGTGCTGGATTTTGAACTTACATGGGACCTAATAGCTCCTTTGCTTTGGCCAATTTCTCCCTTTTGAAAAGGGAGTATTTACTCATTGCCTGTACACCATATTTACCCAAATGCCTGTATCCCCATTGTATCTTGAAAGTAACTAACCTGTTTTTTTATTTTATAGGCCTATAGGCAAAAGAGACTTTGAGACTTTGGACTTGGACTTTGAGTCAATGCTGAAATGAGTAAATACTTTGGGCTACTGTTGGGAAGCCATGATTGTGTTTTGAAATGTGAGAGGAACATGAGATTTTGTAGGGACCAGGAGTAGAATAAAATTGGCTCTGTGTCCCCACTCAAATCTCATGCTGAGTTGTAATCCCCAGGAACTAGGGACAGGCCATGTTCAGGATGGCAGCTTCATCTTCTGTCTCTGCCAGCCACATGTATAGTAAGAAGCAGAAGAGATGGCACCAATCAGCTGGAAAGCCCATTTGCATAAGAAGATTAGGGTAGGGTTACTAGCCTTCCCCACGTGCTATGTAAATGTCATACCTGATCAAACTGATCTGTGAGCCCTACGTAAATCATACACCACCTCCTCAAACTGGACTATAAAACCTGGTGCATTCGCTGCCCACTGGTCCTTTCTATTTGGAGACCCCTTTCTCTATGGACCCCTTTCTCTGTGGTTTCTCTTTCTCTTCTCTTCTGCCTGTTAAACCTCTACTCTTAAATCCCTCATGTGTGCCTGTGTCCTAAACTTTTCTGGCACATGACAATGAACCCCAGGGTATATATACCCCAGACAATGTAGCCCCTTCACCGCTATTTATTGTTGCTTTTTTAGAGATGAGGTCTTGCTATGTTGCCCAAACTGGAGTGCAGTGACTATAGGCAGGCATAATCCCACTACTGATTGTCACAAAAATTGACCTGCTATTTCCGACCTGGGCTGGTTAATTCCTCCTTAGACAACCTGGTGGTCCCCCACATCACAGAGGTCACCATACTGATGCCAAACTTAGTGCAGACATTTGATTGGCAGAGCATGCTACAGCCCAGATCTCTTGGACTCAAGTGATCCTCCTGCCTTAGCCTCCTGAGTAGCTGGAAGTAGTTCATGACCACTGCACCTGGCAAAATGCTGCTATTTTTATATACTTAGAGACAAAGAAACTAAAGATAGTCAAACATTGATGTTCTTGTCTGAACGTGGATTTAAGTTTCAATTCCTATAAAAGTGTTCCCAGGGACTTTTATAACCGTTTTTCTTTAGTGCCTTATTTACAGGCACAGATATTTATAGAAACCAGATGGTCCAGGATGGTGCCAGAGCTTCTTGATCCCTGACAAGATATCAAAGGGAGAAAGACCCTCAAACTGGCCCAAACTGGAACAAACAACCACTAGCTGCCTTTTGATTGTTAACATATAATTATAACACTAAAATTCTCTCCTCCTAAAAGAAAATCTTTGTCATTTTGTATACAAAGGTTGTATGAAGATGTATGTTTGTAAATTTGAAACTGCCTTTGGAAAAATCAACAGGGAGATCTGCTGTAGCCAACATCCCCCAACTTTGCCTTTAGCTTTCAAGCTGCCTTAATTATCTTTGGGCTTCAGCCCAAGCAACTGTCAGAGACACTTAGGTTATAGTTTAAATGATAATAGCCCTTCCACAAGACTCAATTGCCTCTGTAAATCTAATGAAAGGCCAGCAGGCTAGGGGGAGGAGAGGAGCCTAAATTCTGCTAAGGTGTAGACATCAATAATTGTCAACCATTATTTTGGAAGTCCTGCAGATAACATCACTGTTGTAGAATCTAAGAGTGGCCTTTTGAGATATCTTTTCAGAATTTTTACACATTTGACACTCGTGGCTCCAACTGGACCCACTGACAGATGGCTCCTGTGGTCCCACCCAGAATAAATTTAGCACAAGAGAACAGCTTCAACTCCCTACAACTTCATCTCCACCCCAACCAATTAGCAGCAAGCACCCATTTCTAGCTATCTCCACCTTTTCCCCTAAACTACCTTTGAAAAACTCCTAACCTATGAGCCTGAGACAAGATTGATTTGAGTAATAACTCTGTCTCCTGTGTGGAGTGGCTAGCCTTGGGTCAACTAAACTCTTTTGTTACTGTAATGCCATGGTCTTTATTTGTGAAGTGGGCAGGAAGAATCTTTTTGGTGGTAATAAATTGAACCTGTGCATCTGGAGTCCCACACTGCACATGCTAACATTCCTGTTCCTCCTCATACCCAGTCCTCAAAACCTCACACCCTTTATTGCTTGGGAAAAAGGAGTCTTCTGAATAAGAGCTCACTCCTTCACCATTTCTGTCCAGAAATAAAACCTGCTTGGCTTTTGTTCCAATTGGATGGTCTTTCTTTATGATTGATACAAAGTAGGGAAGGAACTCAGTTGACCAGTGAGGAAAGAAGTTCTATTATTGATACAAATGTAAATATCTCTCATCGCTTTTAATACTTTTTTGTCAGAATGAAACTTTCCTCAATAAATTACTCTCTTTAATAATGTTGGTAAAAATACACTTGATTATTACAAGTAAGCATTAAGTTTCACATCATGTAATCACAAAAGTTATCTTTATTTTGTATATATTATTAAAATATGGATAGCATAAGGGTAAATACAATATCTAATAAAAATGATTTTAAAAAAGGGAGTTACCTTTTTCTTTGAGCATTTACTTTGGAAAATTTCTAAAGTCTTCTTCTGCCTCTTTCCAACGTTCATAAATATTTTAAAAGTGAAACGACCCTCTTTTCAGTTTTACAACCCAGGAATATTTCTTCAAGGGTCTAAGAGCCAACTCTCTAAAATGTTATCAAGAGGAAAGAGCCCCTATCTCTCAATTTCTTCTGGAGTCAAATGTGTGCCTTGCTCAAGTTGCAAAGCTACTTTCTATCATAAAGATATGAGTTTAATTTTTTTGACAAAGCCAATTAGCACAAACGGTCACCCCAATTACTAGGTAAATTTAGGTGGAACTACATGTGACAAATGGTGCTGTCAAGTCCTCTTACTTGAGACTAGTTATGGCTTACCTTGAATACTTGTATGCAATGGATTGTATCTGCTTGACTATATACTAGGGTAAGCTTTCTTTCTGTCTCTGCAATCTCTTTAACAATTGCCTAGACAGAATGTGCTGCTCATCACATTCTGGCTTATGCTTATCCAATAATGAAGCCGTTATTTTTCTCTTCTACCTTTGTGGAGAGGAATTCTGAGTTGGCAGTAGATAGTGCTTTTAATATTTCCCCAGCAATATTCTACATAATTTTATATTTCAAATCTTTTTCCTGGTGAAGATCTTCAATGAATAGGGACAGTATACATTTAAACTATTTTTTTTTTTTTTTTTTTTTTTTTGCTGAAATGGGAATACGCAAATATTAGAAAATTGAAAATTTCCATGAGTTAATATAGAACATTATACATTGCATGTTAAAGTCGTACAATATAAAAAGTCACACAACTAGTACATTTAACATTTACAACAGCATTATGTGGAGACATCTCATACATACTATGTCATTTTCTCCATAAAATGAGTTTTTCCTTAACTGTATATAAGTTTATGTTAGCGGTGGCAAATTTGTACAGGCCTGTAGCAACCTCAATTCGAGGTGGCAGAAAGCAGAACGAGGAACTGAGGTAAGTTTTAGAGCAGGAGTGAAAGTTTGTTAAAAAGCTTTAGAGCGGGAATGAAAGGAGGTAAAGTGCTCTTGGAAGAGGGCCAAGCAGGTGACTTGAGTGATCAAGTGTGCAGTTTGACCTTTGACTGACAGTTTTATATGCTGACATGCTTCTGAGGTCTTGCATCTCCTCTCCCCTTTTCTTTCCTTGGAGAGGGCTGTCTGCAGGCACACAGTGGCCTGCCAGCACTTGGGAGGGCAGCATGCTCAGTGTGTTTACTGGAGTTGTACGCATGCTCACTGGAGACATTCTTCGCTTACCAGTCGAATGTCTCCAGAAGATCATATACCAGTTAAACTCCACCATTTTGTCTCTTAATGAGCATGCTTGAGCCCAGTTGCCCACTCCTGAGATTTTATAGGAAGGCTGTTGATCACCAGTTTCATGTATTTTTTATCTACTGGGAGATTCCCTTTCACTGGTGCTAGCTGTGATCAATTATAATTTTAGAGAGTGAGTTTAACAGCCTCCTGACCATCACCTGATGGTTGCCTAACATTCCTGGTGTGTGGTAGTGGGGACCCTCTCCTGTCCTGCTCATGTCTGACTAGATTACCTACTGTAACATCCGCATATGCAAAATATCAGGCAAGTCCTTAGTAGACAACATGATCTATACAGAATAACCTAAAACAGCTCTTTCTCTTTTGCTTTTATTTTTTCCTAGTCCCAGGACTATCCTACTCTAAAGATTTAGATACTAGATACAAACTTTCATGCACATTCGTGTGAAGAGACCACCAAACAGGCTTTGTGTGAGCAACATGGCTGTTTATTTCACCTGGGTGCAGGCGGGCTGAGTCTGAAAAGAGAGTCAGCAAAGGGAGATAAGGGTGGGGCCATTTTATAGGATTTGGGTAGGTAAAGGAAAATTACAGTCAAAGGGGGTTTGTTCTCTGGCGGGCAGGAGTGGGGGTCACAAGGTGCTCAGTGGGGGTGCTTTTTGAGCCAGGATGAGCCAGGAAAAGGACTTTCACAAGGTAATGTCATCAGTTAAGGCAAGGACCGGCCATTTACACTTCTTTTGTGGTGGAATGTCATCAGTTAAGGTGGGGCAGGGCATATTCACTTCTTTTGTGATTCTTCAGTTACTTCAGGCCATCTGGGCATATATGTGCAAGTCACAGGGGATGTGATGGTTTGGCTTGGGCTCAGAGGCCTGACATTCCTGCCTTCTTATATTAATAAGAAAAATAAAACAAAATAGTGTTGAAGTGTTGGGGCGGCGAAAATTTTTCGGGAGTGGTATGGAGAGAGAATGGGTGATATTTCTCAGGGCTGCTTCAAGCGGGATTAGGGTAGGCATGGGAACCTAGAGTGGGAGAGATTAAGCTGAAGGGAGATCTTGTGGTAAGGGGTGATATTGTGGGGATGTAAGAAGAAACATTTGTCGTATAGAATGATTGGTGAAGGCCTGGATACGGTTTTGGATGAATTGAGAAACTAAATGGAATAACAGAAGGAGAAAAACAGGTATAAAAGTTCTAAGAATTGGGATGACTCAGGATATCTGATTAGAGAGTGCCTAAGGAGATTCAGCATAGTCCTGCCAGCAAAGATTATTTATTTACTTCAAGAGTTAAGAGTGGCAGTTTGGGGATAGCACCAGGAGATATCAGCTGTGATGGCTTGGAAAAACAGTGTAAACCGGCCGTGTAAACAAGAGCAGGGCATGTATGAGTAGTTGAGAATGGTGAATAGGAGTATGACTAGACAGAAGATAGTAGGGATGACAAGTTTTTTGGGGGGCACAGTCTAAGTTGGTCTGGTGTCTGGAGTGAGACTGGGGCCTAATAAAAAGGAGTGTCTATACAGGAGCTTAAATGGGCTGTACCCTGTAGCATTCCGAGGACAGGCCTGAATTGTGAGAAGGGACAGTGGTAAAAGTATTGTCCAGTCCTTTTTAAGTTGGTGGCTGAGCTTGGTGAGGTGTGTTTTTAATAGACCATTAGTCTGTCACTGAATACTAAGAGCCTGAAAAAATGCTTGGCTGATTTGACTAATAAAGGCTGGTCTGTTATCAGACTGTATAGAGGTGGGAAGGCTAAACTGAGTAATTATGTCTGACAGAAGGGAAGAAATGACTGCGGTGGCCTTCTCAGACCCTGTAGGAAAGGCCTCTACCTGTCTAGTGAAAGTGTCTACTTAGACTAAGAGGTATTTTAGTTTTTGTGACTGAGGGCATGTTGAGTAAAGCTAATTTGCCAGTCCTGGGTAGGGGCAAATCTTCAAGCTTGATGTGTAGGGAAGGGAGGGGGCCTGAATAATCGCTGAGGAGTAGTAGAATAGCAGATGGAACACTGAGAAGTTATTTCCTTGAGGATAGATTTCCACGATGGAAAGGAAATGAGAGGTTTTAAGAGGTGGGCTAGTGGTTTGTACTACAGCATAGCCTGCCTTTGCTGGTGTGTGGCGATTAGGCGTGGTGGAACTGCCATCAATAAATCAAGCGCCATCAGGGTGAGGAACAGGAAAGAAGGAAATATGGGGAAATGGGGTGAATGTCAGGTGGATCAGAGAGATACAGTCATGGGGGTCAGGTGTGGTATCAGGAATAATGTGAGAGGCCGGATTGAAGTCCGTGCCGGGAACAATGGTAATTGTGGGAGACTTAACAAAGAGTGAGTACAGCTGAAGGAGCCAGGGAGCAGAACGTATATGCATCAGGTATAAGGAAGAAAATAGATTTCTGAAGTTATGAGAAATGTAGAGAGTGAGTTGAGCATAGTTTGTGATTTTTAGGGCCGCTAAAATATTAGGGCGACAGCAGCCGCTGTACGGAGACATGATGGCTAGGCTGAAACAGTAAGGTCAAGTTGTTCGCACAGAAAGGCTACAGGGTGTGGTCCTCGCTCTTGTGTAAGAATTCTGACCACACTAACCATGCCTAGGAAGGAAAGGAGTTGTTTTGTAAGGGATTGAGGTTTGGGAGATTAATCGGACACGATCAACAGGGAAAGCACATGTGTTTTTATGAGAATTATGCCAAGATAGGTAACAGATGAGGATGAAATTTGGGCTTGACTGAAGTAATGGAGGCTGTCTGTGAAGCCTTGCAGCAGTACAACCCAGGTAATTTGCTAAGCCTAATGGGTGTCAGGGTCAGTCCACGTGAAAGCGAAGAGAGGCTGGGAAGACGGGTGCAAAGATAGTAAAGAAAGCATGTTTGAGATCCAGAACAGAATAATGGATCGTGGAGGGAGGTATTGAGGATAGGAGAGTATATGGGTTTGGCACCATGGGGTGGATAGGCAAAACAATTTGGTTGATAAGGCTTAGATCCTGAACTAACTTGTAAGGCTTGTCTGGTTTTAGGACAGGTAAAATGGGGGAATTGTAAGGAGAGTTTATAGGCTTTCAAAGGCCATGCTGTAGCAGGTGAGTGATAACAAGCTTTGATCCTTTCAAAGCATGCTGTGGGATGGGATATTGGCATTGAGTGGGGTAAGGGTGATTAGGTTTTAATGAGATGGTAAGGGGTGCATGATCAGTCACCAAGGAGGGAGTAGAGGTATCTTATACTTGCGGGTTAAGCTGGGGGAATACAAGAGGAGAACGCAAAGGAGGCTTTGGATTGGGAAGAAGGGCAGCAATGAGATGCAGCTGTAATCCAGGAATAGTCAGGGAAGCAGATAATTTAGTTAAAGTGTCTCGGCCTAATAAGGGAACTGGGCAGGTGGGGATAACTAAAAAAGAGTGCATAAAAGAGTGTTGTCTAAGTTGGCACTAGAGTTGGGGAGTTTTAAGAGGTTTAGAAGCCTGGCCGTCAATACCCACAACAGTTATGGACGCAAGGGAAACAGGCCCTTGAAAAGAAGGTAACGTGGAGTGGGTAGCCTCCGTATTGATTAAGAAGGGGACGGGCTTACTCTCCACTGTGAGAGTTACCTAAAGCTCGGCGTCCGTGATGGTCTACGGGGCTTCGGAGGCGATCGGGCAGCGTCAATCTTGAGCCTCTAAGTTGAGAAGATCTGGGAAGGAGTCAGTCAGAGAGCCTTGGGCCAGAGTTCTACGGGCTCTGGGAGTGGCTGCCAGGTGAGTTGAACAGTCCGATTTCCAGTGGGGTCCCGCACAGATGGGACACAGCTTAGGAGGAATCCTGGGCTGCAGGCATTCCTTGGCCTGGTGGTCAGATTTCTGGCACTTGTAGCAAGATCCTGGGGGAGGAGGTTCTGGAGGAATGCCTGGCCGCTGCGGTTCAGGCGTTTGGAAGTTCTTGTGTGCTGGGGATGTGGCTGGGGTTTGTCTCACAGTGGAGGCAAGGAATTGCAACTTTTTTTTTTTTTATTATTGTACACCTTGAAGGTGAGGTTAATTAAGTCCTGTTGTGGGGTTTGAGGGCCAGATTCTAATTTTTGGAGTTTTATTTAATGTCGGGAGCAGATTGGGTAATAAAATGTATATTGAGAATAAGATGGCCTTTTGACCTTTTAGGGTCTAGGGTTGTAAAGCATCTCAGGGTTGCTGCTGAACGAACCATGAACTGGGCTGGGTTTTTATATTTGATGAAAAAGAGCCTAAACGCTGTCTGATTTGGGATAAAGAAAAAGCAGCATTAACCTTGATTATGCCTTTGGCTCCAGCCACCTTTTTAAGAGTAAATTGCTGGGCAGGTGGGGGAGGGCTAGTCACAGAACGAAACTGTAAGCCAGACCAGGTGTGAGGAGGGGAGGCGATAAAAAGATTACAGGGTGGAGGGGCGGAGGCTGAGGAAGAATTGGGACCTAGCTTGGGCTGGTGAGGAGGGGAGAGGTCAGATGGGTCTGTAGAAAAGGAAGATTAGAAAGACTCAGCGACGCTTGGGGTTGGGACTGAGGGGACAGGCGGGAGGGAAAGAAGGAAGATTTGGGACGAGTTGCACTGGGCACAGAGACTAGGGAGGGACTGATGTGTAAAAGAATGCCTGGACGTCAGGCACCTCAGACCATTTGCCCATTTTACGACAAGAATTATTTAGATCTTGTAGGATGGAAGAATTGAAACTGCCGTTTTCTGGCTATTTGGAACTACTGTCGAGTTGTATTGGGGTCAAGCGGCATTGCAGAAGAAAATAAGGCATTTAGGTTTCAGGTCAGGTGCGAGTTGAAGAGGTTTTAAGTTTTTGAGAAGACAGGCTAAGGGAGAAGGAGGAGGAATGGAAGGTGGAATCTTACCCATAGTGAAGGAGGCAAGCCCAGAGAAAAGAGTAGAGACACAGAGAAGGGGTGGGGGGTTCTAGCCCTCCAGAAAAGCAGAGAAGGTGTTGGGGCATGGAAATAAGGGATTGGGGCACAGAGATAAGAGGTTGGGGTGCAGAAACAAGGGATTGGTTTCATGCACATCCGTGTGAAGAGACCACCAAACAGGCTTTGTGTGAGCAACATGGCTGTTTATTTCACCTGGGTGCAGGCGGGCTGAGTCTGAAAAGAGAGTCAGCAAAGGGAGATAAGGCTGGGGCTGTTTTATAGGATTTGGGTAGATAAAGGAAAATTACAGTCAAAGGGGGTTTGTTCTCTGGCGGGCAGGAGTGGGGGGTCACAAGGTGCTCAGTGGGGGTGCTTTTTGAGCCAGGATGAGCCAGGAAAAGGACTTTCACAAGGTAATGTCATCAGTTAAGGCAAGGACCGGCCATTTACACTTCTTTTGTGGTGGAATGTCATCAGTTAAGGTGGGGCAGGGCATATTCACTTCTTTTGTGATTCTTCAGTTACTTCAGGCCATCTGGGCATATATGTGCAAGTCACAGGGGATGCTTGCACAGGGGATGTGATGGCTTGGCTTGGGCTCAGAGGCCTGACATTCCTGCCTTCTTAATAAGAAAAATAAAACAAAATAGTGTTGAAGCGTTGGAGCGGCGAAAATTTTTCGGGAGTGGTATGGAGAGAGAATGGGCGATGTTTCTCAGGGCTGCTTCAAGCGGGATTAGGGGAGGCGTGGGAACCTAGAGTGGGAGAGATTAAGCTGAAGGGAGATCTTGTGGTAAGGGGTGATATTGTGGGGATGTTAGAAGAAATATTTGTCGTATAGAATGATTGGTGATGGCCTGGATACGGTTTTGGATGAATTGAAAAACTAAATGGGAATAACAGAAGGAGAAAAACATGTATAAAAGGTCTAAGAATTGGGACGACTCAGGATATCTGATTAGAGAGTGCCTAAGGAGATTCAGCATAGTCCTGCCAGCAAAGATTATTTATTTACTTCAAGAGTTAAGAGTGGCAGTTTGGGGATAGCACCAAGAGATATCAGCTGTGATGGCTTGGAGAAACAGTGTAAACTGGCAGTGTAAACAAGAGCAGGGCATGTATGAGTAGTTGAGAACGGTGAATAGGAGTATGACTAGACAGAAGATAGTAGGGATGACAAGTTTTTTGGGGCACAGTCTAAGTTGGTCTGTTGTCGAATGAGACTGGAACCTAATAAAAAGGAGTGTCTATACAGGAGCTTAAATCGGCTGTACCTTGTAACATTCTGAGGACAGGCCTGAATTCTGAGAAGTGAAAGTGGTAAAAGTATTGTCCAGTCCTTTTTAAGTTGGTGGCTGAGCTTGGTGAGGTGTGTTTTTAAAAGACCTTTAGTCCATTCTACTTTTCTTGAAGGCAGAGGACCGTAAGGGATATAAAGGTTTCACTGAATACTAAGAGCTTGAAAAACTGCTTGACTGAATTGACTAATAAAGGCTGGTCTGTTATCAGACTGTATAGATGTGGGAAGGCTAAACTGAGGAATGTATGTCTGACAGAAGGGAA
Source organism: Pan troglodytes (assembly GCF_028858775.2). NCBI lineage: Eukaryota > Metazoa > Chordata > Mammalia > Primates > Hominidae > Pan > Pan troglodytes. Next base: position 19,508,047 of record NC_072402.2, on the reverse strand, counting down.
GAAATGACTGCAGTGGCCTTCTCAGACCCTGTAGGAAAGGCCTTTACTTATTCAGTGAAAGTGTCTATTTAGACTAAGAGGTATTTTAGTTTCCTGACTCGGGCATGTTGAGTAAAGCTAATTTGCCAGTCCTGGATGGGGGCAAATCCTCCAGCTTGATGTGTAGGGAAGGAAGGGGGCCTGAATAATCGCTGAGGAGTAGTAGAATAGCAGATGGAACACTGAGAAGTTATTTCCTTTGAGGATAGATTTCCATGATGGAAAGGAAATGAGAATTTCTGAGAGGCGGGCTAGTGGCTTGTACTATAGCATAGCCTGCCTTTGCTGGTGTGTGGCGATTAGGCGTGGTGGAACAGCCATCAATAAATCAAGCATGATCAGGGTGAGGAACAGGAAAGAAGGAAATATGGGGAAATGGGGTGAATATCAGGTGAATCAGAGAGATACAGTCATGGGGGTCAGGTGTGGTATCAGGAATAATGTGAGAGGCCAGATTGAAGTCCGGGCCAGGAACAATGGTAATTGTGGGACTTAAAGGGTGAATACAGCTGAAGGAGCCGGGGAGCAGAAAGTATATGCATCAGGTACAAGTAAGAACATAGATTTTGGAAGTTATGAGAAATGTAGAGAGTGAGTTGAGCATAGTTTGTGATTTTTAGGGCCTCTAACAGTGTTAAAGCAGTGGCAGCCGCTGCACGCAGACATGAGGGCTAGGCTGAAACAGTAAGGTCAAGTTGTTTGGACAGAAAGGCTACAGGGTGCAGTCCTGGCTCTTGTGTAAGAATTCTGACCGCACTAACCATGCCTAGGAAGCAAAGGAGTTGTTGCTTTGTAGAAGGTGCTGGGGTTTGAGAGATCAGTCGGACACGATTGGCAGGGAGAGCACGTGTGTTTTTATGAGAATTATGCCGAGATAGGTAACAGATGAGGAAGAAATTTGGGCTTGATTGAAGTAATGGGGGCTGTCTGTGAAGCTTTGCGGCAGTACAGCCTAGGTAATTTGCTGAGCTTGATGGGTGTTAGGGTCAGTCCAAGTGAAACTGAAGAGAGCCTGGGATTAAGGGTGCAAAGGAA